>NC_137816.1:45059391-45396891 GCF_963921795.1 Nannobrachium achirus | reverse complement strand
TTTAGTTACGGTAAGTGTCGAGAAAGAAAGAAAGAAAGAAAGAAAGAAAGAGAGAAAGAAAGAAAGAAAGAAAGAAAGAAAGAAAGAAAGAAAGAAAGAAAGAAAGAGAAAGAAAGGAAAAAGCACTGCTTAGCCTCACTGCCAAGTGGTCTCCTTTAACCACGACGAGGGTTAAAAAAGCAGAGCCGCTATAATTGGACTAGGGTCTGTTACAGTATTTAACTATTATAGATCTGGAGTTTTAGTTCATGGATTATGTTGCCTTTAAGAAACTCTAAACTGGAAACGTTGTTAACCCAACGATACGCCAAAACCCCTCTTAAGCCCATGAAGGAGGGGTGCCACTGACGACTCACCCAGTATGAGCGTGTGATGGCAGTGTCCCGGGTTCGATGCTGGGCTGGGGACCTGTGCAGGTCACAATTAGGACATTTTGCATGACTATTAATTGTCACTCAAATAATTGCGATTGACGATTTAATTGTGTTTTTTTGTCGTTGACAATTACATTTCTGTTTGGCTTTTAGGCTTTGAAGTTTCACATGGCAGCTATGACACATACTGTAACCTAACTACTCAAAGAATTGACTGACATATTTGACAACTTTAAACTTAAAAAAGAGCATTGATAGTGGAAATAGCCGATCTACAAGCTCACAACGCGTCGCATATTTCCACTATTTTTTTAAATATATGACATTTTCAACATGGAAACGGTTATGACGATTATAACTAAATAATTATGATTATGTCAAATAATTATGATTATGTCAAATAATTGCGATTAGACGATTATGTAATAATTGTGACAGGCCTAGACCTGCGTTGCATGGCGTCATCCTTCCTCTCTGTCCGCTATCTTCTTGTAATAGAAACAAACAAATTGGGACATGATGATTTAAGCTGTTATTATACCACAAACCTTTAAGCTGCATGTATGTCATGATTATGTTTGCAGCTATCTGTCGGAGTTCATGTGGAGATGGCTTCTGCTCCAGACCCAACATGTGCACCTGTCCCACGGGTCAGATCTCACCCTCCTGTGGCTCCAAGTCAGGTTGGCTATACTCCCACAGTAATCCCATTCCCAGTAGTAGAGTACGGTACACACCTTTATAATGATGCTGCTGTTACTCATGATACTAATTGGTTACTCCCAGTACACACCTTTATAATATTGTGGTGTCTTTGCCTATTGTGTTGAAAAACCGTATAGGCAGAGATTATTTCTGTGTGGAAAGCTTTCCGCTCTCTCCTTTGTAGTTAATGAGTTGTTCACACTAATATCTCCACTGTTGATTTTACAAATTGTATCTCTGAGAGTGTACAGACTGAACCAAATTGTCAATTTGGAATTTGGTTACATTTGTAGACTCTTGTAGTGTAAAGGAACAGTGAGTGAGGATTTTACTGGGTATTATCCTCTCCTTCGTTTTCTTTTCCAGACCATGTAGTAAAAATGATACTGAACCCACATTACTTAATATTAGTACGGCACATTGCCATAATGATTGGATAGCACATGCACATTACCATAATGCTTCTATAATACATGCATGAACATTGCCACAATGATTCTTTAGTAGGCCTACAGTACATGCACATTACCACAATGATACTTGGCCAAAGACTCCCCCCCCCCCCCCCCACAAAACAGTGCTTGATATTCACCCAAACTTGCAACAATAATTGATCTATGTTGCAATCAGGCTCTCGAAAATAGTGGACCATCTCACACGGATTGTTTTTGTAGTGTGTGCGTGTGTGTGCGTGTGTGTGTGCGTGCGACGTGCGTGCGTGCGGAATGGGTGTGTGTGCCTTGGAGGCGATCCACAATCAACTTCTCTTCCATGTTTCAACTCACAGCATGTTTGCTCAAATGTGCTCATCTGTTTTCTCACAATAACATTCCGGGAATATTATATCTAAACATGATTTACCAAAAAAAACGAAAAACGTGTTTACTGTGCATTTGTTGTAAGTATAACCTCTCAAGCTGTGTTTCTCAAAGTGGATTCCAGGGACTCTGTGGGTTCCTTTAGGGGGGCCAAAATCGAACCATTCAAGTCTGTAACTCTGACAGTGTATGAATGGAACCCCGACGGGTTCATTTGGTTCCATTTGTACACTGTCAGAGTTAAGGGGAGACCTTGACATTTGAAAGTTTGAGAAACACTGCTCTAAAGTGTCCGTTTTGTTTTCTCTCTCTCTCTCTGTGTGTGTGTGTGTGTGTGTGTGTGTGTGTGTGTGTGTGTGTGTGTGTGTGTGTGTGTGTGTGTGTGTGTGTGTGTGTGTGTGTGTGTGTGTGTGTGTGTGTGTGTGTGTGTGTGTGTGTGTGTGTGTGTGTGTGTGTGTGTGTGTGTGTGTGTGTGTGTGTGTGTGTGTGTGTGTGATCCTCTTCCCACAGTTCAGCACTGTAACATCCGTTGTATGAATGGGGGAACATGTGCCGAGGACAACTGCCAGTGTCAGAAGGGCTACGTGGGAAACCACTGTGGCCAACGTAAGGACCGCTCTCTACCAACACAATATGACCATATACCAGGGCTGTCACCATTATGACATTTTACATGTCACTCAAATAATTGCGATTAACAATTTAAAGTTGTACCATGTAACTTTTTTTATAAAACAAATCTTAAAATTGTCCTAACTGTTAAATCGCTAAAGTTTTAGAACACCCACTCCGTTATTTTCAGCTTCTGAAGCCTTCTCTTTATATGTTTTCTTCTTAGCAGTGACAGGGGCGGGATTTCGCGCCAAAATGACGTAATCTGCATCATCTGTAGTAATCACATCACCGATCACATCGCCGATCATGCACACATGGTACACTACCGGCCAATCACAGCTTATCTGCTCTGGTCTCCAGGAAGCGCCTCCGCTTGGCTACAGTGTTTACCATGGTGAAGGATTTTAACCTCTTAATCCACAAATCCTGGCCAGAAAATTACGTTCTACCATGCGTTCTACCCCTCCACGGATTACTATCGGTCGCGGTGGTTTGCGGCGCCGCTCCGGTGGTCCGCGGCGGTGGTCCGCGACGACTCCGGCCGAAAAACGGCCGAAAAAAGCAATACCGCTACTGACCACTAGTTGAGCAACTTACACAGTATAGCTTTAATTGTGTTTTTGTCGTTGACAATCACATTTCTGTTTGGCTTTTAGGCTTTGAAGTTGCACATGGTAGATATGACACATAACCTATATACAAAGAAATTACTGACATATTTGACAACTTTATTCTTAAAAAAGAACATTGATAGTGGAAATAGCCTATCTACAAGCTCACAACGCGTCGCGATGCGACGCGTTGTGAGCTTGTAGATCTGCTATTTCCACAATTTTTTACCTTAAAAAATATATATGAACATTTTTCAACATGGACACGATTATGACAATTATGAAAAATAATCGTGATTATGTCAAATAATTGCGATTAGACGATTATGTAATAATTGTGACAGCCCTACCATATACTGTATGTCAATATATTTAAAAAATATGTTGTTCCAGGGACGCGGTGAAAGAATGATTTTTTTTTTTTTATAATTCTTATCCCACGGTTTTTCAACCCATTTTCTTACCCAGTGCCAACTACCTAACCTGTAGTCCTGGTTTCCGCTCTCCCCCTGCCGCGCCAGGGGAATTGGGGAGCACCTGGCTGGCTAGGGGGGAGGTAGTATAGAAACCAGGACTACTGCATGTTTTTGTGAGGGCATCTACCCTAGGAGTCACGGGGAGAACATGCAAACTCCACACAATCATTCTTTCACCATGATTTGAGTTACAAATGTTCGCTGTAAAAATATATTCAAAGATTTGGACACATTTTCATGACTTTTTAAAAATAGCAGATCTACAAGCTCGTAGCGCGGCACTCAGTGCCTTGCTATGAGCTTGTATATCTGCTTTTTTTGAATAGCTTAAGTATAAAATAATGGTTGAAGTTGTTAATATAGAAGTGACACTTTAGTCTTAATGCGTTCATTCATATTTCCTCCCACTGCTTGCCACTGCTAGGGCATCGCAGTGAGGTGCCGGAAGTAAACTGCCCATTCATATTATCAGCCATAAAGTCGTAACAATTCAATGGACACGTCGACGTCTGTGATTGGTGGAGCTCGTGGCTACTCCCCCCTGTCAGCCCCGGCAGATTAATGCACTTCAGTTGAACTCTGTGAGCGAGTCTTACTTTTACAAATATGATGCGCTATTTTAAAGATGAAGATAAGCGCGGCCTCAGAGATGAAAATCACTACTTGTCAGGCAATATCCTGGCCTGGATAACTCAACTGAGCACGCCTTGGTGCAATTTGCAATGTTTTATGGGATATATTCTAGGAAATAAATGGCATTCGCAGTGACTTGTGGGAGTGTAGTTCTGCACTTTTGACAAAAATTATGTAGACAGTGCTGTACCCTGCCCCTTTTTTCAGCTTTCTAATTCATCGTTGCATGCAAAAAAACAAAAACAAAAATATAATCGTTTAATGCCATGATTCGCCAGCACCCGGGTTGGCTTTGTCAGAGGCTTAAAAGACGTTTAAGTAAATACTTTATGAAATGTCTATGGATGAAATTAATGGGGAAATCGCTTCCGGCACCAGAGTCAGGATGGGGCGGGGCTTAAACTGTGATGGCCTATTGTGCCCTATTGGCTCACCTGTCAGTGAGGAGCCCCCACCGGAAAGGACGTGGCACCTCCGTCCTAGTTCTCACATTCATATGGCTTTAAGTTTATTTATTAATTTTAGGTTGACATTTTCTCACCTGTTTCTCTTTTTCCCCCTCTCTGCAGCGGTGTGTGAAAGTGGCTGTCTTAATGGAGGACGGTGTGTGGCTCCAAACCGCTGCGTGTGTACCTATGGCTTCACCGGGGCTCAGTGCGAGAGAGGTAATGAGGAACACATTGCCGTAGTAAGCAATGCACTGTACTGACAAAATGTATCGCTTTTGTACAAAAATATGTGGCCTTGTGCTGAATGATGTTTGCTAGTGTGACTTACGTCTCAATTCTACCTGCTATCTACATTTTTATCCCACGATTTTGTAACCCATTTTTTTCACCCGGTGCCAATTATCTAATGTAATCCTGTGCGCTACACTCCGTTGTCTCCTGGGGAGACAATGGACTGACCTCATGCTTACTTCTATGCATGAGGAGTCCAAGTTACTTCTTTTCACCTGACAGGGGGGGAGTTTCTCCGGTTGAACGTAGCACGTGGAAGGAACACGTTATTCCGATCAGTTCCTTTCCCCTCCATCAGGCGCCCTTCGGCTGGCCAGGGGGAGACAGTATAGAGGACCAGGATTACTGGTCAATTCTACATGCTTGAAAATCCGTTCTTTTCGGCAAGCGGCACCATTGTGTGATGGAGTATGAGTTGAGCTTTAAAGCGGGTTGTGTGTGTAGTCACAGAGCTGGCCTACGTTCATATGTGTGGTTTGTTGTGGAACACTCGCATGTCAAGCCGGTGCTCAGAAATGACCGTTATTTTCCACATCTGCTTTCAAACGATGCTCTGGGGAATGTAATGTCTCTCCGAATGTGTTCTGTTTGTAAACCGGAGACATCGCCGCCCCCCTGTGGTTCAACTTTGGCACATGTACGCAAGGACTCCAAAGTATACAAGCACACGCAGAGTGAGTGTTGCCTGTCCTGTGTTTGTGTCAAATGTGTGTCTGTGCGTGTCTGTGTGTGTGTGTGTGTGTGTGTGTGTGTGTGTGTGTGTGTGTGTGTGTGTGTGTGTGTGTGTGTGTGTGTGTGTATCTGTGCATGCGTGTGTAGGCATGTGTGGAGTGTATATGTATGTATCTTCCAACACTAAGGGGGCAGGCAGGCGGGCTGGGGGTCTGTTGTGGTGATGACCCGTGGAGGTCACACCGATGACCTTGTAAAGCTAATATTTGGATTGGCAGCAGACCTTCTAATTACGGACATCGATCTTAACAAGGCCAGACTTTAAAGGCATGTCAGTTGGCCCTGGCTGAGGACACTCGGTCCTCTGCTTTACTTCAGTGTCTGTCCCCTTTAAAACATTGTCGTTGTCGGGTGGAACTCTCGTATGTCCAAGACCTTTCGTTTTGTATTTATCGTTTTAAAAATGAACACAACGCCTCGATGAACACAATGCCTTGCGGTGTTGTGTGCTTGTAGATCGGCTGTTTTCACTACTTTTGTGCGACAGACTTGTATGATGAAGCAGGGCTTTACTTGGTGAAAAAACTTACAAACTTGAAACCTGAAGATACGAGGTTTCTGCCCGACAATGACAACATGTAACTATGAAGATGATGTCGGTCTGCCATGGCGACTCAGTCAGAGCCCAGTCTTATCTGCTGTGTAGTAACTGGTCTACATGTTGTGATTCGAGGTTCCACTGTTTCTTGTGCTAGAAGCTTGGCTAGGGTTTCCGTGAGGCCGTTTAGAAGCTCAGAAGAAATGGTGTCACTGGATGTTTGATGCCAGCGTGGCAAAGGTCTCATTTGCTTTGTTTGTGTGTGAAGTTCTTTTAGGTACGCTTCGTCTCTGTGTTGATTTCTGAAACAGATGGTTTCTGAAACAGCGCGCACACACACATTGATGGGTGTGGGGTGTGTGTGTGTGTGTGTGTGTGTGTGTGTGTGTGTGTGTGTGTGTGTGTATACGTGGATGTTTAGAGATCATCTTCGTAGAAGATGGTGTCTCCTCGTCATTCTTCATGAGAAAGTTATTTTCTTTTTCTTCAATTTAAAACTTTTCAGGCCAAGGAAGGACCCCTTAGTTGAGAGAGAGATGAAGCAGCGACCCCCACTACCTTTTTCATAGATTCTATATAGTTTCATTGTTTGACAGCACAATCATCAGTGTGCTTGGATTCATGTCAATTTGTGTTTTCAGACATTTAACCACTTGAACCGTCAATACTTAGTGAAGTTGACCTTTCAATATGTACTTAGTCTGCTCTTTTTCCTCTCTACATGAAACCTCTTTGCCGAAAATAGCCGATCTACAAGCTCACAACGGCTCGCAGCGCTTGTAGATCTACTATTTTTGGCTAAAGTTCTCAGAATATGGACACAAGGGTTCAAGTGGTTAATATAAAAAAGGAGAAAAAAGTTTCTATCACTCAAAATTGGAGGCCCCCCTGTAGTAACTCCGAGGACCCCCTAGGGGTCCCGGACCCCCTGTTGAAGACCCTTGCTCTAGAATTATATCTTGTTGTTGAGTGACAGGTTGATTATGACACGGACCACAAAAGTATGTCAAAGTGTGTGTGAGAATAGACATACGTATAAAGTAGAACTAATCGAAAGGTTTAAAAACCTTGCGCTGGTGTCTTCCACAGCAAAGCAACCAAACCAGCTTTGCATTGTCATGTTACCCATTAGCCGGATGTGACAGATAGAAAGTGATTATATTTTAAAATAAGAGTGCCCCCTTCTTTACCTGTCAGTAAATACATGGTCAACAAATACAAATTACAAAAAAGGCTCCTAATCTTCATAGCCTATTCATTGTATCTATCTAACTATATTTCATCTGTGGACCTTAAATTGCATCACCTTGACGTCTGAGTTAAGATGGTTTATTTCTTTAATTTGCCTTTGGTTCTCAATGTCATTATTTAGCTGTCAGCACATGTTGAAGTACAATAGCTCATGCTAAGAGATGTCATTGGTAGCAGTCATTTGGGGGCTCTGTTCAACACTCAGATATACAGTATATACTGTAGCAGAAGATTCTCCGCAAAGGTAGAGAAAGTAGGCCAATGGATATAGTGGCATTTTGGGTTAAGTTACTTTCACTGGAATTTCCTTGGCCGTCATCCATCCCCTCCCAAGGGAATGCCATTGTGCTTTCAGAGCACACACACACGCGTGCGTGCACGCACACGCACACACACACACACACACACACACACACACACACACACACACACACACACACACACACACACACACACACTTTTAATGCAATTTACGGAGAGCAGTGCCCCATTAGGCTCTGATCTTATCACATTAGCAAGGCCAGGAGGTTTTCCACAACACGTGACCTTGGGGTGGGAACGGGGATTTCAGGGACCCAGGGGTGTTCTTGGACCTGGTCATGGAAAGCAAGTGTTCGTCGGTATATACAGTATGAACACATCCCAGTTGCCGAGCTGTGTGACTCCCTGCTAGGGATGGGGCGATATGAACATTTCATATCACGATTATTATGACAAAAGAAATCGCAATTTACGATATTATCGCGATAATCAAAATCCATTAACCTGGGGCGGAACATTTGCCAAAAAATAGCCGATCTGCAAGCTCACAACGCGTCGCAAAGCGACACGTTTTGAGCTTGTAGATCGGCTATTTTTTGGCAAAGACATTTGATAGAGTGAAAAAGTATGTACCTTTTACCAATTATAGAGGGTTTAAGTGGTACCGCATATGCAGCTCGGCAAATAAAAGTTGAATTGATCCCAGTGCATGACGGAGGACGATATCACGATAATTTAAATCTCCACGATACGATTATCGTGAGTGTTTTTTATCACGATAAACGATAATATCGCTTATCGTCCCATCCCTACTCCCTGCCATCTGACTCCTGCTGCTGCTGAGGGTTCCCGTCGAAGGGCGGTTTCCACCCAGCAAACGTACAGTGGTGAAAATGTGGCCTGTCAGATCAATGTATCGTCTGTTGCTTTACCAAATGTGATTTAAGGCTGGAATGTGGGACCAGCCAGACGCAGCCTCGGTTCCCACTGACACACAGGGCTTCCATCATTCCTGCTGCCGGCTTGCTTCGCTTATGAAACAATGACATTGAGCGCTCACTGTGTGACAGCATTCAATTCTCCCAGGATGACTGGCCGAAAAGTTTTGTCCGAAACATGGCAACGCGTAAATGATGACACAGTCGATGATGCAGCCAGCAGTTATGGGTGGGATGGTTAAGGCAAGTCAGCTGAGGAGCAGCTTTTGTTCGCTAATGCCCTGGTGACTTTCCCCACTATCAGTGCCTGTTCCAGCCCATTGCAAGCCTCGGTAGAGAGATAACCAAACCCTTAAGCTTAGCTCAGTGCATCAGTATGTGTGTGTGCGTGCGTGCGTGCGTGCTTGACTGTGTGTGTGTGTGTGTGTGTGTGTGTGTGTGTGTGTGTGTGTGTGTGTGTGTGTGTGTGCGTGCGTGCACTCTGCTTGTTAGCCTGATGGAGAAAGAGACCATTGCTGACAGGCCTTTTGTCTTCAGGGAAGGTCCCGCCCAGATACTGGACCCATAGCACATGCATGCTCCCCCCGCCTCTCCCTCAGACACACACACACACACACACACACACACACACACACACACACACACACACACACACACACACACACACACACACACACACACACACACACACACACACACATGCACACACACACACATGCACACACGAACACGCACGGTCGCACGGTCGCACAATATATTACATACATAGTAAAACACCAGTGTCGATTTAATGCTGAGAATGGACTCAAATGGTCAACACTAAAGATTTTACTATGTGCATACAAAAATCTTGGATATATATATCGTCGCTGTCGGGCATAGATAATGTATCTCCATATGTCATGTTGTAATGTTTTTTTTCAAAATGCTTTATTTTATACTTCAACGTATGACACTGTCATAAGAGTAGTGAAGATTGCTGATCTACAAGTTGACAATACATTGTGATGCCTATATCTACAAGTTCACAAACTTGTAGATATTTTGGCTATTTTTGAAAAATGTTAAAAACCCTTTGCCTATAATGACATGCCCTAATAAATATGGATGCCTGGTCAGTTTATTTTTTTTTATAAATATTTAACTAATAAAAGGGTATTAACAACAAGAGCTTGTGACTAAATAATAACTACACTGGAAGCATTGGAAACCGGGGTCTTTTTTCCATTTCCTCAAAAAGTTTTTTGGACGCAAGGAAACGCCCGACAGCCGGCGATATATTCCTTGTATATAAATGATCTTTGGAGTTGATCCAGGAACCTGTTCTGACCCACTTCCTGACAGGCTTCCCTGCCTTTCGCACAGGGATCATTGTTGTGTGCATTGAATTCACGGGCCCACGGAGACTGCCTCCCTCACAATAGGGAATCCATTGCTGGACGCGGCTCACGTAAACCCAGCCCAACAACGTACCGGTACATATATCCTACAGTGGGAACATCCTTACTTCCTGAGAACGACTGATGTGCTGAAATGTGTTTCCCACAGCACGGCCCAAACAAACGGAAAACAACATTTTTATGCGTCTCGGTCTGTTTTGAGCTCATCTCTGGCAGGTCTCTGCGTAGGAGATTTGGAGACTGGCTTTGACAATTTGCGTGCGTGCGTGCGTGCGTGCGTGCATGCGTGCGTGCGTGCGTGTGCGCGTGTGTGCATGCATATGTGTGTGTGTCTGTACTGTATATGTGCGTGCGCTTGTCCCTTTGTGAGTGTTAACACGCACGATTGTTCCCAGATGTACAAGACATGGGTGGATCCCTAAGTTGTATTGCGGGTGAAAACCTTGTATGTCCAAAACCGTTCGTATTGCACTTTTCATTTTGAAAATGATTTAAACTAGTGAAAACAGACATGTGTGCTGCTGTTTTCACTACTTTTGTGCGACGGCTTTGTACGATGAAGCAGGGCTTTACTTTGCGAAAGAACATACAAATTTGAAACTTGGAGATACAAGGTTTTTGCCCGACAACGACGATTGCTCATGGAGATACTTAGAGACAGACAGACAGAGAGAGAGAGAGAGAGAGAGAGAGAGAGAGAGAGAGAGAGAGAGAGAGAGAGAGAGAGAGAGAGAGAGAGATACAGACAGAGAGAGAGAGAGAGAGAGAGAGAGAGAGAGAGAGAGAGAGAGAGAGAGGAGAGAGAGAAAGAGAGATAGAGAGATACAGACAGAGACAGAGAGAAAGATAGCTGGTGTGACACCACGTTCACCCCCATAGCCTTCCTCTGTTGACCTCTGTCTACTATTAAAGTGGCATGCTTCCATCCAGTTTGGTTTCGTGATCCTAATCTATATCTTGGTTAAAGGACAACTTTGTTTTTTTACAAAAAGGGTTCATATTTTAGATTGTAATTAGAGAAAAGAGAAAGTGAGTGTTAAAATGTTTTCATTTGCTTCGTTACCGTGCTAAAATGTGGGGCATGCGTACGCATGGAGGCATGCGTACGTGTCTAAATATGTCTTTTTAGGCACAATAAGCCAGCAGTTTCTTTATTGCTATTTACAGTAACACTTCTAGCCCCAATAAGTCACATCCAACCATGAAAGGTTGCGTTGTATCTTGGGAATGGCCTTATTCTGTGTAAAATAACATATTTAGCCACTTGTACGCATGCCCCCATGCAACCACTGAAATAAGAATCTCTAAAACAATAGAAAGAAGTAAATGAAATAATTTTAACACTCATCTTTTATATTCTTTAATTACAATCTAAAATATGAATCCTTGTTGTAAAAAAAAACAAAGTTGTCCTTTAAGTCTCCTCTAGTAGAAGCCTTAATAAGCAGGTATTATGTCAGACGAATTATGTGTGGCAGCCAGCAGACAATCATAACACCACGTAGACCTTAATCTGATGAAAAGGGAAACCTTGGTTCTCTGTTTATACAGTCTACTGTACTTAATTTATATGGGGGCGCCATGTAAAAACTTTCCATAGCCCCGGTAATTGCCTTCCACAGACCATACGGTCTTAGGTTATGATGATCCTTTGTTGTTCTGACTGTGTTGAAACACAAGGTTAGGCACGCAGACACTATAGCTGTTGATCGCTTGTTTGCTGATCATAGGGCAACCCTGCTTGGCTCCAAGCAGGGCAGCGTTTGCTCAAGGCCCCGTCGTTCCTCCTGAGATGACTCTAAAGTTTAAACCCTGCAAAGGACTGCTATAGATTCTATATTCTATAGACTTAGAGGAAGAAAGAGAGAGAGAGAGAGAGAGAGAGAGAGAAAGAGAGAGAGAGAGAGAGAGAGAGAGAGAGAGAGAGAGAACGCGCAAGTGTGTACATTGTAAAATCCTCAGTGTTAACAACTTTCAACCTATAGCGTCCCGATTGTTGCCATGCTATTTTCATTTAAAGATGCAGTGCCATGATTTTTTCCCCCTAAAACGTGGTGATCAGGTATTATGATTATACTAGATTTAAAAAAAAAAGTGTACAGAAAGTGTTAAAATTGGGTTTCCAGTTCATTAAGTATGCCTGGTTGTCAGGTGGGTGGTGACCCAGCTGAAGTTAGCCACACCCACAGTGTTGGGTGAATGGTAAAAGGGGAGGGGATGATTATATGATGTAATTTAAAGACAGGGTGAAATCAAAAACATGTTTTTCACACTTTCAGGGCATATCTGTAGTGATAATGGCCATACCTAACACTAGATGCCAAAGAAATAGAAAATAAACTATTTTTGTGTATATTCATATCAAAGGTCCCTAAATAGGCCATTCTTAATTACTTCCTGTGAACAGAAATTCAAAAAGTGATGACATAGATAGACTTTTTGAATATAAATGAACCTTTGATTACATTCAGCTGTTTATTTCCCATTGCTGGCTCCCATTACTCCCATTACTCAGATTTTAAATCCCATCGCCTGAAGGGCTGGTCCCCTCGGATTGGTTCAGAAACACACAGGCTTCCTTTTCAAACTGAAACTTCAAAATAAAATCCCCAAAATAGTCATTTCATTGGGTCTTTAATCTGTGTTTTTCGACCTGGACTTTTGAGGCCTAGTCTTTCATCTTTCAGGAAGTAACCAAAAATACACAGGGAAGGCAAATCTGCACATTATAACCACACCTGGGGGTCTATTAGAGTAATGTCAACTCCATAGACGCATAAAAACAGAAAAAGTACAAAACTATGGCAACACCTCTTTAAGTGGCCAAAAAGGGAAAATAACAGATCTACCAGCTCACAACGCATTGCGATGCACCGCATTGAAAGCATGGCTTTCAATGGTAAAGGGGTGTCAGAAAGCGCAAAATCACTACTACATAATCCAACAGTGTCGGCACCACAGCCACTATCATCGCTGTACTGGTAGTAGACCAGTACATAACCATATGTAACAAGGCTATGTTAAGAAGGACAGGTCAGATATGCAGGGAGGCACTGGGAGACAAACTGGAAAGTTTTCCTTTGAAAGTCTAATGGAATCATTGAGAAACTCTTAGTTATTGCAAACTTTGTCAAATAATCAGTTCTGGTAAATAAAAGAAGACCTACTGTATAGTATCACATATTTCTGATCTCTTGTGTGAGCATTAAATACTGTTGTTTCCTGTTGAGATTGGCACATTTCCTGGGGCAACCTGCCAAGATCACACATGTCACACAGGTCTTTTTTTCTTTTTTACTCTAAAAAAAGTGGTGCATTTGAAACGACATTGCAGTACACATCATGGGGTGATCACTGCTTGCCTCCTGCGAATTGTTTTATTTTTTATTTTTGTTTATTTTCTGTTTATTTCGTTGCTGAGGTCAGCAGACAAAGTGACGTGAGTGAGAGGAAAAAACCTGTGTCGCTGCACTCAGACTGGAACGCACAAGTTGAGTGAGAGTTGCGTGGGGGAGGCGGGGGGCAGAGACAGCACAATGCATTGCGGATGGAAGTCGAGTGGTTTGAAGTCTAGTGCGAGTCGTGAGCAAGTTGGACGCAACCACACAACACCACACGACTCGCACTCGACTTCAAACCACTCAACTCCCATCCGGAATGCATTGCGCTGTGCCTGCCCCCCGCCTCCCCCACACGACACGCACTCGTTTTTGTGCCTTTAGGTCTGTAGCCGGCCTGTGAAATCTGCCAATCTCAACAGGAAACATCGGTATAAGTTTATTGAGCTATCCAAGAGCACAGAGTAAGCTTATGACTGGGCGATATGGGCTGTCCTGGCGAAACAGGTCAGGTGTTGACAGCCCCTCGATGACAGCCATGTTTTTGCAAACCAACACATGGGCACCGGTCACCAGGACATCCCAAACTAACATATGTGGATGTACTCAAGAAAGACGCAGGGGCGAAAAGCCATGCCATGCCGTGCCATAGTTTTGTATGTGTCCATGGAGCTAACATTACTCTAATAGACCCCCAGGTGTGGTTATAATATACAAATATGTCTTCCATATGTATTTTGGTTACTTCCTGAAAGCTGAGAGCCTCTGAGTCAAAAGGCCCAATTGAAATACACTGATATAATGTCATCATAAAATCATCCCCTCCCCTTTTACCATTCAACAACACTGTGGGTGTGGCTAACTTCAGTTGGGTCACCAGTCACCCACCTGACAACCAGACATACTTAATAGAGGGTATGCGCATGCATAAAGTAGGCAAATCGAGTGGCAAATCGAGTGGAAAAGTGAGTGGCTAAGTGAGTTCAACATTGTTTAACATTGTTTAATGCAATCAGATAGATACATCCAAACAGATACTGTTTGGATGTATGGGCTGTTTTTGCCACTTAGTAAGCGTTCCAGCATAACTTCCAGGTATGATGATGATGATGTCACGCACATACCCTCTATGAGCAGGTGGGTGTAGCCACATAAAAACATAATTTTAAACACTTTCTGTACACTTTTTTGGAGAGAAAAAATCTAGTATAATCATAATACCTGATGATTATGCTGTAGGGGGGGGGATCACGGCACAATGTCTTTAAATGAAGGCTGAGAGTTTGGACTGTGTGTAAGAGGGAGTGAGGAAGCAGAGAGAGAGAGAGAGAGAGAGAGAGAGAGAGAGAGAGAGAGAGAGAGAGAGAGAGAGAGATGACCCAGTTGTGTTTCACACAGGGCCGTGCCAGAGACACAGACTGGAGGAGGCTGAGCTGCACGTGACGGCCGGCCACCGGTCCACACGGGAAAACGCACAATGTCTCGTTTGTTTTAAACCAGCGTAATGTTGGAACGGGACTCCCTCTTTTCCTCTCGCTGTCTGTTGTCTGCAGTGAAATGTGGAAATGATTTTTGCCTTTGGACCGCGGCCAGATTCTGTTGGGAAGGGATGAGTCTCTCTCTCTCTCTCCTCTCTCTCTCTCTCTCTCTCTCTCTCTCTCTCTCTCTCTCTCTCTCTCTCTCTCTCTCTCTCTCTCTCTCTCTCTCTCTCTCTCCCCCCCCCCCTCTGTGTCTTGATGTACATCAGTCATCTGTCTCTCTGTCTTTCTCCTGATTGGGCTCTGATTATATTCCATCTAAGGGGAGTTATTTTATTTTATTTCGATCGAGAAGAGGAGTGATATATTTATGGAGGGGAGTGAACTGGACACGCACAGAAGATAAATAACGAATAAAGGGGGTAAAAGTATGCAGGGTTTTTTTTTTTACAGTAGGACGGACGGATGGATAACAGGGGAGGAGAGATGAAAAGTGTTGTTGGGGGAGAGCAGGGACCTTTTATTTGACAGAATTTACAGTCAGGGCAGAGTGTTTAGCTTGTTGGTTGTCCAGACTGGTGTGGAAACCACCTGCTGTGTTCCATAGACACACCCTGTCCGTCAGCCCCGACGGCTCTTTGGAATGATGACCTATTCCCCAGATTGTTGCATAGCTGGAATTGCTAAGGTAGTACACGACTAGGGCAGTGGTTTCTATCAACCTAGTTGTCCGGGGACCACCAGTGGTCCTTGAGGAGGGGATTACAGGTGGTCCCCAGCTAAATGATGGAGAGTTGGTAACCCAAAGGGACCCCTTATAGATATTTAACTCTTGAGAGAGTACAATGACATCCCGTACGGGTCCATTTGGTTTAATTTTGCGCTCTCAAATGTTAAATTGTTGTTAAACAGCTGCATTACTTAATTTACAAGAAGTCTACACAATTATTGAATAAAATAATTGTTATTTTGATCAACATTTGCCTGTGTATCATTCCTATGACCACTTCAATACGGCATGGAAATGTTATCCAACAATAACAAAATATTAAATGTTTTGGGTCTGAGAAATGTCATCAAATGATGGTCCGTGGCTCAAATGCTGAAAAAATTAAACAGCCATTCATCCTTATCACAGTCAAAACACATTTGTCAAAGTTTTAAAGAAAGAAAAATGCATTCGGTAGCGCCATCGCCTCACAGCTAGAAGGTCCTGGGTTCGATTCCCGGTGGCGGACACTGTGGGCCCTGGCAGCGTGTTCTCTCCTCTGTGTCATCAGTGCCCACACCCTAGTTGGGGTTGACAAAATGTCCTTTCTGTGTGGAGGTTGCATGTTCTCCCCGTGTCCCCTAGGGTAGGTACCCTCACAAAACATGCAGTAATCCTGGTCTCTATACTGCCTCCCCCTGGCCAGCCGGGGCGCCTGATGGAGGGGAAAGGAACTGGTTGGAATAATGTGTTCCTTCCACGCACTACATCCAACCAGGGAACCTCCCCCCTGTCAGGTGATAAAAAATGGCCTGCTCACTCCTGGTGCACTGAAGGAAGCATGAGCTCAGTTTGGGGCTCTCCCCAGATTGGCAGAGGGAGAGCAGAGCCCAGGATTACAGCTTAGGCAATTGGCACTACGTGAAAAATGGGTTACTAAATCGTGGAATAATCTTTATTTATTTTTTTAAGTTTGAGTTCTTTTTCCACCACTGCAGTACAGTACAGGGTGCCACTCTCCTGAGAACCCAATGTGGATTTACAACAGTTTGGGGACTGCATGCTTTTCCCTTCCAGATATTTCATGTGTGTATGTGTTGGGGGGGGGTTGGGTGTTTGCCGTACTCTTTTAGTGTCTATTACTCCTTTCCCTACATCCTCCCCCACGCTACTTTAAAAGCTTTTCCAGACGTCTTCCCTATCTTTGTGTTATTCTTTTGCACACACACACGCAACCACCCACATGGGTGCACTGCATGCACACGCATGCACGGCATGCACTCACACACGCACACAAACACCCAAACCGCACTGAATATAACACGGCTAAAGTGCACCTGAGAGCGAGCTACAAATGACAAGTGCACACACAAAGCATGCGTCGGTGGCTGCTGGCTGCCATGAACTGCATGGCGTGGAAGAGTGCAGAAGTCATTGGTATTTAAAAGATATGTGCGTGAAACAAATCCATGAAGCTGGAGTGTTTGTATTTTGTTTTCCCTTCTTAGTTTGGACCATTAAGAACAGGATGTGAGCGTTTGAACTCCCACACGTCTTTGGCTCGGGCTGTAAATATCTGATAAGGTTTATTTTCTTGGTAACACACAATTCTTGGCTAATGATGCAAAAATGTGAGCTTGGATAGACTTTGTTCATAAAGTTGTACTTTCAGTTTACAGTATATTCCAAGATAAGCCTGTCATATTACACAAGGAAAGGCTGTGATTGTCTTTAGGAAAATGGCATTGATTTGTCAGTGGCAAATGGCAATCACACGTGATTAGAGATTGCTCCTGGTTCAGGTTGGGCATGGTTAAGTTGAAGGCAAGGTTATGGTTAGACTATAAGGACCTTGGAAGGGCATTCAGAGTGCCCAACAGCTTATTGGTGTTTCTTTGATGATGTCCGACTAATGAATATCCATTGACCATTGCCTAACAAAAGAGAGACACTGAGACTGGTAAGACGCCTCAGGGCGACTTAGGGCGAGGTCGCGCCAATTCTTGGCCATCTGGCCAGTGATGTATATCAGACCACTGAGACCAGTTACTGGTACCCATATATGGAGATCCATGTACTGTATATGGAGATATGCTATGAGAGCCCAAACATGCTTACTCAGTTATTTGTTATGTGAAAGTCCTATGATGTCTATGACATCTGACATCATACCCTTTTATGCCCATACATGGAGATCCCTGTCTGTACAACCAGCCGTTAGTGTGGTATATGGCCGATGTGGCCTCCATATATGGGCATTCCCATATGAAGTCCTGTTAGATATGGGCTCACGGTAAT
The DNA here is from genome assembly GCF_963921795.1 of Nannobrachium achirus. Lineage (NCBI taxonomy): Eukaryota > Metazoa > Chordata > Actinopteri > Myctophiformes > Myctophidae > Nannobrachium > Nannobrachium achirus. Next base: position 45,378,976 of record NC_137816.1, on the reverse strand, counting down.
ATTGGGATCTCATCAGGGAACTCCATATATGGGAATAAAGGGATTCTGTTAGTGTGACATCACAGTGAAGCCATAGTGTGATGTCATAGCGACAAACCCATAGAACCAGTGTCAGGCGTGACAGACAGACAGACAGAGTACATACGGACAAGCTGTGACCGTTCACATACTAATCTGCGACCTATGGTCGCAACAATATACTTTGACGCCTTGATATTTTGTGTATGCCTGTGTGTGTGTGTGTGTGTGTGTGTTTGATGTGCGTGCGTGCGTGCGTGCGTGTGTGTATGCACGTTTTAACTCATTTCTAGCCGATCCCGAGTATACTCGTGAAAAGTACTGTATATAGAGTAACGCTGGCGTTCTTACCCGATGGTCCGTTGGAAACGATTGGCACGATTGGACTCGCTGATTCATCATCATCACGGATGCACGTGCACAAAATAGTAATCCCTTAACATGGAGGCCGACGGGGAATCTCATCTTTAATGTCAATTATCTCGAAACAACACTTTTAAAGCCAAGGATGGCATTAGATTCTCGCTAATAAAACACATATTGAAAGGCATCGATCGGCCATTACACAACCGCATGTTGATGACGATCGCTTCCGGTGAATGACGTCATGACGTCAAACCGGAAGTGTTTACGCTATGGACTTCTGGCCTTCAAAATAAGACAACGGTCGTGGATGCAGCCTGCGGGAGGCACGCTGGACATGTTAACCCGTTCATTTCTGGAGCACTAAATGGGTTAATTGTTGTTTGACTTTGTGTACACTGCACGCTAACACTCTCCCATGTGTTGCTGTTGCAGACTACCGGACTGGACCGTGCTTTGCCTCGGTGAGTAACCAGATGTGCCAGGGCCAGCTGACGGGCATTGTGTGCACCAAGACCCTGTGCTGTGCCACCGTGGGGAGGGCGTGGGGTCACCCCTGTGAGATGTGCCCGGCACAGCCTCACCCCTGCCGCCGCGGCTTCATCCCAAACCACCGCACCGGGGCATGCCAAGGTAAACCTCTTGTTTCCTTCTCGCTTCTTTTTCTGTCTGTCCTCATTTCTGTAATTCTGCCCCCCACCCCACTTCCCTTTTACTTTGTTATTTTTTAAAGGACAACTTTTTTTTTTTTTTTTACGACAAGGGTTCATATTTTAGATTGTATTTCGAGAAAAGAAAACATGAGCGTTGAAATGTTTTCATGTACTGCTTTCTATTGTTTGAGCGATTTTAACTATTCTGATTTCAGTGGGTGGGGCATGCGTATAAGTGGCTAAATGTGTCTTTTTAGACACAATAAGCCCATTCCCAAGATGCACCGCAATCTTTCATGGGCAGATGTGACTTACAGTATGGGAGCTGGAAGTGTTACTATAAATAGTCATAAAGAAATCGCTGGCTTATTGTGTCTAAAAATACATATTTAACCACTGAAATCAAAATTGCTAAAATGGCTAAAACAATAGAAATTTGAACATCTTTTCGTTTCTCTAATTACAATCTAAAATATGAACCCTTGTTGTAAAAAAAAACTAAGTTGTCCTTTAAATTGTAACTTATCATCACCCAGTGCCGCTTCCTCTTTCGCGATGTTAACCGCTTTACTCCCTTCCTTCGCTCACCTCCATCCATGTTCTTGTTCCGTTTCACCCCATCTCCATTTCTTGTCCCCTCCCCTCCCACCCTTCCCGCAACCGAAGGATTAGTTCTAATTGGGTTAAATTGGGGTGGGTGGCAGTGCTCCCCGCGTGCTTATGGAATGCCCACAGACACCCACTGCGGCGGGACTGTCAGAGGCAGTAACACGGGTCAGTGGCAGTGCCACGCGTGCGGGAGCTCATTTCTGGTAAAGCCATGACTCTCCCCTTCTTCTGCCCGGTGAAGCAACAACATCAGGGTCCGCTACAGGGGAGATGGGGCGCGCCGGCTCTCAAGAGAACATGCAGTACAGTAACTGGCATGTTACATCACACATCAGTGGTGGAAAAAGGTACTCACGTGTTTTACTTAAGTAAAAGTATCAATACTGCAATGTAGGAAATACTCTTACAAGTAAGGGTGCCCTCACACCAAAATACCTATGAGAGTGGAATCCACGTTCCGCCAATGCATTTCAATGAGAGTGAAGCGGTTTCATGCCAGCAGAGGATTTCTGCAAAAAACGCTCCCTTCTCATTGAAATGCATTGGCGGAACACGGATTCCACTCTCATAGGTATTTTGGTGTGAGGGCACCCTTACAAGTAAAAGTCCGGAATTCAACATTTACTTGAGTGAAAGTAAAAATGTATTGGCATCAAAATGTACTTAAAAGTACCAAAAATAAAAGTACTAAATGTTTGAAAATAGCCGATCTGCGACGAGTTGTGAGCTTGTAGATCTATTATTCAAATAGCCGAGGTATAAAATAGGGCTAAAGTGGTTTATGTATGTTGTATAATATTATAATTTATATCTGCAAATGAACTATTACAGTAGCTAAAGTTTTCAAATAATGTAGTCGAGTAAAAGTACAAGATTTGGATCCGAGATGTACCAGAGTACTAGAGTAGAAGTAAAAGTATTGGAAATTGGAAATACTCAAGTACCTCAAAATTGGAACACACACTGCTCAAGAAAAGTCAATTTCTATACTAAATAGCTAAACCTTTGCGCTTGGGCAGGTGTGTGTGTGTAGCTTCTCACCAGGTTAACATTAACCCGTGTCGAAAGAATAAACCGTCGAACAGTTGCTATGTCGCAATATCGACACGCAACCGATCATATACCGGTACCCATAGCCTAATTTAGTCACACGGGCAACAAGAAAATAGCATTTCATCAACACAGCGACTGTGGCAGTTTGACATGTTCGCTGAGTCACTTGCGCAGCGAGGTTGCTCACATTACCAGTTCAGCAGCACACAGTGGCACGATGGTTCAGCTACTGACGCATCATCCCTAGGGCTGATAACAGTTATCACCCTCTTGGCCCCTTTTATCGCTCCCCTCATCAAATCAAGGCTGGTTGTGTAGTTTTGGCAGCTGGGTGAAATGACGTCAACAGTCACACTTCTCTCCCTACACAATAAAACCATCATGGTTCATTCCACTCTGAGAGCAGTGGTGTAAAGTAACTAAGTAGATGTACTTAAAGGAGTAGTTCACCACTTTTCAACCTGTCTTCATACAATAGGTCCTCACTAATGTTCATGATAAAATAACACAATTTTTTTCTACTCAGTCCAAGTCTCCTAGGAGAGCTTTGGGAAGTTCAGAATCCATCCATCCATTTTTATTATCGCGAGAACAATGGCTTCCACTTTAAAATTGCAACTTTTCAGGAATAGAAAGCCTGCAGTTTCTATAAGCTGGATTGGCAATCGATGATGTCACAAGACGATGGGTTTCTGACCTGCCCACAGCCCTCCTCTGAAAAAAAAAGAAGCTATTTTTGAGTGAGGACCAATTATATGAACATAGGTTGAAAAGTGGTGGAGTTCCCCTTTAAGTACATACTTAAGTACACTTTTGAGTTATTTGTACTTTACTTGAGTAATTCCAATTTTCAATACTTATACTTCACTACATCTCAGAACCAAATATTGTACTTTTACTCCACTACATTTATTTGAAAACTATAGTTACTTTGCAGATCTAAATTATAATATTATAAAACATACATGAACCACTTTAGCCCTATTATATACCTTGGCTATTTGAAAATAGCCGATCTACAAGCTCACAACGCGTCGTGATGCAACGCGTTGTGAGCTTGTAGATCTGCTATTTTCAAACATTTTGTACTTTTACTTTTGTTACTTTAAGTACATTTTTAATGCCAAAACTTTCAAACTTTTACTCAAGTACATTTTGAATTCTGGATGTCTACTTGTAACAGAGTACATCTACGTTGCATTATTGATACTTTTACTTAAGTAAAGAATGTGAGTACTTGTTACACCACTGTCTGAGAGTTAAAGTAACGTTCAGGATTTTTGTGCATTAACCAGGGGCGTCACAAGGGGTGAGGGACTGAGTTACTGGGGCCCAAGGTGGAGGGGCCCTAATAACTTTATCTATTGAAAAATAGCAGATATACAAGCTCACAGCGCGGCACCGAGTGCCGCGCTGTGAGCTTGTAGATCTGCTATTTTTGAAAAGTTGTGAAAATGTGTGAAAATCTTTGAATAGATGTATTTTTTCAGCGAACATTTCTAACTCAAATTTTGCTTCTGAGGGTCCCTGGAACTACATATTTTGAGATCGGAGTCCGTGGCCAAATACATATCATCTTGGGGGTCCTTGACAGTGAACCCTTGTACCCAGGGCCCAGAATTTGGTGTGACGCCCCTGTGTAGGGCTGAATTCTTGCTCCCATTTCTCTTTGTCTCCAACTAACTAACTCGTCTCCCTGCCTCTTTCTCCTCTCTCTTCCCCTGTGTTGTGAGCGTTCAGCAGACTGGCTGCAGGGGTGTCGCACCAAATCCTGTGCCCTGGGTACAAGGATTCACTGCGTTATTTTGTGCTTTAACTATTGAAAAACAGCAGATATACAAGCTCACAGCGCGGCACCGAGTGCAGCGCTGCAAGTTTGTAGATCTGCTATTTTCTTCGAAGGTTTGAAGGTTTTTTGAAAAACCCATGTTTCTATGTCAGTGGTGCTCAAACCTTTTCATGTGAGTGACCCCCAAACGTATATGTATTTGGCCATAGTCTCCCATCTCAAAATATTTAGTTCCAGGGACCCCCCAGAAGCAAAATTTGAGTTGCAAATGTTCGCTTAAAAAAAATACATATATTCAAAGATTTGCACACATTTAAAAAAAAATTCAATAGCAACATTTTTTCAATAGCTATTTTTCAATAGCTAAAGTATACAATAATTAAGGCCCCTCATCCACATTGGGCCCTATTAACTCAGTCCCACTTTTACCCCCCCTTGTGACGCCCCTGACTGGCTGGCCTCTTCTCCTCTTCCTTCAGCAGGAGACATTCCTCTCCCTCTGCCTCCCTCTCTCTCGTTTTCTCTCATTCCTCTCATCAGTCTATTGGTAGCACAGTAGAGGCCAGACTTTCTCACAGTCACATAGTTTCCCTCTGTGCGTATCAGCAATGTGCATTTGTTTGTGTGTTAGATTTTTATGTGTTAATGCCGTTTGTGTGTGCGTGTGTGTGCGCGTGTGCGTGTGCGTGTGTGTGTGTGTGTGTGTGTGTGTGTGTGTGTGTGTGTGTGTGTGTGTGTGTGTGTGTGTGTGTGTACATGTAAGTCTCTGCGGTGCATGCAGTTCTTGTCCTCTAGTCTAGACAGCCTGCATGTTACCATCTTTGGGATTGCTTTGGTTTAATGCTTTAAAGTAGTGTGTGGGTCTGCCTGTGTGTGTGTGTGTGTGTGTGTGTGTGTGTGTGTGTGTGTGTGTGTGTGTGTGTGTGTGTGTGTGTGTGTGTGTGTGTGTGTGTGTGTGCGTGCGTGCGTGCGTGCGTGCGTGCGTGCGTGCGTGCGTGCGTGCGTGTGTGTGTGTGTGTGTGTGTGTGTGTGTGTGTGTGTGTGTGTGTGTGTGAGAGAGAGAGAGAGAGAGCGTTTGCCAACACGTATTAAAAAATGTATATTTATATTCAGATGTGGACGAGTGCCAAGCCATTCCTGGTCTTTGCCACGGAGGGAACTGCATCAACACGGTGGGGTCCTTCGAATGCAAATGCCCCGCCGGGCACAAGTTCAACGAGATCACGCAAAAATGCGACGGTAATAATGACTAATGTCTATAAAATGTTCATGTTACGGTCGAAATTATGGCGATTTGCTATTTGCCAGTCAGAAGAACCCACAGTCACTTGCTTCATCGCGGAGCAGATTGAAGGAGCTTTTATTGGTCTGACGTTTCCTAATTAAAACTTTTACAGCAGGGTTGGAGCCCACATCCGATGGATTGTGGTCAACACCAGCTCTGTCATGGCGTCCTGATTATTATCGTGGAAGCAAAGTATCCCTTTATGCCCCCCTTAACATAAGTTGAATCAAACCAAGGCAGTGCTTTGCCTTCTCCGTTAGCATAGTATAGTTGATGCCCGCAAGCTTTGATACAAACACTGGATAGATTTGTTATGCCTCATTCACACTACAGATATATAGTTGAACGTTTTGCTTGGTAATTCAATGTAATCTCAATGGAAACCAGCTTTAAAGGCTGGGCGTGTCGGCTGTCCTTGGAATCCAGCCTTTAAAGCTGGTTTCCATTGAGATTACATTGAATTACCAAGCAAAACGTTCAACTATATATCTGTAGTGTGAATGAGGCATTAGACTTGTTTTCTATCTCCATGCTACACTAATGCAATGCACCGTCAATTTACTGGTTGACTGGTTTACAGTACAAGAGCTTCTTCAGAACAGAGACGTGAAGGCGCTTCAAAGGCGCATTGACAGGACATTCAATGTATTGGTCAACACAGAGTGGTGCACCTGTGGAGCAGACATGCGTGTGTGACCGGGTGATCAAGTAATGAGTCATAGGGGTGCCCGCTGGCCTACCGGTCCAGGCGCATACCTCTTAGGCTCAGCATAGCCTGACAGCGTGTCGCTGGTTCGATTCCCGATCCTGACCAACCTTTGCTGCGCATCACGCCACATATCTCTCCACATTTCCTGTCAGTCTACTGTCCTATCAATAAAGGCATAAAAGCCCCAAAGAATATCTAAAATCAAACCTCGGTTCGAAGTGGAGCGGTGAATCTGTGTGTGTGTGTGTGTGTGTGTGTGTGTGTGTGTGTGTGTGTGTGTGTGTGTGTGTGTGTGTGTGTGTGTGTGTGTGTGTGTGTGTGTGTGTGTGTGTGCCTGCACAACAGCGCCCCTCCTTTAACTAGTGTGGCCACTCAAGGTATTGCCAGGCTACAGACATACCCAGCCAGCCAGCCACAGACATACCTGTCTATTGGGAGCGCTTTCACCGCTCCAAAAAAAAAATGTGAAATTACTTTCGTCTACATTTGCCATTGTGCCACCATTCCTACCACATCTACTGACATCAGAACAGGAAGGAGTGGTGACCTTGTGACTTGCTGTGAAAAGTTGACTATTTCACGTCTAACACAAATTTAATGCACGGACCAAGAGAGAACAATGGTTTTGCTGGCAAATATGTTTCTAGCAACTGGTCTCGTTGTGATCGTCCTCTTAGATTTGTTTTCTGAATAATGCCATTGAACTTGGCCGTGTTAAAAACTGCCAGCTTAATTATGGTAGTGTGACAGTGTTTTATTCAAGAGACTGCAATCAGTTTAATATGCAACCCTTAGCAGTGCAGGTAAGATGTTTAGAACTTATTTTATTAGCCAGAGGGTGTAATTGTCAATCTGTGATTGGCTTGCGGAGTTGGCAGATCACATTATATAGCCAGGTTTCACTTAAAGGCCACTGAGAATCCAATTATTGTAAGTTGTTTCTGGACTGTAGTACAGAAACGGCTGAAATCTTAGGTCTTTGAAGTCTCTGAACTGAAGTCTTTAATAAAAACCTGCATCTCCTCTTCTCTAACCTAAATAAAGGCCCCACTTTACCAGATATTAAGTCTGTAAGATATAGTGGCTTATTAACAAACGTGTATGATGAGTTCCAGACCGAGTTTAACTCTGGTGGGTTGAAACAGGCTGTACAGGGGTTTTGCGGCAATCATTTTCAGGGCAAAATATGTGCTGTTTTATGCCCAGAAATAATCGCCGGAAAACTTCTGGACTGTGTAAAAGGCATTTCAAATGGGCCTACGTTATATCCCTTAACAGACATTGTGCATTGTGATGTGCAGTCAGTGGTTTGCTGTCCTAAAAAAAAAAGCAGGGTATAGCGAACAAAAGTCCTGGATTTAATATCCTGCAACATTTCCATTGTCACTGTCAGCATGTGCTCCATTCACTCTCAGTTTAAAAGGTTGATAATTTAGGATCACGTCATGATGTTTTACAGCAACTGTAAAGTCAATGAACCTGAAGTGCAGGCTCCTCCCCTCTGTGCAGATCTGGATGAATGTTCCAACATCCCGGGCCTGTGTGCCGGAGGTGAGTGCTCCAACACGGCCGGCAGCTACTTCTGCAAATGTCCTCAGGGATATTACACACCGCTGGATGGCTCCAGGTGCATAGGTAAACACACACACACACACACAAGCGCACGCACTCGCACGCACGCACGCACGCGCGCACACACACACACACACACACACACACACACACACACACACACACACACACACACACACACACACACACACACACACACACACACACACACAGGTTTAGATGCACACAGTACATGATGCCCAAAAAACACACACAGGCGGGCCGAGGAGCGCACACACACACACACAGTGGCATAGGGGTAGAGTTGCCGTCTTAGTACACGGAGGGTCGCCGAAGGGTTCCCAGTTCGATCCCGGGCTCCCCCAGAGTTAGCGCCGAAGAGTCCTTGAGCAAGACTCTGAACCCCTAGTTGCCTTGCATGGTTTCCTCAGCCGTCCGTGTGTGAATGGGTGAATGTAATGCACAATCTCTGTAAAGCGCCTTGGGTGCTGTATAAATTAGGCCTGTCACGATTTACTAAACCCACGATTCGATTCGAATCACGATTCAAGGTTGATGATTCACGACGTCACGATTTTTTCACGATTTTTTCAACAAATTTATTTTCCAGAGAAATTACCCAAAAAAATCCACAATTCTTACAATTCCAGTATTTTTTTTGCTTTTAACAATACTGTTTTCTCTTATGCTCTTTTCAATACAGTAGAACTATCAAATGACAAAAAACAACAATAACATTTCAGTTCACTTGTCTTCTCTTACAAGGAATCCTGTATGTTTTAGATGTTCTCTTATCCTCTATACAGTAGCAAATAGCAAATGACAGATAGTGTAAACATATCAATTCTTAAATGTCAAATCCTGTTCTTTTTTTAAACAACACTCTTACACTTTTTTCAATACTGTATCAAAGAATGCATTTTTTTTGTGGTACATATCAAGCCAACTGTACTGTAAGCCAGGCACAAACTAAGGCATAATAACAACTCTTACCCTCTTTTCAAAATCAATAATTCATCAAAGTCAAGACCTAGTGTCTCATTGTGGATAGACTGTTCAAAGTCCCTGACTTTCTAACACACCATTCCACCAGCTTATATATTGAATGTGTCAATTCTTGTTTACCATTCCACCGGCTTATATATTGACTGTGTCAATTCTTGTTTTCACTAGAAACGTTGTTTCCACATTGTAACCAGTGGCAGAGACATGCATCTGTACGTAGCATTGTTGTTGTTAGCCCTTAGCACTGATTAGTGCTATGCTCTGTAGCAGCAAAGTAATGACACAGCACTAAACTAACTGCTCTCTTTGTCAATCGAAATCGCGGAGCTCTGCTCTGCAGCCCAATGGAGGCACGCGCTGGCAGCTGTGAGTGGGTGAGCCTTCCTACTGTAGCTGCCGCTGCCTGTGTCTGCCTGACGTTAGACGTTGAACACGTAGAGACGTTGAAGACAGAATGGAGATTAAGTCGAGGGCGACTTTCGATTTTCACCGTCCCCCAATAAAATCGATTTAAATCGATTTTTTCATAAATCGTGACAGGCCTAGTATAAATGCACCATTTACCACACAGACAGACAGACAGTAGGATGCTTAATGGCGCCCCTGCAGCTTTCTTTAGTACATCCTTGTTTGTTATTGATGCATAGGTATTGGCTGCCTGATTATGGATCCCACCAGGTTACGCCTGACCAGTATCTTGATTGGCTCCCTGGCACCCTGGTTAGGGTTAGGGTTAAGGTTAGGTTCAGGCATAGTCTTACTGAGGTTAGGGTTAAGGTTAGGTTTAGGAATTGTTACAAAAAACGAGAACTGTCAATCACAGAGACGTCTGTCCAATCACAGCGGGGTTTGCCTAGAACTGAGGTGGGATCTATAATCACACGTATCCCTCAGCACAAGTTTGGCTGGCTGTGAGCTCCCGGCGACTGCAACGTACAGTATGTCGCCATCGGTTAAACTGAAATGACAGTTATACTGCATGTTAAACATAGGCGAAGAGTTTGAGAAAGACAGGGTTCACCAGACAGGGTCAACCTCCCTCTCCATTTTGCTACTTTTCTCCATATACGCGTAAAAAAGCGAGCAGCAACAATCCAAGCCGGTAGAGTTTAGGTCAGTAGTTCCACAACAATGAGCTATATTCACCTCATTCTGCCTGGGAGAGGAGAGGAGGCGATGAGAGGAGAGAGAGAGAGAGAGGTGTAACGTCACACTGCGCTCCCTGTACATACCTGCATTCCTGTGTGTCTGTCTCTCCCCGCGGCTGGACGGGATATTATAGGCACCGGGGAAGAGCTCTGTGTCAGCCTGATGTCTTAAACAGAGGCCAGGGCTCTAGATGGGCTTTCCAACACAAGGCAGACAGACGCAGGGGCCACAGGGCTGCTCCACTGATCTCATCTGTCAGGTCCATTCTCACTCACTCAGGTGACACGGTTTAGTCACGCACACAATGGTGCTCGGAAGGAGTCAAGAAAGTGTGCGCGTGCGTGCGTGCGTGCGTGCGTGCGTGCGTGCGTGCGTGCGTGCGTGCGTGCGTGCGTGCGTGCGTGCGTGCGTGCGTGCGTGCGTGTGTGAGTGAGTGAGTGAGTGAGTGAATACCACCAGTGGTACACATCCTGGGAGGTCGATGACCGTGTGTATTCACAACCTTCAGGCATGCACGTGCACAAATGCAAGGACGCACACACACACTCTCTCTCTCTCTCTCTCTCTCTCTCTCTCTCTCTCTCTCTCTCTCTCTCTCTCTCTCTCTCTCTCTCTCTCTCTGCGTCTTGCCAGAAATGTCAATAAATCACATCAGGTTCAGCTCAGTTTGACCCAAAATGGAACAGAGAGGAATCTGGGTCACTGTGGTACATTTTGAAGTACACACATATAAACACAACACACACACACACACACACACACACACACACACACACACACACACACACACACACACACACACACACACACACACACACACACACACACAGTCATGATCACACAAACATGCACACGCGCATTACATGTGTGCACACGCACACACACACGCACACACACACACACACACACACACACACACACACACACACACACACACACACACACACACACACGTGCTCACACACACTCATACACACAAACACAGGCAAAAAAATGCCACGGCCACGGCCACGCACGCACACACAACACATATATACGTGCACGCACACGCACAGGGGGAAAAAAAACACGCATGCGCGCACGCACACACACACACACACACACACACATGCAGCACCGCCACCCCCAGGAGAGGATGTTTGTGCGGAAGGAATGTGTGCGTCTTCCGCTCCAGAGAGGACTGTTGGAGCAAACATCTCAGCCTGTTTCCCATGCTGCCTGTTGCCTCCCACTAACCCCAACCTGCTCTGACATCTCCTACCACTGAATCAAAGTCAGCGTTACGCTGGAGCCCCGGACTGGCTTTCACAACGCTTAATATGGTCATGTGAACTGTATTTGTGAGGACCAGAAAGTTCAGTGCAGTACGTTCGCATAACCATTTTGAGATGACTCACATACCGTACCTTCCAAGGGACAGAATGCTGAAATATTGGATTGCGTTTTCATTCACACACGTTTTGAACATGTGTATCATGCAGAGGGTGGACAGTAATGTAGTAAGTAAAAAGTAAAAAATGCTTACTGTAATTTATTTGTGTTTTTTGGACTCTCACTCCACTACATAATAGTACATTAGGCTGCACCTACACTAAAGTACCTATGAGAGTGGATTCCGCATTCCGCCAATGCATTTCAATGAGAATGGAGCGGTTTCATGCCAGCAGAGGATTTCTGCAAAAAAAAAAAAACGCACCATTCTCATTGAAATGCATTGGCGGAATGGGGAATCCACTCTCATACTGTAGGTACTTTGGTGTGGGTGCAGCCTTATGAATGAAGTACGGTAATGACCCATTCTCAAACTTTGTCATGTCGGGGACATCAAAATTAATATATATATTATTTCAGAGACCCACATCTGTGAGGATTTTTAGTTACTGTGTAGTTCCACTGGCTGTCATTCAGTCTGTCACATCACATCACACTTTTGCCCTACTCATATCTCTGCCACTGTTGGCCCTATCCATGCTAAACTGTGTGTGCACACACACTCCTTGGATGGCAAATCACAACCTCCGCCCCTCATTTCTCACATGGCCCTCTTCTAGCGCCACCATTAGGCAGATTTTTGCAAAACACATTTTTGGACACTGCTCCCACAGATTTTGGCCTAAAATCACACAAAGCAGTACACAGTATCTCTAAAGTCATGTCATCAACATGGATCTGTCCCATTTCCCATATTCCCTCCTGACTGGCTACGTTTGCCTTCTAAAGTTTGTGTATGCGACCTGATGGTCGCTTTTCTCCCGATTAGGGAGTCTTACTGCTAGATCTACTGTATGTGCTCAAGCGTTGTAACATTGTAACACGTTGTGAGCTTGTAGATATGCTATTTTCAAATATCCAATGTATATACTGTAGGGTTAAAGTGGTTAAACAGATTTTTAGGGAACCGGACCCCACTTTGGGAACCACTGACTTAAGCCCTATTTACCAGTAAGACTCCCTAATCGGGAGATAAGCGACCGTTGGTCGCTTATCTCCACAAATAGGCCAAAAGTTTGTTTTACCAATTATCAAGACATACGGGCAGTTGACAGTTTGCCATGGTTACTCATTGAAGTTGAATCTCCATATATGGAGATAACCAACGCATCACACTAAGTCTGACCTCACCAGCCCATATTTGGGCATGAGCAACTTATGTCTCCATATATGGAGATATGATGACATCACACAGTCCTCAGCCGATGATGTGGCGTGATGTCATACAATACACAAACGAGCCCTAGAGTATAAAGGGGCAATTCTTGCCAGGAAAGAAGCATTTCTTCGACTCAGACCTTATCGCCAGGGTTGGCTTATAGCAGCTGTCGGTAGGACCATATATGGATTCTGTTAGTGTGGATCTCCTAACAGGGCATCATCTGGGATACAGGGATGTCACCTGTTTATGCCCATATATGGAGATCCCTGCTCTGCGTATCTGGTTGCTATGGTAAACAGTTGGTTGCTAGGGTAAAAAAACATGGTTGCTATGGTAAACAGTTGGTTGCTAGGGTAAACAGTTGGTTGCTAGGGTAAAACCATGGTTGCTAAGGTGGTTGCTAACGTACACTAACAGACCAGCAACAACAGACTGTTGCCACAGCAACGTACACAAAGGTTTGTGTACACATGTGGTGTGATGTCATACTGATGCGGAGATATGAGCAGGGCAAAGGTGTGACGTGTGACGTGTGACGGACAGACGGACGGCCGGTGGAGGTTTTCATAGTAAACTGCTCCCTGACGGTCGCAACAACCTCACAACACATTAATTGTGACGCATTGTGAGCTTGTAGATCTGCTATTTTCACTATTATACATTTTTGAATTATTTGGGAAACATTGCAAAACAGCAATGCATTGATATAAAAAATATGTAAAAATATGTTTCTAAAATTGCCTTTTGGTGAAAATATTGAAAATAGCCGACCTCCATGCTCACAACGCGTCGCAGTGAGCTTGGAGGTAGGCTATTTTCGGTGCTTGATACCACACTAAACTATAGGCATAATCAAGTGAATACTGGAGATGTCGCGTTCAGCATGGATTTTTACACAGAGAGGGCAATTCTTTCAACATACAATGCTGCATTCAAGTTCAGGACAGTTTGGACAAGGCAATTCACTTGAATGCCGCCTTCAGGTATGGCATGGAAAGAGGGCACTTGCATTTCTTTCACCATAGTAAAAACTGCATTCATGGTCTGGAGAGGGCACTTCTATATACAGTACATGGATCTCCATATGGGTACCAGGGGTCTCCATATATGGGTAATTGGTCCGATATACATCACTGGCCAGATGGCCAAGAATTGGCACGACCTCGCCCTTTAGGGTGAGATCGCATCTCGCCCTGAGGCGTTTTACTAGTATATTATACGTCATCTGACATTATACTACATATTGCTACCCCCCAGATGGCCGTGGTGGTTACTGCTACGCCAGCCTGCTGAACGGACGCTGTGCCAACCAGAACTCCCAGCTGCTGTCCAAGATGCAGTGCTGCTGTGACAGCGGCCGCTGCTGGTCGGATGGCGGCACCCCCGAGATGTGCCCCATCCGCGGAACAGGTGGGAGAAGTCACACTCGACAGATCAAGTCTGTAGATTTCTCATGTACCCACGACGTACTGTATGTGAGTGTGTGTCCCAAATGCATGTTAGTTAGTTTAACTCTTGCGATGTCACCCTGTCTGCAGAGGAGTACCAGAAGATATGTCTCCAGATTCCTGGTCAGGGCCCTGGGGGCGTGGGCCCTGGGGGTGTGGGCCCTGGGGGCGTCGGCCCTGGGGGCGTGGGCCCTGGGGGCGTCGGCCCTGGGGTCTACCCGTATCCTGGACCCGGACAAGGTCCCGGACTCTACCCCGGGCAAGTTCCAGGGCACGGTGGTAATGGACAATTTCCAGGGCACGGTGGTAACGGACAAGTTCCAGGGCACGGTGGTAACGGTGGCCAATATCCTCTGTATCCGTATCCCATACAGCCGCATCCAGGTATGTGGCTTCCTGATGTCTTTACATGTTTTCACATGTAAGGGCTGTCACGATTATGACATTTGACATGACGATTATTTGTCCCTCAAATAATTGCGATTAACGATTTAATTGTGTTTTTGTCAATGACAATTACATTTCTGTTTGGCTTTTAGGCTTTGAAGTTGCACATGGTAGATATGACACATAACCTAAAAATACAGAGAAATTACTGACATATTTGACAACTTTATACTTAAAAAAGAACATTGATAGTGGAAATAACCGATCTACAAGCTCACAACGCGTCGCGATGCGACGCGTTGTGAGCTTGTAGATCTCCTATTTCCACTATTTTTGACTCTTTTTGAGCGGTGGTCACACCGTCTCCATAGCGTGGCCGTGTGTGTATCCGTGTGTGTGTGTATGTATGTATGTATGTATGTGGGTGGGTGCGTCCGTAGCCTGAGGTATTTAGCCTGCAATACCTTTTCTGACCACACATGTTAAGGGAGGGGCGCTGTTGTTCAGGCCAGGCACACTCACATTCACACACACATGCACGCATGCACGCACGCACGCGCACGCACACACACACACACACACACGCAGCCTCCACCGCTCAGTTCACACGAGTGTGATTTTTTAAATAAATGAAAGTTTTTCAACATGGAAACGATTATGACGATTATGAAAAATAATCGCGATTATGTCAAATAATCACGATTTGAAGATTATGTAATAATTGTGACAGCCCTATTCACATGTTTGATGTGTGCAAACACATTTGAACACGGGTACACTTTACTTCATTAGTTCATGAGAATCAAATTGTATTATAAGCACATCGGTTGTTTATTTCGTTTTTGGTGTTAGTATTTCCCCCTTTGGGCCATGGAAACAAATATATCAACATAAAAAAATGAAAAAGTTCAGAATCTACTCTCTTGGTAGGCTGCAAATAACCAACACATAGCCAGCACACAATGTATGCTTATCAACAGATAAATATTGGTTACTGCCATCGGTTAATGTCAGCTTTTTTTGCCGATACAAATGAGTCATGCTCTAAGCAAATGCATCATTCTCTAAGCACACCCATATGTGGGCCTGCTGATATAAATGTTCCACCACTCCTCCATTGATCTCAATGGACTTTTGGGTTTACAGAAAAGGTTACATAAAAAGTTTACTCTAGTCTAGATGAAATGAAAACGGGTCAAAATTGACCCTAACCCTTCTCCCACATTGAATGCCCACCCCTAAGAATCAGTATATTTTGGATTCTTGTCAATTTGTGTTTTCAGATAAGTATTTTCTCATCCAAGCTTTTATGTCTGTAAATATCTTTGCCAGGACCTCCTATAATTCTCCCCCAGAACATCACCAACATGTGCCAGGCTTACCGCAATCTGTGCCTGAACGGGAGATGCGTCCCTACGCCGGGGAGCGGCTACATCTGCGAGTGCAACATGGGCTTCAAGGTGGACGTCAGGGGCGAGTGCATCGGTAAGTGGAGGCAGGGCCACACTAGGCCAGTGGTTCTCGACCTGTGGGTCGGGAACCCCAAATTATTTTGATGATTAACTTAATGTGCAACATTGTTTTCTCACTCCACAGTAAACAAACCAACATAAAGTGTATGTGTATAGAGGGTATCTGCACATTTCAAAAGTTACAATTTAAGGACTTTGACCTCTAAAATGACAATTTAAACATAGGCCAAATTGTAAAAAAAATTAGGCTGAAATTGTGAGGCGTTGTGAGCATGTACCGGTAGATCTGCTATTTTATCAATAGAACTGTGTTATACAAAATGTAATGCCTCAACTATTAGTGCTCGTCAGGGTGGGTGGGTGGGGGGTCCCCAGTTAAAATATGATTCTTTTAGGGGTCGTGGCCTGAAAAGGTTGAGAACCACTGCACTAGGCACTGTGCCGAGGGCCCAGTTTGACTTTAATACGGCCCTGAGTGGAGGGGAGCCAAATGATTTAGCTAAATCTCAAATGAATAATACACGAGGAAGGAATGATGTACTGTATGTTTTCTCTGCAGACGATGATGAGTGTGGCAGGAACCCATGTGCACACGGAGAGTGCGTCAACACACCTGGGTCGTACATCTGTCAGTGTCCGGCTGGATTTCAAACCACTGCCACAAGAACAGAGTGTCGAGGTCTGTCGCGCACACACACACACACACACACACACACACACACACACACACACACACACAGTCGCACACAATTTACAATTTAGGCATTTAGCAGAGGCTTTTAAATCAAAAACGACTTACAATAAGCAGGTAATACATCAATATAATAAGCAAGATAATATGTTAGTACATCAACAACAATATAACAAATGCATAGGAATATCAATCTAGAAAAACAATAACATAGGTAGACCACACACCTAATCAGTAAAAAAACGTTTTTAAAAAAACTAAAAGAAATGCTATCTAGCTTCATGTATGGTCATTGAGGGAAGGGGAGTGTTACAGTAGTGCTATGGGTTTAGGTGGAGTCTGAACTTCTCTGAAGAGGTGAGTCTTCAGTCCACGTCGGAAGCTAGAGAGTCTGTAGTTCTAAGTGGGACAGTTTATTCCACACACACAAGACGCACACACAAACACACACGCGCGCATGCACACACACGCACGCACGCACACTCAAAAGAAAGTGGATGTTTACAGTACTTCTCATGTGTGCCTCTCAGATCTAGACGAGTGCGTGGCTAATGGTCGCATCTGCAACAATGGCCGTTGCGTAAATACCGAGGGCAGCTTCCACTGTGTCTGCAACGCCGGGTTCGAGATCACCACAGATGGCAAGAATTGTCAAGGTCTGTTTAATCTATGTGTCAAGCAATGACGTAGTGTGTTTTAGCAGCGTCACATTTCTAGGATGGTTACCGTAAGTTGGCTAAGAAAATTACGCCTTTAATAAGTTAACACTGGGGAGATGTTGGTTAGAATCCATGCCAGCATGTTTCATTGCAGAAGTGGAATGAGCGAAGCTCTGTATTTTAGCCAAATTAAAATGGATCAATCTGTTTCTGTTCATCCCCAGACCTGGACGAATGTCTGATCAGGAACATGTGCCTGAACGGCTTGTGTATCAACGAAGATGGGAGCTTCAAATGTATCTGTAAACCTGGCTTCTTGCTGGACGCCAGCGGACGCATGTGTGTGGGTGAGTCTGTTGGTGGTACCACAGCCACACGTTATACTCTGTTGCAGTGTTTCTCAAAGTGGATTCCAGGGACTCTGTGGGTGTACTCTCTGACAGTGTACAAATGGAACCAAATGGACCCGTTAGGGTTCATTTGGTTCCATTTGTACACTGCCAGAGTTAAGGGGAGACCTTGAAATACTTCTCTATTATATACTTTATAGCACTGGTTCCCAAGCACTGGGTTGGGACCATTTGTGCGTCGCAGACGGATTTTTATGGGTCTCTCTGTTTTTTTGTATCCTACATTTAGTTTTTCAATTATTATTATTCAAAATATTTTCAAAAAAACATTACCAAAAATGTTTTAGATCTGCTGTTTTCACTAGTTTGGGTATAGTTTTCACTAGTTTGGGTCCCAGGCAGAGCTCACAACGATCTACAAGCTCACAACGTGGCATGAAGCGGCGTGTTGTGAGATTGTAGATCTGCTGTTTTCCCTAGTTTGGGTCCCAGGCAAATGTCTAATTTCTCTTTTGGGTCACAGGCTAAAAAGTTCGGGAACCACTGCTTTATAGCATATACACTGTATTATCTGCATTCATCAACTGTAACACAGAGCAAAATGTTTGCAAGGCAGATTGTTTTCGACCAGCGTGTTCAGCTAGGCTGGGAGGCGGCTACTTTGCTGGCGTGTTTGTGTTTCTATTATGTGCTCCTTAGCGCACGGAGCAAAAATCCCCCTAAAAAGCCCTGGAAAAATCCCCAAGCATCCTGGCAGGCCAGCTGGACATGTGGGGAATGGGGGCCCTACTTCTCTGAGAGGCACTACCAGACACCCCGCCCTGAACCTCCTCGTCGGTAGAAAACTAACGAGGATTTGCCCTGCCCTTGAATGTAAAGCAGCGTACGAACTGACTGACGTACCCAAAGACACGACGATTCCCCAAGACAACTCTCACTTTTACACATGCTATCAACCAAAAAAAAAAAGTTCTACGGCTTACTTCATGGATGACCCCAGAAATGTTTCATGGAAAGTTTTTATATAGTCTTTATTGTACCAAATATGGAACCATTTTAGGGGGCCATGTGGACATTTTCAGCCTCTAGCCTTTTGGTCCCATATAATGTAGAACCTTTTTTGTAAGTACACGACAGAAAACAACTCTAATTTGTATAATCGTCTGAACCACTCATGAACCACATACAGTAGCCACCGATGAAACGCTTGGTTGCATATGGTGACGGTACAATAAGGGAACATGTAGCCTACAATGAGGGCATATCAATCATGTTGTACCATGTGAATTTATAGACACAGACATAAGTCCTCAAGAGACTGACCTGGCTAAATCATGACTGAATAAATAAATAGAAGAAAATTGACTGGGCACACATGGTGCTGACATAGGCAGTCATTAATGACATGTGTAGTCTACAGGGGCCCTGACGACTTCTCCTTATACAGCTGACCTAAATCTCTTTTTGCCTTCCAACGCACCTAGACATAAGACGCACACACACGCACGCACACACACACACACACACACACACACACACACACACACACACACACACACACACACACACACACACACACACACACACACACATGCACGCACGCACGCACGCACACACACACACGCATACACACATCCATGCCATGTCTTCATACTCTCATTACAATAGTTGTTGTTGTAACACACAGACCCTGTTTTCTTAAGGTTGAGGTCATCGCCTTTGCAGTACTTGGCTGTACTTTCGAAAGTATCTCAGCACATCGATTAATATGGTGCATTGGCAATTGCCATTTCCTAGAGATCGACGCTTACTTACTCAGCACAATTAGTTTTTGCGCAACGGACATGTTGCAAGCTGTGTTGCGATGCTCTGTCACCCCAGGCTCCTAATGTTTGTCTTGTGTCTCCATCCTACCAGACATTGATGAATGCGAGACCCCCGGCATGTGCATGAATGGCCACTGCGTCAACACAGAGGGCTCCTTCCGCTGTGAGTGTATGCCCGGGCTGGCCGTGGGCCTGGACGGACGTGTCTGTGTCGGTGAGTAACGGTCCCATGCCGTGTCTTAAGTCCTCTCTGTCCTCAACCGATGATTTGTTAACTTGAGCATCTTGTACATTTCGGAGATAAGCGCAAATCATATTTTCCCACCGATAAAATATGCCAGACGAGATGCCAACGAGCGTGGCTTAGATACGGTATAATGATGTTCAGGCCCGTTTTTGTTTTATAACACTCGCGTTTCTCTTTGCCGCTCCAGACCCCCAGACAGGCCCTGAGATTTGTTTATACCCATTATTTCCAACATTCTCGCATTCCCCCATGACATTTCTTTGTGCATTGTGCAGGAAGTGTTGAAACTCTGTTCCCCTCTGTGTTTGGGTGAGTTTTGTTCAGGGTGATATCAGCGCAGGAGAATGCTCCAACTCCCTGGATATTCTGGAGAGAGAACAACTGTGTGTTTTTTTTCTCTCCTGTTTCCCCCAGTGTTGTTGTTTGTTTGGAGACAGTGACTCATGCCTTTCTCTCTGTCTCTCGCTCTCTCTCACTCTCTCTCTCTCACTCTCCCCTTTTCTCCCTTTTCCCTCTGCCCCGTCTGAAAACAGACACACACATGCGCAGCTCGTGTTATGGTGGGTACAAGCGGGGACAGTGTGTGAGACCCCTGTTTGGCGCAGTGACCAAGTCTGAGTGCTGCTGTGCCAGTACGGAATATGCCTTCGGAGAACCCTGCCAGCCCTGCCCTCCCAAAAGTTCTGGTATGGACGTTCATATCACTCCACCCCACTTAACACACACACACACACACACACACACACACACACACACACACACACACACACACACACACACACACACACACACACACACACACACACACACACACACACACACACACACAATTCAATTTTCAATTCAAAGGGCTTTATTGGCATGAGTAAACATACGTTTACATTTCCAAAGCAGAGCGCACTGAGCAAAAACAAACACACACACACACACACACACACACACACACACACACACACACACACACACACACACACACAGAGCGGAGTCTTAGTAGACTTGTGAAGATGTCTAAAGCCAACCCTTTATTAAAAATTACATTTTTATTTAAACTGCTGGCCCAACCTTACCCCAAAGCTAAACCTAAACCTAAACCACATCCTAACCCAATCCAAACCATAACCATAACCTTAATCGCAACCACACCTGACCCTAAACATAACCTTAACCCCTCACCCTCACCCTCACCCTAAACCTTACATACCCATTTATAACTCAAAAACTGCATTTCTTCCCAAAATCTTGACCATAAAAATGACCCTTTTCTCTTGGAAGAACAGAAGTTCCTCACAATTTGTCAAGTTTCACTTGACTTTTGGTTCTTGTATAGTCCCTCTGTGCACGTGCACACACGCACACACGTTAGCCAGTCACTTCTCATTAGGCCCACCAATTAAAGTCTCCATATCAAAAGACTCCGGTGCTCCCACCACATTAAGGAGACCAGTTTATATACATCCAGGCTAAATGAGAAAGCATGGAAATGGATAATAACATGGTATTAAATGTCCTGCTTTGAGATTTCTTTGGATTTTTGGCAAATGTGATATTTTCTCAAACACTATTATTTCATTTGGGTTTTTTATTAAACCTGCTGTGGTGTGTGTTTGCCTTGCAGCTGAGTTCCTGGCCTTGTGCCCTAATGACCTTGGCACAACTAGCGACAACAGAGGTACGTGTGTGTGTGTGTGTGTGTGTGTGTGTGTGTGTGTGTGTGTGTGTGTGTGTGTGTGTGTGTGTGTGTGTGTGCGTGTGCGTGCGTGCGTGCGTGCGTGCGTGTGTGTGTGTGTGTGTGTGTGTGTGTGTGAGCAAGTGTGTACATAAGCCATATGGGTGTGTGTGTGTCACAGTGAAATCCTGAGTGTTCATGTAAAACCGCTGAAAGTTAAACTAATACTAATATAATATAATTTTACTGCACATGAGATTTATGCTATTTTCAGGATGCGATGGATTTACTGTGATATCTATACAGATCAATCTCAGAAAATTAGAATATTTTGTAAAAGTAAAGATTCTTGAAACTATCATAATATTTCTTGAAACTTTTATAAATTGATTGCACATTCAGTGAATTATTCCAAACCTTTTTTTGTTAAGATTTTGAATTTTTATAGCATACAGCTCATGAATATCAAAAGTCCATATTTATAAATATTACAACATCACACGAGACCACTCAAAACAAGGATTTATAATGGAGAAATGTCAACCTTCTGAAGTAAGAGTTGCTTGAAGTCCAGTGGGAAGTTTCCGAAGTCAGTTATGATTTGGGGTTCTATGGCATCTGCGTTTTTACACAATATTCTAATGTTCTGATACTGATCTATAAGCCTTGTGGTTCCATCTCCTCAGACATTAATGAGTGCGCCTTGGACCCCGACATCTGCCAGAACGGCCAGTGCGAGAACATGCTGAGGACGTATAAATGCAACTGCAACGAAGGCTTTGAGGTGGACTCCTCTGGAAAAAACTGTGTCGGTATGTTACCCGCTGGACTCAGCCCCCGCTTGTAGTTTCAACAGGACTGCCGTCGGGTGGAAACCTTTATGTCCGGAACCGTTTTGTATTAATCGTTTAAAAAATGATTTAAACCAGCGAAAATAGTCGATCTACAAGCACACAACGCCTCGCACCGCGGGGCGTTGTGTGCTTGTAGATCAGCTATTTTCACTAGTCTTGTGCGACAGTCTTGTATGATGAAACAGGTCTTTACTTTACGAAAAAAACGCACGTATTTGAAACTACAAGGACGATATTGTCGTTGTCGGGTGAAAGCCTTGTATGTCCAAAACCGTTCGTTTTGTATTTATCATTTTAACCCTATAAGTGCCTATCCCGAACAAGTTCGGCTTTATTTCAATCCAATACAATATTTTATTTGCTATTTTACTTACCCCGAGCTGCTTGGAGCAACGTGGGTGGACCACCCTCGCTCGTCCAGCGCTAGCCAACGAGAGACGCTAGATGGTCCGACGATTTATTCCATTGAAAATGGTTTAAAATAAAGTTTAGAGCCCCCCAAAAAAACCTCAATATATACTGTCCATCCATGGTCCAGGCCAACACTCGGCCATACACGGGCCGTAGTCGCGCTAACGGCCGCATCGCGCCGCCCACTCCAATAATAAATCACATCTTTAGACAGGATTTTCTCCGGATTGTGTTCCCAGACCCAAAGAGAAAGTTTTTTGCGACTGAAATAGCTTTAGATCGGGCTTCTAAATGGGTTAGCATTTTGGCTACGTGTCAGCTAGCTTCCTCCTCTCGTCACCTATAGCATTGGCTGGAGTGAAATCCCAAGGCACTTGGGACAGTGTCGACAGAAGCTAGAGCGAAGGTCTATAGAGAAATTTCGGGCACTCTAGCGCCCCTTGTGGCCGGCGGCACTGCATGAGTTAAAAGTGAACGAAACTAGTGATAACAGCCGAAAATTCCATAACCGAAAAAATCGGCTGTTTTCACTACTTTTGTGCGACGGCCATGTATGATGAAGCAGAGCTTAGCTTTGTGAAAAAATTTACACATTTGAAAAGTGGAGATACGAGGTTTTTGCCCGACAACGACGATATGCAGGCTTGATAGCACAAAGAGCCATTGTACTGAGAGTCCTCACGTCCGTCTTCTTCCATCAGACATTGATGAATGCCTGGTCAACAGGCTGCTGTGTGACAACGGCCTCTGCAGGAACACCCCGGGCAGCTTCACCTGCCACTGCGGCACCGGGTTCCGCTTCGACTCCGAGACCAACGTCTGCGAAGGTCTGAGAGAGTCACACATTTGCTCCATCTCACTGTTACAGGGTTCCCACGGTCATGAAATTCCTGGAAATATTTTGAAATTAGAAAAAATATTTTTCCAGTACTTGGAAAAGTTTTGGAATTTATCAAGGGTCCTGGAAGGTCCTGGAAAAAATATCTATGCATTGTCTTTGGTTATTGATTTTGGTAATACCTCTGAAATGACAAATTAAACATGGGCCAAATTGTCAAATATTAGAGGCAGAAATTGTATAAATAGCAGATCTACATGCTCACAACGCCTCGCAAGATCGGCTATTTTCACAATAAAACTGTGTTATACAAAATTCCTCAACTCTTCAAATATGATTATTTCGGGGGTCACAGCCTGAAAAGGTTGAGAACCACTGGCATACACTACCTGTCTTTGGGCATTGCGCAATGCGCATAGTAGTAAGCGACTCGTTATTGAGCTGAATTATTGTTATATAGTAAAAAAATAAAGTTTTGGAAATTAATTGGTAAAAATGTGTGGGAACCCTGACTGTAACATTGCTTTACATTCTGTTATGATTAAACCTATGATGCATTAGGTGGTTAGCTGTATGATTACTGTATCCGTCTTGTCGCCTTCCTTCCGCAGACATCAACGAGTGCGAGTCGAGTCCGTGCGTGAACGGGGAGTGCCGGAACAGCGCCGGGTCATACGTGTGTCTTTGTTCGTCGGGCAGTACGCTGGACAGTTCGGGGCTGCAGTGTATAGGTAAGCAAGTATTGATTGTTTGCGAACAGTCAGATTTCTTTTCAACCTCTGGTGGTTCAGCAACTCACTAGATCCAGACTGCAGTATCTTGGTCTCAATGGCACTGCTCTATTTTTGTTCAGAATATATTTGTGACAGGTCTCACTTTGTTCTCCGTAACAATTGTTCATCAGACCACACAAAAAAAATGCAATTAATGTGTACCACAGGGGTCTGTGCTTGGTCCTATTCTTTTTTACCCTTTGTTACCCCTTGGTTCTTTACTCACACGTAAACCAAATGTCCGTTCCTATGCAGATGATACTGAGCTTTAAATCTAGATTAAGCCTAATACATGTAATCAGCTGGTGGAGCTGGAACAATGTCTTTCAATCTATAGTCATGTTTCCATAAACGTATTCGCATATAAGCAAATTATCAGAAATGCGCATTAAAGGACAACTTCAGTTTTTTACAACAAGGGTTCATATTTTAGATTGTAATTAAAGAATATAAAAGATGAGTGTTAAATTGATTTCATTTACTTCTTCCTATTGTTTTAGAGATTCTTATTTCAGTGGTTGGGGGCATGCGTACAAGTGGCTAAATGTGTCATTTTACAGAGGATAAGCCCATTCCCAAAATACAACGCAACCTTTCATAGTTGGAATGACTCATGGGGGCTAGAAGTGTTACTGTAAATAGCAATAAAGAAACTGCTGGCTTATTGTATCTAAAAAGACATATTTAGCCACTTGTACGCATGCCCCCATGCGTACGCATTCCCCACATTTTAGCATGGTAAACGCAATAAAACAATAGAACGAAGCAAATGAAAACATTTTCACACCCACTTTTTCTTTTCTCTTATTACAATCTAAAATATGAACCCTTGTTGTAAAAAAAACAAAGTTGTCCTTTAAGACAAAGCGAATTTAGCCTGCAGGTGTCATTCAAATTAGCGAATGACACCTGCAGGTGTCATTCGCTAATTTACGAATACGGTGAGCCCACTCAGCACGGCCCAGCTGAACACAGCGAAGCGCTCCCTACCTCCTTGCCCACCACTGGTTCTGTCGGAGGCTGTCTTTGCACAACAGTCTGTAAAGAGCTACAGCTGGCAGCCTGGCACGTTGTGAAAACGGGAGGAATTTACACACGGTCTGTGTCACTCCGTGTGTAACAACCGGTTTGTTTTGTGGGCTAACGCTATACAATGGACGTTAAGCGGCAGGGGAAAGTGTTAACTTGGAGGACGATGGACCAGAATGTCATAATTTATTCGCATTTATTGGCTGACCTGTTTCCATTCACTAATACGGATTTCATTTTTTCGATAAAGCCTCAAGATCCACGTCCTCCAATTGCATAAAGGTTTTTGCGGATAATGAAAGTTTATTCGCATTTTGAAGTGTTTCCATAAAAAGATTTATGCATTAAGAGGCTTTATGGAAACACCACTATTGTCATCAAACCTTTTACATGCTGAAAAAAATGAAGTGTTAGTTCATGGATCAGATCGGATAAGAGACCAATCAGTAATCTCACTCTAAATTTAGCCCGGTTCCACAATTTCACAAAGCTCTACTGTTCGAAATCTCAGTGTCCTATTGAACCCAAATCTCTCTTTTAAGAACCCACTCAACGCGACATTACAAAGACTGCTTTTGTATCATCTAGTCTAGACTGCTGTGACACTCTACCAACAAATGATAACTCATACAAAACACTGCTGCCAGGATATTAACCATGACAAGAAAATGTGATCATATCACCCCTGTGAATATTAGCAGGTAGCAGAGTTTTGATTGAATACTTTATTAAGACTTTGCAAAAAAGTACAGGGGTTTATACAACTAATAAGACGCCTCATGGCCACATGCCACAGTGATGTGGACATCAGGGTTGTGGACATCAGGGATCTCCATATATGG
Organism: Nannobrachium achirus; assembly: GCF_963921795.1. NCBI lineage: Eukaryota > Metazoa > Chordata > Actinopteri > Myctophiformes > Myctophidae > Nannobrachium > Nannobrachium achirus. The sequence goes on along the minus strand of NC_137816.1, from coordinate 45,352,625 downwards.
GCATAAAAGGGATTTGTTCCCCTGGCATCACGGGGATCTCCATATCTCCATATATGGGCATAAAAGGGATTTGTTCCCCCTGGCATCACAGGGATACAGTGGTTCACAGAAAATTGAGTCGCCTCAGGTATCTGTAGGTACCTCTGGACACCCACCGGTCTCTCTGGAGATGGGAGTGTCTAAAAATAGGAGGCCGTCCTTTCAGCTTATCTTCTGCAATACAGTCAAGTGACACTAGATGGCATAGCAGAGCAATTAGTTTAACTATTTTGCTGGGGATTGAAATGAATTGAAATGAACCACAGAAGAGACTACTGTAGATACTAGAGAGTAATTATACTTTAAATGGTGTAAAAATACATTTTGGCATAGGACTTTTTCATTAAATGTTAATTAAATGTCTCATTTGTATTTGTAAGGGTCCATTTAAAACTGGCTATGGGACTAAAACGGATAATTATAAAGTTAACAGTTCACATGACAATGAGCTTATTACCAGCACTTAATAACAGTTCCACTGTTTCAGAGAGAGCATGTTTCATTATGGAAAAGCTCTGCTGTTCGCTTGTCTGTCTTTGTTTCCTTGTTGGTTTGAAAACATGTGTCTACCCATGTTTTTCTTAGATTAGCCAACTAATTCTACTATTTCTTTGCATTTGATGTAATTGGTGTTGGTGTAATGATGTATTACCTAAGTTCTAAGAATTACTTGAGTTCAATGTTGAGGTATTTGTATTTTACTTTAGTATTTACAAATTCAATTTGGTGGTCATTACTTCACAGTGTCTATATATCATTGATTACTGCACCTCTCAGTTCTCAATTATAAACATTTATAATCATGTAGTCCAGGGGGCGCCTGAGGGATTGAGCATACAGTTATGAGAGCACTGGCCAAACTGCATTCCTGGCACTCAGCCGATATCACACGTCGGCTTTGTCCCTTTCAATGTGAGCAGGGCGTCACCCAGCGTCAAAGCCCGCCTCCACATCCTGGCTGTCTGCAAAGGCTGTATGTCTACTCGTGATGTAGCTCTACTGTAGCCTATACAGTATTCTACCCCCACCTCCAAAATAATAAAAAAAAATCTCAACTGAACTGTGTCATGTTCCCAGCCTACATAGGCCTATACTGTGTATTTACCCTTCAACTATAAAATATATATTGTTTTTAATGAGACATGCTTTGTAATTAGGCTATGCTCCCAAATCCATATTATTATCGTCTGTTCGCATATTTCAATGAGTCCCGCAAAAGGAGGTTTTTAGCGAGGTGAAGTGAAACACCAACAAAAGTCACCTGGAAGATGAAGGTCGGAACATTTATAGCCTATGGAGCATATTTCTGGACATTATCTACGGGGATGGGCTATTTCTCTATCAAAATAACAACTTTTCTAGTGTTATTTCTTATCCTGGTAAACATCATGGGTCTGTCTGACAGACAGTGTGGTGAAACAACTGAAAGAAGATCACCAGGCAGCTCTCGAAGAACACCAGATGGAAATGCAGGGAGTGAGGCAAAGCATTAGGGACACAGCACGAAACACGCAGATTGCAGAGGAACATGCTGCATTAGATCTGGCACACAGAGAGCGTGACCTGAGAGAGAGAGAGGAGCTGTTGAGGCAGAGAGTGGCTGATATTGATTCAGCGACGACACCAACGCAGTCACTGGTTAACGAAAGCTATTGGAAACTGAAATGGCAAGAAGGTGAAATGGAGAAAAGGTTCATTGAGAGAGAAAGACAGTTGGAAAAACAGATGGAAGAGAGAGGAAGACTGTGGGAAGAGAAGGAGAAACGGTCAGCACAGAGAGAGGCGGCAGTCGAGGAGAGAGAGAGACAGATAGAGCAGAGAGAAGTGTCCCTTGATGCGACTACAGTGTTACCAAAACAGCTGGCAGACATACAACTGTGTCAAATATCGCAACATCAACAAGCCGAAATCAGTCGCTTACTTCAACTGGAAAATGGTAACCGTCCAGCACGCTATGCCGATCTGCTGTTCAGCTATGTTACGCCTTTGCATATGTATCATTCTTGGGTGAAAAGAGCTAACTGGTACGGCACTGGGGTGAAATCTATACTTCCACAGAACCTGAAAGAATTTATTTTAAACTGTTGCCAAGAAAGGTTCTATTCCGATGTCCCCGAAATGACTGCTGCAGCAAGGCAATCAATTGTTACCAAGATTAACGATGTTCTCCGTAAAAGACGAGATTGGACTAACCGAGTCTGATTGTTTTCGATTCACATAGGCAACATTTGATTGTATGTGCCATGTTAAACTTCGCAAAGATAAGCAGATGAAGGTTAGACAGACTGAAACGTTTTTATTCACAGTAAAACATTGTAATTGTAATTGCATTTGAAGACTGAACTGTATCTGTTGCCTACTGCCTTGTTTCCAAATAAAGAACAAATTCAATTTAACATGTTTGATTTTTTTTTTCCAAGGATACAGTTTAATGCTGAGAGAGAGAATGACCAAAATGAACCATACCTTGCTTATTATACTGTATAGCTTTTTACTTGCCTTTAATTGGCTTGAACTAAAACATAGATAAGGGGGGGGGGGGGGGTTCTCAAATAATAATTTGATTATCAGGGGGGACCATTACTTTTTTATTTTGGCTGGAGGGGGGTCATGCTACTTTAATTTGTTGAATTTTGTATTAAAAAATGTTTTCTTTTGTTATTTTTCATACGTGTTTACTCCCATATATTTATCAAGTTCCCCCTGATTAACTTGGTATATTCCGCTTCTGTAAATCTCCCCACAAGAAACGCGCACTATAGGCTAAAATACCCTATAGCCTATAACGTTCTCTACAATAAGTAATTGTAGATGATAGTTATATCTATCAAATATGGTTTTATATAGCAAATCAATGTCGCACTGTAGATCAGCCAACGTTTTTTTTCATAATTAGGACGGTGCTTGCTACAATGTCTTTTATAAAGACAGTTGGAAAATGGTAGAATGACACTGTTCTTAACAAATCACCAATATTGTATGAGGAAAAAAAGGCTGCTGCCGTCTGCATTATATAAGCTTGTTTAGAATGTCGGTCTTCGGGCCGAGCCGGTCTCCAATTGTCAATTATGTATCGGGTTTGGGCTCTGTCCGGGCTGAAATTCTGTCGGGCTGGGTTGGGCCGGGCTCACTTTTTTAGGCCCGATTTAAGCTCTACGGGAAGAGGTGACGTTTTATTTGTTTTAATGGCTTCATAATTGACCGAGCCATGATGAACTTAAACCAGAAGAACAAAACGTAATCCTCGCTCGCTCGCTTTCTCTCTCCATCTCTCTGTCGCTCTGTTCCAAATCATGTCCAAATGGAATACCACGGCCCCATAATGAGGAAATGTATTTGGCGTGGGAGAGTGTCGTCAGGGTCCCTGCACTGTTATTATTATTATTATAGGAAAGGTCTCGTTTTGGTTAAGTTGTGTCTTTTTCGTTTCCTTATATTTAGCTTATTATTATTATGTCACGTTTGTGTTATTTTTGGGACAGTGTGTGAACCAATTATTTTGTAATTGTTTGTGAGTAATGACGATTGGCTGGTGACTCTTGAGGTAACTTCTTTATATACAAACCAGGAACTTTCAAATGTAAATGTCACAATAGTCTACTTGTTATCCTGCTGTTCTTATTTCAATATTAATTATTAGTGAAAGTTAGATGAAGTTAGAACTCAACTGCTCTGCTGCTGAGTGAGCAAGCCGATCGAGGCGCGATCGTCTATGGGCGGGATCAGCAAGGCCGTCAGTGATGAAAAAAAGTACTCACATGTTTTCCTTAAGTAAAAGTAGAAATACTCTTTTAGAAATCCCATGTTCAAAATATAAGCCTTAATTGGCTTGAGTAATGACGTTTTGGTATCAAAATGTAGGCTGTATAAAGAAAACGGAGCCTATAGTCTAGTCATTTCACAAATGTAGCCTACCATTTGTAGATTATACAAATATTTGAGCAGATTAAGCAATATTGTGAGCTTGTATTTTCAAATGGCCTAAATGTAGGGCTGAAGTGGTTGTATGCCTTTATAGCCTAATAATCGAAATTTGCAAAGTATCTAACTGTTTTCAAAAGATTGTAGTGGAATAAAAATAGCCTACTCGAGTAAATGTACTCAGTACACCAATGAAGCCTGCGTGTGCCGTCAATTCAACACGGGCGGACAATAGAACTGGTTCAACATGTTTGGCACAGATACTTGTGTATTGGAAGCAATTAGCTTGTCTAGAGCAGGGCTACTCAACTTGAGATGGCTCAGGGGCCACTCAGCAAAATACCAAAAGTCCAAAGGGCCGCAAGCTAAAAATGACGGTCCTATTTTGGACGTTTACATTGATTTTGTACAGTACACAGTCTAATAATTAAGGAAACGCACAGAAAACAGCCACATTTCCATAAGCCAGGCCAAACCTCATTGAACCAAAAGATTGTCATGGATGGAATGATGAAATTGATGACATTTGAATTTTTTATCAAATTAGGCTTTATTCACAAAATGTGAAGTGAAAATGAACAGTTCTGGTTCAACCTTTTTGTAACCTCCCCTGTGTCTGGGTATGCAAAGCTAGTGAACTTTGGCAATGTTAAGGTATGTTTTCTCATGCCACTAACACTCCTTTTCATTAATAGGACAGATTTAAAATAAATAAACGTTTATACTTATTATTCAATCACTCAAACCCCAGCATCCCTATTCTTGGGGGACATAGCCGATCTACAAGCTCACCACAAGATGCATTGTGAGCTTGTAGATCGGCTATTTTTGGTGAAGAGAGTTATTGTATGGAAAAATAACTCAAGTACAGTTCAACTCCCCCTCAGATGCACTGTACTTGTAAAACAGTTTGATGCTTTGAGCTTTGTAAAACACAACAGCTCGTTGGAGGAGATTTGTGTTAATAAGCATAGTTCCTTGGCTGCAGCGCGATCTGTTGGAATGCTTGCACTGTCGGTGCCATAGAGTTATAGTCGGAGCTGACTGGCGGAGTCGCGGAGGGAGAGACAAGCAGCGGAGACAAGGGCTAGGTCTTCATTAGACTGAAACATGACGATCGCGGGATTCGCTGCCGTTCATATCGCACGACCGTCATGCGTCTCCGCTCCAGTGAGCCCGACTGTGGTTGTCTGCTGCAAAATCTCCGCATATTTGTCTGTCTGACTGTCTCATTGTACTGTAGCTCTAGTGTAGTCGCCTGCATCTCTGCACTGCTACTGCATTTGCTTCCTGACTCTTATCCCTAACTACGGAGTGCACCGAGGGTCAAACATCACCGCGTTTTGCGTTTCGCGTTAACTTTGACAGGCTTAGAAAAATCATATTTTTTTTGGCATGATCATGACGGGCCGCACAGACATGCGGAAAGGGCCGCATGCGGGCCGCGGGCCGCGGGTTGAGTAGCACTGGTCTAGAGGGTCGCCTATATGGTCAGCTGCTCCCCCTCCAACCGTCCTACTGTATATGTTCCATGTGATGTTCTCCCTTATAGACTGTTTTTATTTAATTTTTTGACACTTGCTTTGGCAATGTAAACGTATGTTTTCTCACAAAATGTCATGATTACCGAAAAGTATTGAAAAACAGTGTGGTAAATAATAGTTTGACATTTTAACTTGACCTTTCACTCTGTAATTAGAAAGGGACCCTTTCACAAAAGCAAAAGCGATTGGTCATGTCAGAGGCTTGGTTCTCAAAAACCTCCTCGCTGTCACATCTTCTTCTGAGACGTTGACATTTACCAGAAGAGGAGGAATGGAGAAGGATTTCTACAGGCATTAGGCCTACATTTATGACCATGATGGCATTACATTATTATTATTAAACCACAATCAAATGTTTGTCCAGGTGTCTGGGACAACTAATACATCTTTATGAACAACTTTATGAGGCTATTGGAAAAATGTTGCCTACTGCCTTGTTTCCAAATAAAGAACAATTTCAATTGAACATGTGAACAAAAGTTGTGTCTTTTTCGTTTCCTTATATTTAGCTTATTATTATTATGTCACGTTTATGTTGTTTTGGGACAGTGTGTGAACCAATTATTTTGTAATTGTTTGTGTCACAACGTTCTGTCATTTGATGACTTCTCCGCCTCTCTCTCTCTCTCTCTCTCTCTCTCTCTCTCTCTCTCTCTCTCTCTCTCTCTCTCTCTCTCTCTCTCTCCCAGCCCTAGAATATATATATACATACAGTATATAGTATCAAAATCAGCTTACAGTTTTTTTTCGATTGCTAAAACACATTTTTTTTAAATTTGGCACAATTTTCACAACCTTTACTTCTGTCCCCAATCGCTTGACTCAATTTGTTACTACTTTAGATTTCCTTATCATATTAGACTCTGACTTTCCTTCTTTACACTCTGATGTAAATTTCACATCACCTTGTTGTCAAAACACAAGACACACTTTTCAGGTTTGCACACACTTCTCACATAAAATCTCATAGCATCAATCCACAACACACAAATATTCAAATCTCTAAACTTTCGGGTCAGGCGAGCAATTCAGAGCCAGGTCCCACTGCTTCAGGCCATGGAGGAGGCTTATGGAGATGTGGGCTTTGAGGCCTGTCAGGGCTTCATGCGGCACTCTAGGCCAGGGGTTTTCAAAGTGGGTGATGGGGCACCCTGGGGTGCCACGACGGCAGTCCAGGGGTGCCGCGAGATCATTTGATAATATTTTGAATTTATTTGGACACTTGAAAAAATATTATTTATTATATAAAGTACAAAGTTATTTTCAGTCAGTTCTAACCAAAATGGCTATTATGTAATGGCTCAATGTTTTCCTCGCAACATAATCACTAAAATATCGTCACTGTCGGGCAGAAAACTTGTATCTCCAAGTTTCAAATGTGTACGGCTTTTGGTAAAGAAAAGCCATGCTACATCATACAAGACTGTCGCACAAAACTATTGAAAACAGCCGATCTACAAGCACACAACGCGTTGTGGGCTTGTTTGGAGTGTTTGGGGGTAAACGTTTAGACCTACAGTCAATAAAATGTTTTGTCTGCATATTTGTGTGCTGTTTTATGTTTGTCTATGAGAGAAGTGGGCATACACTGGGTCATTTTACAAAAAGGGAATTGGTTCATTTACCAGAGTAATTGACATTCATTCAGTGTGTTCCATTTCGACAATTGTGTTTTCAATTTTGCTCTTCAGTGTTCTGTTCATGCTTGGTAGTGTTCAGCCAAAAGCTAGTTGTGTTTATTCAATGAATGCATGTGTGTGTCATGTGAAAATATGGCTGTGTTTACCAAATGAAAACACGAGTTCCATTTTGTGAACATGTTAAGAGATTTGATGGCAAAGAGTTGTTTTGCAAAGGGATCTTCAACGTTTTCAGATCAAGGACCCCTTAGTTGAGAGAGAGATGAAGCAGGGACCCCCACAACCCTTTGTACCTCAACCTCTGTGCTTACTGCTTAGTATGCTCTTTTTTCCCCTCCACACCTAAAGTATTTGCCGAAAATAGCCAATCTGCAAGCTCACAACACTTTGCAGTGTGAGGTGTTGTGAGCTTGTAGATCTGCTATTTTTGAAAAATTGTGAAAATGAGTGCAAGTCTTTGAATATCTTTGACCCGATCTTTGACCCGACTTCTAAATCCTTCCTCTAAAATCGAAATCATGCTGTTCTCAAACCTTTTCATGTGAAGGACCCCCAAAATTACAGGTATTTGGCCACGGACCCCCCATCTCAAAATATGTTATTCCAGGGACCCCCCAGAAGCAAATATTTGAGTTACAAATGTTCGCTTTTAAGTAGATATATTCAAAGACTTGACATGATTTAAAAAAAATAGCAGATCTACATGTGCTTGTATATTTGCTATTTTTCAATAGTTAAAGCAGTCAATAATCCTAGGCCTAAATGGGTTAAACAAATAATTACAATTTGAGTGCAAAAATAACTTGAAAAGAAACTATTTACAAGCTCACAATGCAGGTAGAGATAACAAGTAACCAACAAGTAATAGACTCGAATAGTCGACTCATATTGAAGAATCGCCACCCCGTGGCTGAACAGCCACACTACACGTTGAAATAAAATATCACATTTCTAGGGGGCGCGGCTAAGAATTTGGAGGCGTGTTTGACAGAGGTACCTCTAGGCACCTCTTGACACCTCTAGGTGTCATTTTAGACTTGGCGACGCTAAATGTTGTAACCCACTGTATCTGTAACAGGGTATCATTAATATTGATGACATCAGGGAACTCCATACTGTATATGGGCATAAAAGGGATTCTGTTAGTGTGACATCACATTGAAGCCAGAGCGTGATGTCAGAGCGGCAAGCCCATTCTGGTAGAGTGGTTCCCCTGACATCACAGTGACATTAGAGCATGATGTCAGAGCGGCACAGTTTTTACCCCTTTTTGTGCCGAATCTGGGGGAATGAGATCAGCTCACTCGGGTGTTTCTCACTATTTTTAAGTAGTTTGACCGGTAGTATGAGCACTGGTCTCTTGAGTATCTTAAAAGAAAGAATGTTATCTAAAATACCACCCAGATAAGTAATCTTTTTTTTGCCTCTGCGCTCGGAGCGAAGGGATTTTATTCTTGGTCCGAGACCAGGAAAGCCAAGTCATCCATCAACAAGAACAAATTGCAGTCTCATGATGATGTCATGTTGTTAATGTAAATTGCACTAATTTGTTTTATTGTTGCTTTGTGTTTATGTACGGCCCTTAGGGACATACATGTTTTGTGATATCGGGCTGGAATAACATTTGACTTGACTTGACTTCTCTACATCCCTTTAAAAAAAAACAAAAAAACAACAGAGACCAGTAAGGGAACCTGTTGGCTGAAGATAGTGAACGACCGCTGTGAGGTCAACATCAACGGTGCCACCCTGAAGTCCCACTGCTGCTCCACTCTGGGCGAGGCCTGGGGCAGTCCGTGTGCCCGCTGCGAACGAGGTGACTCAAACATTTCAAATACCTTATTACATGTCCTTGTTGTCGGACGGAAACCTTCTATGACCAAAACCGTTCAATTTCTATCTATCATTTTAAAAATGATTTAAAATTGTGAAAATACACTGTATACATAATTTGGCTCTCTTTGGCAGAAACCTCTCATCTCCATATTATAACTTTTAATAAAGTTTTCTTTCGTAAATTAATGCCCTACTTGATCACGCTACTGTACAGCGTCACACAAAAGCAACAAAAAGTAGCAGATCCACAAGCTTGAAAGATGACGCAAATTTGAATGCTGAGAAGTAACCGTTTTGGACATAAGAGAGAACGCGACAGAGATGACGTACATACTGCATTTTGTCACTATACCAACACCCTTCTTGTCTGACTCAATACTGACTGCATGCTTTCCTTTCTAGATCCATTCTGCAGTAAGGGATATGCCAGAGTCAAAGGGAATGTGTGTGAAGGTAAGGCCTGCCATATTGTTGTACTGTGGTTCTAATTAGGGATGATGCCGATCGATCGGCAATGGCTGGGATCGGCCTGATATGACTAGCTGTGATCGGTGTTGATCGGTGATTTCGATCAAAAGGTAAACTCGCCAATCAATGGTGTATTATATATATATATATAGTGTCACTCTCTGACATGGTTTGTTTATCGCCTTGAAAATAATGAAGGGCAGACAATATTGCCATCAGTGATTGATCGATATCGGGTGATCAGACTTAGGTGATAGGTGTTCGGTTCCAAAAAACCTGATCGCCTTCCGCCTTCAGCCTTCCACCGCCCAGGCGACTATGATCCCGGCTTAACTGGTTAATTATTCTAATTTGGTTTGGCTCTGTAATGACTCTGTGATAAAGTGAACTCCTGTATTAAAGCACATGGGATTGATGAGGAACTGTTTCTGCTTGGTATGACCATCAGATGTGGATGAGTGTGAGGTGTTCCCCGGGGTGTGTGTCAACGGCAAGTGCGTCAACACGCAGGGCTCCTTCATCTGCCAGTGCCCCACTGGCATGACTGTCGATGCCAGTGGCAGGACATGCATTGGTGGGTATTGTGTGTGTATTATTTGTGGATGTATTTGGGTTGTCTTTGCGCAAGCACGTGTGTACTGTATCTAGCCATAAATCATAACCCTTGAAGACGTTCTCTCTACAAGAGTTATAACAGCGAGAGGGGGAGGACGGTCGGTGAGGCCGTTTGGTTCTGTAACTGCTCAAAACATGCACAAATCCAAAATATAAGGTGCTTCCCTTCTTGGTCCAAGTGTTCTCTATCTATTCGCAACCTCCTCAAAATAAAAGTTCTCTACAAGGGTTATGATTTATGGCTATACTGTATCAAAGGAGTGGAAAAAGCAGCTCACCAAAATGAAGATGCAAGACATGCTCAAATGCAGTGTTCCATTTTATTCTGAACGCTAACGCGTTTCGGCCGAAGCCTTCGTCAGAGCAGGTTAAAGTGTGTGTACTGTATGCGTGCATGGTTGTGTGTGTGCGTGTGTGGCTGTGGGCGTGCGTGCACGTGTGTGATACACACGTATGAACATTGAAAACACGTCTCTGTCTCTGCCCTGCAGATCTGCGCACGGAGCAGTGTTACCTGACCCACGTGGACGAGCGCTGCGCGGCCCCCATCCCGGGGAAGCACCGTGTGGACGCCTGCTGCTGCTCCGTGGGGGTGGCCTGGGGGCCCGAGTGTGATGAGTGTCCAGAGAAGGGCTCTCTAGAGTACGCCCAGCTGTGTCCCCGGGGCCCCGGCTTCTCGCACCGAGGAGACTTCATCAACGGCAGGCCCTTCCTCAAAGGTAAAGGAATCCCGGACTTTTACTTGTAACAGAGTGTTTCTACAGTGCAGTATTGATACTTTACCTTACTTTATGTGAGTACTTTTTCCACCACTTGTCACGGTACACTTGACATTACTGATTCCTCCACCGGCTGTCAGTCAGTCTGTCCGTAACGTCACACTTTTGCCCTAGTCGTATCTCCGGCACCGTTGCCCCTCATTTCTCACATGCCCCTCTTCTAGCGCCACCATCAGGCTGATTTTTGCTAAACACTGCTCCTACAGATTTTGGCCTAAAATCACGCAAATTGGATGGCAAATCACGACCTCCGCCCCTGATTTCTCACATGACCCTCTTCTAGCGCCACCATGAGATTGCTTTTTGCAGACACCACATCTCCCACGCCGTTGCCCCTATCCATGCCAAACTTTGCACACCCACTCCTTGGCTGGCAAACCACAACCTCCACCCCTCATTTCTCAAATGCTCCTATTCTAGCGCCACCATGAGGTTGCTGACCTGATGGTCGCTTATCTCCCGATGAGGGAGTCTTACTGGTAATACTTTTCCAAACCATAGCATAGATTGTCAAGGTTCAATCCGTTCAGTTCAGTGAAGTATGAAAATCAACTTGAAGAGAACTCTCATTATAGAGTACTACTACTACTACTACTACCACTACTCAGTTGTGTTTGTTTTCCATAGAAGCTGTAAGAGGATTCTATAAATGGTCTTCTCTGGTCTCTCTCTCTCTCTCTCCATCTCCTCCCATGCTCCTCTCTGCTGCTCTCTGTCCTGTAACTCCAGATATAAATGAGTGCAGGATGATCAACAGCCTGTGCTCCAACGGGAGGTGCAGGAACACCATCGGCAGCTTCCGGTGCCGCTGCGACAACGGCTACGCTCTGGACTCAGACGAGAGGAACTGCACTGGTGAGCTGCAAACTCCTCAACCATCACCCTCTCACCACAAATACAAACTCCTCAACCATCACCCTCTCACCACAAATACAAACTCCTCAACCATCACCCTCTCACCACAAATACAAACTCCTCAACCATCACCCTCTCACCACAAATACAAACTCCTCAACCATCACCCTCTCACCACAAATACAAACTCCTCAACCATCACCCTCTCACCACAAATACAAACTCCTCAACCATCACCCTCTCACCACAAATACAAACTCCTCAACCATCACCCTCTCACCACAAATACAAACTCCTCAACCATCACCCTCTCACCACAAATACAAACTCCTCAACCATCACCCTCTCACCACAAATACAAACTCCTCAACCATCACCCTCTCACCACAAATACAAACTCCTCAACCATCACCCTCTCACCACAAATACAAACTCCTCAACCATCACCCTCTCACCACAAATACAAACTCCTCAACCATCACCCTCTCACCACAAATACAAACTCCTCAACCATCACCCTCTCACCACAAATACAAACTCCTCAACCATCACCCTCTCACCACAAATACAAACTCCTCAACCATCACCCTCTCACCACAAATACAAACTCCTCAACCATCACCCTCTCACCACATCACCCTCTCACCACATCACCCTCTCACCACATCACCCTCTCACCACATCACCCTCTCACCACATCACCCTCTCACCACAAATACAAACTCCTCAACCATCACCCTCTCACCACATCACCCTCTCACCACATCACCCTCTCACCACATCACCCTCTCACCACATCACCCTCTCACCACAAATACAAACTCCTCAACCATCACCCTCTCACCTCAACCATCACCCTCTCACCACAAATACAGCATAAAATAGGGGTCTTCAACGTTTTCAGGCCAAGGAGCCCTTAGTTTGAGAGAGAGATGAAGCAGGGACCCCCCCCCCCCCCCCCCCCCCATTACAAATCGTATGAAATTGTGTTGCAGATTAAAAATGTTCATGGATTTCTTATACAGCTTAGACTTGTTTGATGTCACTATCATCTGTGTAGGTTGGATTAATGTGTATTTTCATACATTTAATCACCTGAACTGTCAATACCTACTAGTTTACCTACTTCTTTTCCCTCTACACCAAACCTCTGTGCCAAAAAATTGCCGATCTACAAGCTCACAACGCCTCGCAGCGTGCGAGGCGTTGTGAGCTTGTAGATCTGCTATGTTCTGCTAGCTGCTATGTTTTGGCTAATGTTGAACTAAGAATAGGTCAACAAAAAAAGTGGCTTTGTCAGCCAGGATTGCTAGCTCAGTCGATAGGGCAGCATTGCTACGATCACTGAAGGCGGTGGTTCGAGTCCCACTGACGGTAGATACATGTTCGAGTAAACATGTGTCGGCGCATGCGCACTAAGACTCTCCCTCCGCGTCTGCCCGGATGACACTGAAATCGTCCCAACGCGTCTGCACGGGTGATGCCGAAAGCGAGTCCGAAGTGCGTCATGGGGGTGAATCAGTGGGAGTGAGAACGGGCTGAATAGGTACCGGTATATGCTAGGGTTCTAGTGATTAATGTAAAAAACATGATCCTATCACACAAAGATGTGGCGGCCCCCCTGTAGTAACTCGGGTCCCGGACCCCCTGTTAAGACCTGTGGCATATAACATTTAAAATGCGAGTGCTTGCGCTCGACATAAAGCATTTATGCAGTGCTTTTAATTGACAGATTTCCAGTTTAACTATAGCCTGTGCGGCTGTGCCATATCGTAGACATAGGTAAATTACCGCGAATACTCCGACACTGAACTTGAATCTAGGTTAGCGATTTATCTATTACTGATATGTTGCAGACCTGCTGAAATGTGTAGTCGCTGGCTTCTGCCAGCAAAGCTCGGCAAACAGGGACTATATCGCATATCACAGAGCTCCGCTGTATCGCTACTAAGTCTAGCCGTTCCCCATCAATCCCTCACCCTTGAATCCCGCTGCCAACGCTAATTACAGTAAAGTGGTGTAAAGCCCTTTCCTGCATTCAACTCATTCACTCAAATGGCAGTCTGGCTACATGGGGCTTGTTGGAGCTGGTCCCTGTAGGCTGGTTAAATACATCGCTGTTGTGTTTAACTATATATACTGAACATGCGTGCATGCACGCACGCACGCACACACACACACACACACACACACACACACACACACACACACACACACACACACACACACACACACACACACACACACACACACGCACGCACACACGCACACACACACACATGCCACTGAAAGCAAAAACTACATTGCTGTGGCTCAAACCATTTATGTACTGTACATCTACATCTGCATATAACAAGTGTGTTGCACTCTCAGAATTAAAACATTTCAGCAAATAGTTGAGATGAGAAGCTTTCCCTCACATTGTTACTTTTCCCCCTGCCAGATATTGATGAGTGTCGCATCTCCCCGGACCTGTGTGGACAAGGCGCGTGTGTCAACACTCCGGGAGACTTTGGGTGCGAGTGCTTCGAAGGATACGAGAGTGGCTTCATGATGATGAAGAACTGTATGGGTAAGAGTGTTGAACCCTCGCACGCTTTCAAGACGATCCAATATACACACACACTGACTGCACACATACGACAAATCCTGTCACCCGGTTCCACCAGATCTGCTCAGTTATATGCTTAACCGGGACGGACCGGTTCACATGAAATCATATTTAGTCTACGAGGAACTGAAGGGGGGAAACTCGATCTGCATAACAACTCTCGCTCTCACACCCTGTTTAAAGGGGCAGCATCTGAGCGTGGAGGAGTGTGCCAACCCTATAAAAGGTTCTCTAAGTGTAGGGAAGGTTTGCCACAAGGTCCAAGCCCCAAGGTCCCAGCCCAGCCATCTCACCCCTCCGTCTGAGGCCAGCAGTGGCTCTGGTTGAAGTGCTGGGGCCAACATCACCATGCCTGGAACACACTGTTTAAAAGACTGATGTAATCTGAAATCTGTGCTTTGTGTATATATAAGAGAGACAAAGAGAGAGAGGGAGAAGAAAGAGAGACACACGCACGTGCACGCACGTGCACACACGCACACACGTGCACACACGCACACACACACACACACACACACACACACACACACACACACACACACACACACACACACACACACACGCACAAGATAGAGAGAGAGAGGATAGATAGATAGAATAACATTTGAGACATAGAGGTGGAGAAACAGAGAGAGAGAGAGGTTTCAGAGTTTCATTCTGTTGGCTAACTAAACTGTCTCCTTCATTAGAAGCCCTGTGGGGCATTGAGTCTTCGCAGACCGAACCCCTCAGTGCCGCAGAAACACTCGATGACGTTTTTAAAGATAACTGTTCTTTATTACGCACTCGACTCGCGTATACAAAGAGAGCCCATTCAGCTGCCCTGTGAAATTAGTTTGACATGCAATTATGTTTCTGAACGTTCTGCCATCTGTGAAAATCTTTGAAGTTTTTTTTTGTTGTTGTTGTTTTTTTTCCCCCTGTACTTTTAACAACGATCCAGGTCTGCCTTTTGTCGAATTCCAGATTTAACTCAAAACAAATGCAAATGTTTATTCATTTGGTTATTAATTTGCGTTTGTGCATGTGTGTGTGTGTATATGCGTACGTGCGTGTGTTTGTGTGTGTGCGCGTTCATGTGTGTGTGTGTGTGTGTGTGTGCGTGCATGTCTTCCCCTTCCCCTCCCAGACATTGACGAGTGCGAGCGGAACCCGCTGCTGTGCCGTGGAGGAGAGTGCTTCAACACGGAGGGCAGCTTCCAGTGCCTGTGTCCCGACGGCCACGAGATCGCCCCCGACGGCTCTGCGTGTCTAGGTGAGCAGGGCTCTCGTCACCACAGTGACAAAACTAAACCAGTGTTTCTCAAACTTTCACATTTCAAGGTCTCCCCTTAACTCTGACAGTGTACAAATGGAATCATTTGGTTTTACCCCACCTAAACCCCACCTAAAGGGGTGGGGTTCCACCCCACCTAAAGGAGTCCCTGGAACAAATGTGTCTGTGACAAAGACTTGTCCTCGTCCGTGGCAAATTATTTTTTTACACACCATTATAATGTTCTTATTTTGATCCTAAGACCCAATAGACTCTATTGGGTCTTATGATGCATGTGCTTGTGCATACCCTCTATTGAATAGAGGGTATGCACATGCATAAAGTGAAAGGCAAATCGAGTGGCAAAGTGAGTTGTTTGACGTCGTTTCATGCAATCGTTTCATGCAATCAATGAAACGACGTTTCTGTTTGGATGTATCATGGGCTGTCAAGGCCAGAAAGTAGTTTTTTTGCCAATCAGTAGGCGTTCCAGCATAACCTCTGGATACAATGATGATGTCGGGCATGGAAGCGAATAGCTGACATAAATCAAATGAAATGGCAAATTCGAAAATTAATGAAAATTAATAAATTAAATAAATGCTTTTTAATCTTCAGGAAATTAACACATTTTTTGAGACAAAAGTAAATGTAAAATGCAATAGCATTTACATTTTATCTACAGATGTGCTATTTGCTTCCATACTGTAAGGGTCCATTTAGTTCCATTTGTACACTCTCAAGACTCATAGTCCAAGGTGAAGAGCTATCACCTCACCGCGGTGTAGTTTTCTAGCTATCACCTAAAAATGTGTAACAAAGCCTAGGTGATAACTAGAAAACTACACCGTGGTGACGTGATAGCTCTTCACCTTGGACTATGATAGAGGCTTCTGAGTTACAGACATGTTATAGTCATTCAGGACTCTTTTTGTATGTCTGTGGCAAAAATGGAATTTTGACAAAAATGTCCCACCAAAAGCCAGCATGGCGACGACCTCCTGCTAGGTGAGTGATGATGACGGCACGAGGAGAGGGGATAGGTTTCGGACAGTTGGTCCCTATTCAAGACGTGTCTGCCCTCTCTCCTCCTCCCCCGACTTCCATTTCTCTAGGAGTCTGTGTTGAATAATGTAAAGTTTCCGCTCATCACTCAGTTTAGCCTCGAAAAGTTACAAAGAACAAGGAAGTTGGCGGGAATTGGAAAGTGGTGTTATTTTGTCACTGGGCAGAGGGCCTATAGGCCTGTTCCTTGGCAGGACAGCGGAGGATCTTCCTCCCCCTCTGTCTGTCTGTCTATGGTTTGGTCTCTGTGTGTGGCCTAGTTTGGACTCTGTACAGTATGTGAGTGCGGCAGTGTGCGTGCGTGCGTGCGTGCGTGCGTGCGTGCGTGCGTGCGTGCGTGCGTGCGTGCGTGCGTGCGTGCGTGGAAACCTTGTATGTCCAAAACCGTTTGTTTTGTATTCCTAATTTTTAAAATGATTTAAACTAGTGAAAACAGCCAATCTGCGAGGCATTGTGTGCTTGTAGATCTGCTGTTTTCACTACTTTTGTGTGACGGCCTTGTCTGATGAAGCAGGGCTTTGCTTCGCAAAAAAACATACACATTTGAAACTTGGAGATACGAGGGTTCTGCCCGACAACGACGATATATTAATGTGTGGGATGTATACTTTTTGATAGATGGGCTGATGGTGATTGTAGACGTGTGTGTGTGTGTGTGTGTCTAGGCTAGTGTGTTTGTTAGTGTGTAACCTAAGAATAGTCTGACTGAGTCATGATAAGAGAAGGAGATGAGGCCCAGATCTTTCTAAGGTTCAGTACTCCTGTGATTGGTTTACGGTAATGATGTAATTGGTCGTTATTCCGTTGCATTTCATAGCCATGAGCTAACAGAACGTGCGAAGGTCGGTGTCCATGACCTCATGTGGATCAACTACCCATCCAGACCGTTTATTTTCTTTATTACTTGTTCACGAAATAAGAGCAGAGACATTATCAAAATGGTACTCAGCGTTGTTGAAACCACCTCTGATTCCAAGTGTTGGAATGATTTCAAACTAGAAGCAGTGCTCTTCCGAGCACATAGGTCTCCGCCAGATCAGGTAGGTTATTGTGGCCGCCTGGTGGCGCTATAATAGGCCAATGTGAAAAGGGTGGCATGACTTCTGCCTTTCACGGTAATCAGACGCAGATGCATGCATGATTTGCATTTTGTTCAAAACGGAACAATCCTGCACACTTTGGAAGCCAAAGTGAGCCAATTGGGATGGAATATGAAATATCGGACAGATACTGTATGTCTTGATCACATGATTATAGAGATACTGTGTAACCATTTGCGAGCTGTAAATCTGAAGGTGGCGCTATAAAAGGCAGATGTGAAAAAGGCCTCTGGGGAGTGCGCATACAAAGTTTTACACAGATCGTGGATTTATAGGTAAAAACACTGATGCTGATTTGAACATTTGGAACTGGCATCTATTTTCTTCCTTGGCCTAGTGGGAAATCTGTGTGCAAAATGTCACACAAATCGCAAGCTGCGTTCATGATTTGCTGTATTTTCTTCAAAACGGATCAATCCTGCAAAGTTTGGAAGCCAATTTTAGCCAATCAGGATGGCATATGGATAATCGGACAGATCCATGTTGATCACATGACTATAGAGATACTGTCTAGCGATTTGTGTGAGTTTTGGACAAAATCTGTAGGAGTACTGTCAAAAAAATTGTTTTGCAAAAATCGGCCTCATGGTGGTGCTAGAACATGCCCACGTGAAAAATGTGGGCAGAGGTTCTGAATTGGCATCCAGGGAGTGTGTGTGCACAGTTTGGCCGTGATCGGGCTGACGGCGCCGGAGATTAGCTGGTAACAGTCAGGCGGACGGAAGGATACACAGAAGGACACACAGAAGGACAGACGGACAGAGTGCAAAACATAGTCTGGCAGAGACAAACATGTTTAATCAAATGTAACCACTATTTTGGGTATGTCATTGTAGGTGACATGCCCAAAGATCAGTAGAATTCTCATGACATGACGAGCGACTAGCCTAAGTTGAAAAATAAATCACTCACGTACTGTGCTCCACATTGCAACATTTGAAGGTCATTGCCTTGGTCAAGTTTATTAGTCAAATCCTCAGTGTTAATTTAACTCTAAAAGAGTGAACATATGAGTCCATTTGGTTCCATTTGTACACTCTCAGGATTTGACAGTTTAGTTGCTGAGGGAGAGAGAATTACTCATTTACGTCCATAGAGCCAGTTGGTCCAAGCTTTCAAAGAATCAGTGGTGGTTTATTTCTGTAACTATGAGAGCTATACAGTATCTTGGTTTAACAGAATTGACCGAAAAACTAAAATGGGAAAGCATTCTAGTCATTCATGTATTTCTTCACTTATTTTCTTTTTCACAGACATCAACGAGTGTGACTTGAGTGACAGGCTGTGTCGGAACGGCCAATGCATCAACATGATTGGCCGCTACCAGTGTGCTTGTGACACAGGATACAAATCAACAGAGAACAGACTGGAATGTGTTGGTAAATATATGACCTTATCTCTCGTCTGGAATGTGTTGGTAAATATATGACCTTATCTCTTGTCGTGTCATTGCGACATATTAACTGACTTTTATGGTTCCTGCAATGTGTACCGTATGCAGTGGTGTAAAGTAACTAAGTACTTTTACTTAAAGTGATAGTTCACCTATTTTTGACATGAAGCTGTGTGAAATACTTGCCATTAAAATAGTGGTTCCAAATGTATTCATTCATTCATTCATTACCAAAGTC
This sequence comes from Nannobrachium achirus, assembly GCF_963921795.1. Taxonomy (NCBI): domain Eukaryota; kingdom Metazoa; phylum Chordata; class Actinopteri; order Myctophiformes; family Myctophidae; genus Nannobrachium; species Nannobrachium achirus. The sequence goes on along the minus strand of NC_137816.1, from coordinate 45,333,266 downwards.
CCGTGGTCAGAGTTCTGGTCAGTTTTAGATGAATATAAAGTAGTTCCGGTAATTTGGCAGGGGCTCATGGCCCAATCGTTAAAAATAGATGAATCCACAAAACTAGCGTCATTTGTATTGTTGACCTATTTCTACCAAATAGACCAACTTTCGTTCAACTTTGACTCCTCTGTCACATGGTACTATTTTTTGTGTCCAGTATCGCTACGCCGCTGCATCGTATTTCCCCAAAACAAGGTGCTTTGCAGTCAGCTGATCAGAACGAAACCTCGCTCTATATGGTAGAAATAGGCCAACAATACAAATGAGTATTGAGCTAGTTTTGTGGATTAATCTATTTTCAATGATTGGGCCACGCCAAATGGCCCCCACCCCATTGGAACTACTTAATATTCATCTAAAACTGACCAGAATTCTGACCACAGGACTCTGGTAATCAATTAATACATTTTTAACCACTGTTTTAATGGCCAGTATTTCACACAGCTTTATGTAAAAAATAGGTGAACTATCACTTATACTTCACCACTTTTCAACCTATCTTCATATAATTGGTCCTGACTAAAAACTAGCTTTTTTTTTTCTTCTCAGAGGAGGGTTGTGGGCAGGTCAGAAACCCATCGTCTTGTGACATCATCGATTGGGAATCCAAGCTAATAGAAAATGCAGGCTTTCTACTCCTGAAAAGTTGCAATGTTATAGTGGAAGCCATTGTTCTCGCGATAATAAAAATCTAAATATCTTTTCAAAAATATTGATTAATTTTTTTTGTGGAAAATGATGATGTCACAAGACGATGGATTTCTGAACTTCCCACAGCTCTCCTAAGAGACTTGGACCGAGCAGATTTTTTTTTTTGCTATTTTATTATGAACATTAGTGAGGAGGACCTATTATATGAAGATGGGTTGAAAAGTGGCAAAGTCCTCCTTTAAGTACAATTTCGAGGTATTTGTACTTTACTTGAGTATTTCCAATATCCAATACTTTTACTTCTACTAGGGACTAAAATAGGGACTACATCCCGGATCCAAATATTGTACTTTTACTCCACTACAATTATTTTAAAACTTTAGTTACTAGTTACTTTGCAGGCATAACTTATATTATAAAACATACATATGAAATCACTTTAGCCCTATTTTATACCTTGGCTATTTAAAAATAGCCCATCTACAAGCTTGCGACACGTTGTGAGCTTGTAGATCGGCTATTTTCAATTCATTTTGTACTTTTACTTTTGGTACCTTTTGATGCCAACACACTTTCATACTTTTACTCAAGTACATTTTGAATTCCACCCACTGACCATATGTGACTCTTTGTGTGCGTGTGTGTGTGTGTGTGTGTGTGTGTGCGTGTGTGCATGCGTGTGTGTGTGTGTGTGTGTGTGTGTGTGTGTGTGTGTGTGTGTGTGTGTGTGTGTGTGTGTGTGTGTGCGCGCGTGTGTGCGTGCGTGCGTGTGTGTTTGCGCGTGCCTGTGTGTGTGTGTGTGTGTGCATGTTACTGTGTGTGTTTTCCTCTTCCAGACATCGATGAGTGCACCATCGAGAACGGAGGCTGTGAGACGTTCTGTACCAACTCAGAGGGCAGCTATGAGTGCAGCTGTCACACTGGATATGCCCTGATGCCTGACCTGAGGAGCTGCACTGGTTAGCATTATGTTCTGTTCTATTCTGTCTAGCATCAGTTAGAGCAGGGGTAGGCAACCTTAGGCACAGGTGCCAACATTGGCACAGGGGAGGGTGATAACTGGCACACTGGCAGAATTGTGTGAGAGAGGTGTTTTATTTTAAACGTGGTCAATTAAATTAAGTCACCTAATTTGCAGCAAGTTAAACCCTGCACATAATTCTACATTCATTAAAACTCTGAACTCTGACTGGGGAGTCAGGGAGATTGGTGGATTATTGCTGGTCTAATGATGGTTATAACAATGTCCGGCCAATCAAAATATGTCAGAATGTTTGATGGGGTGCTGACATGGCACACTGGCGATCTAGAAAATTAAAACATGGCACTTCATTTCAAAAAGGTTGCTGACCCCTGAGTTAGAGGAACCTTCCAAGATACACATTAAAATCCCCCGTTTTAAATCTAATCCATTTATTTTGTTCTTACCCTCTGAGAGCTACCAATGGATATTAACACTAAAGCCCCGTTTTCACTGAGCAAAACTTCTGGAAGTCTTGTCAAAAATGACGGCAATTTTGAAATTCACGCCATGTGAAAACGGCCATTTTGTATTCCGGGAGTTTTGGAGGCCGAAATTTGACGGGAAAATACCTAGTAATTTTTGGCTAAAGTACCGTTAGAATACAAATTTCCCTTCTGTGAAAACGCATACCGTTATTTTTGACGGTTTTTTGACAAGCAGGTGCGTAAGGAGCCAATGATAACAGTTAAAGCATTGTATTTGGGATTGAAAACGATCAGAATGTGAATGGGATATAGGCCTACAGTCGAAATATAATACAGCTTCACCTTGCATTAGGGATAATTATTTAGGCTATAAAGAGTAGAGTGAGAGTCGCATTGTGACCATGGCTGGCTGCCTGCAAAAGTGCAACGATTTCTTAACGGCAGCTCCTTTTGGAACCTCTTCCTCCGCTATCTGCGGAGGGACTGGAGAGGTTCTGAAAGAAAGAAGCTGTTCTCAACAAAAGGTGCATCATTAGTTTTTCGCCGTTGTCATGTGATGATTAGCCTAAAAGTCTTTTGAGCACCGAGCGAGTCCACAGACCACAGCTAATCTAAAGCCCACAGGTGCAACACGTTGCATTAGATGAGATCCTTTCTGAACGGACCTTATGTGTTGTTGTTGCTGAGCATGAAGAATATTTTGTTTTAGTAAATCCATTTGTAGCGTTCAGAGTGAGAGAGAGAAGAGACAGGACAGGCACCGCAGTGAACGCAACAAACTGGGGAGAGTGTTTCTTTTTTTCATTTTTTTTTTCAGGTCTTTCAGTGCAAGTGTTGCCATGTCTGCTAATTATAAGCGACTCTGGGCTTCATTTCCGTAAAGTTGTTTGTATATGATAGTTGCTGGTTTCGTTTTATTTGTTGTGAGCTTGTAGATCGGTAATTTTCAATTAGCTGATGTGGCGATGCGGGTAGTTTTAAAGTGCTCGTGTGGCCTAGATAATATCACTTTTTGGGGATTATTTTCGTACACCTGGTTGCTTAGTTCTCTCGCAAAGTCTGGCAACACGGACAACGGACAACACCGCGACAACGGTTTAGTGAAAACGAGGTATTTTATGGCTATGCCAGCATTTTTGCTTATGTGAAAACACCCAAAAAACTAAACTCCCGGCAAGTTGAAAATCATTATGCTAATTATTTTGCAGGAAAAATTCCGGAACTGTAGTGAAAACATGCCTTATGACTAACACTTCATTTACTGTGCATGCTTTGAATTTGATTTGGAAGTACCTTTCAAAACATGTCTATCTGTCTGTCTGTCTGTCTGTCTGTCTGTCTGTCTGTCTGTCTGTCTGTCTGTCTGTCTGTCACTAATCAAGCCTGATGGTTCTAGTCATGTACAGTTCTGTACTAATTTGCATCCCAGCAAGCACGGTCAGGACCTGGACCAATCAGTGACGTCTCGATTGGGGCCAGATCAAGTCAAACCATGACTAGTCAGATCTGGCATAGAATATCACCTGATTTCAACCAACATAAATCATGCCCGCGAAAACGGACGTCCTGGATTAATCAAAGAGGGTCTGATTGAGGCCAGATAAATATCATAACTAGTCAGATACAGTATGTCCCAGAATATATAACCTTATATGCTCATATTTCAACTAACATTACAACCAATAACAATAATCCTGTCAAACAAAAGAGTCCATATGACATCCTGGTAATGACGTCAAGATCATCCCATATGGCAGGGGTGGGCAACTTTGATGATGGCGAGGGCCACTATATTTCTACCTTCACTCCAGAGTCCTACTTTGTAATTCTAGTATCTCATACAAAAGAAGCAAAAATACTGTAGCAGATCTACAAGCTCAAAACGCAAGTCGGCTATTTTTGTTTCTTTTGAATTGAAATCCTGAATTATTTGTTTGTTATTTTTTAATTGGAATCCTGAAATGTAACATTTTGATTTAATTTCAAATAAACGCATTTAGTTATATACTCATCTTAACTTTATGAACCTAAATACAAATACCTACATTGGACAGTAATACATTTTAATACTACTGTACTAGTCATTAAGCTTCTAATATAGACTGATGGAATTAAGCAGGTCATGTTTGGAATTGTAACAGCTGAAATCAATAATATATCAATATTCCAGTATTAACCTGCGAGCCGCATTAAGTGAAGGTGGGGGCCGCATGTGGCCCCCGGGCCGCCAGTTGCCCATGTATGCCATATATGGGGATCCCTTGCCACACAAGAAACAACAGACAGATCTAACCACGTTCAACATGGCATCCCTATGCTGAGCATGTTGTTATAGTACACTCAATGCATCACATCATGAGTCATGACGCATGTGAACTTAAAAAGATTTAAAACCCATTAAATATATTTACAACATACAAGGTTTCTTCATGACAGCAACAATATATAAATCTATTCATCTATAATTGTAAGGTACGTCCCTGTACATTTCTCAGATTGTACGTGTCCAGCTGTAGTGAGTTTTGTCCTGATAAATGTCAAGAAAAATGCAAGAATACAAGACAGATTGACAGCATCCTTGGCCCCAGTGGGATTGTATCCCACACCGTTGCTCTTTATCTCACCTTGGCACGGTGTAATTCTCTTTCTATTGGGTGTTGCTGGCACCATAAAAACAGAAGAATTCGCACACCAAATAGCTCCCGTTAAAAAGGAGTTTTTAATTTGCAAACGTGGCAAACGATTTGAGAACGCACACGCTCTTCCTCGGACGGCACTGCCAGCACACATCAACACTTACAGAACAGTGACCCTGTCCTGGGGTGAACCTCGCCCACTAGTAGAGCAGTGGTTCCCAAATATAGAGCTGTGACCCAAAATGGAACCTGTTTTTATGGGTCGCTCGCTAGTAAATATCATGTTTTTTTTTTTTACCTTTCCTTCATCAAATGAAAACCCCAGCTCAGTGGCCTTGTGGTTAGACTGTCCGCCCTGAGACTGTGAGGTTGGGGTTTGATCCCTGGCCGGGTCATACCAAAGACCCAGTGACTCCCTGCTTGGCACTCAGCATCGAGGGTTGGATCTGGGGTAGCGTCCATGTCACGCTACCTCCTGCCCTATGGGCCTCAGGGCTCGGCAAGGCTTACTTATTTACTTTCGTCAAAATAGCAGAAATAGCACATATATAAGCTCACAATGCAGTGTTGTATGTAATCTTTGTAGATCGTCTATTTTCACTATTTTTTAAATAGGGTTCAAGAGGTTAATTCATAATGTTTTTAGTGAGTTCCCGGGAGACACCAAATTTCTCTTCTTTTTGGGTCTCAGGCTGACAGCGTTTGGGAACCCAACAGTCTAGTGGGTTGCATTGCGTCACAACACTTGTGTTCTATCAGCAAGAGCCTGGAATGGCAGCAACTATTCATATTTTGTTGTGGAATGTACTTCCTGTATTTGGCTGCCAAAAATGCTAACTTTAGTAATGTGTCCCCTGTCCCTCCCTCCCATGCTATCCTCCCCCTCCCCACCCTCCCACCCCACCCAGACATTGATGAGTGTGAGGAGAGTCCGGACACATGTGACGGGGGCCAGTGCACCAACACACCGGGGACGTACCAGTGTCTCTGCTACGACGGCTTCATGTCGTCTGAGGATATGAAGACCTGCCTGGGTAACGAGCGCACACTCGTCACCACAGTAAAAGAACTGAACCAGTGTTTCTCAAACTGTCAAATTTCAACGTCTTCCCCTTAACTCTGACTGTACAAATGGAACCAAATGGACCAGTTAGGGTCCATTTGGTTCCATTTGTACACTGTCAGAGTTACAGACTTGCATGGGTCAATTTAGACCCCCCCCTAAAGGAACCCACCCACAGAGTCCCTGGAATCCACTTTGAGAAACACTGAACTAAACAAAAGCACTGCAACAATGACCTTGAAGGCCATCAGACGTACTGGTGTCAGGTCCATTGTGCGGATGTATTTTGTGAGAAGTATTGTATTATATTTGATTGAAAGTGACGGTGGTCTGTGCAGGAAGAAATGCGTGACATTTAAGAACATTCCGGTTCCACTGAAGGAAATGAGAAACACACACACACACACACACACACACACACACACACACACACACACACACACACACACACACACACACACACACACACACGCACACACACACACACACACACACACACACATACACACACACACACACACACACACACACACACACACACACACACACACACACACACACACACACACACAGTGTATTGCTGCACACGTTTCCTTATTTGGTCAGAGTAAACACAACTTTAGGCTTCACAGGAAGCCATGCGATTTTCAGATTTGTATTATCTTGTTCCTTTTTTTTCGTGATGTACACGAAAGCTTGCTTTTTAAATCATCATATGTTTGACAGAATTGGTCTCGCAAAACTCAGTTTATCAGCTTTGCTTTAACATTGCTTAATTCTTTCCTTTTTTAGGTTTTGTTTTAATCTCATGAACATACTGTGCATACCTGTACATACAACATATTTTCCTCTCTTTCTGCCTTTCTCCTTCTCTCGTTCCTTGCTGCGTAGATGTGGACGAGTGCGAGTTGAACCCCAACATCTGCCTCAGTGGAAACTGTGAAAACACCAGGGGCTCCTTCATCTGCCACTGTGACCTGGGATACTCAGTACGCAAGGGAACCACCGGCTGCACAGGTGAGGTTACACACACGCACGCACGCACACACACGCACGCACGCACACACACACACACACACACACACACACGCACGCACGCACGCACACACACACACACACACACACCCACCGTGTCTTGCTAAAAGAAGTCGGATATGTACAGTCATACATGCAGTGTTGGGGGTAACGAGTTAAATTGGCAATTTAGTAGTTTCGTTATAGTTGCCTTTTCCAAATAATAATCTCATTACATTTAAAGGAGTAGTTCACCCTAATTAGAATTAAAAAGAGGGGTCTAATTACTTTTCCATTCCATATACAGTAGTCTATCGATAAATGTGTGTATCTCTATTCTATGTCAAGGTGCAGGTTTGTCCATATGTGTTGAAACATAATGTCCGTATATTTGCTAGAGAATCACAGTGTTTACTTATTTATATCCATAATAATAGATTTTTCTCTTAAAACACACACACACACACACACACACACACACACACACACACACACACACACACACACACACATACACACACACACACACACACACAAACACACACACACACACACACACACACACACACACACACACACACACACACACACACACACACACACACATATTGACACGTTTCTCACAGATTTAATTTATTTGCTAAATAGTTACTATATCAATTTTAAATCATTGAATCGAATTGTATCATATCGCCATGAATGAACCAATATCGTCCATGTATCGTATCGTCAACCATGTGTCGTGATACGTATTGTATCGTTATTAAATGTATCGTTACACCCCTATAATTAGCCATGGGGAATCCCAGCACAGCTCCTCAACACTGCGGCTGTAGGCTGCACTCTGGATTTTATGTTTACCAAACTTCCTCACAATTGAGTTTTAATTGTCGGTAACGGAAAAGCAAACTAACGAGTTGCTTTTCTCAGAAGGTAACGCCTCAACGTAGCAGATTACTTTTTTAAACGCTGTAACTTAATGAGTTTACTTTAAAAAGTAACGATACCCAACACTGCATACTGTACACGTACACACAAAAATAGCTGTGGCCGGGGGAGTGAGAGTGAGAGTGAGAGTGAGAGGTTGGTGAGTCAGGAGAGGCCTGCTGCTGCAGAGGTGCTTCAGGGAGGACAGGGAGGGTTGGTGAGGACTGACTGAACCCTGTTTGGTCAGCAAGAAGCTGCTCTAAAGTTACGCACCGGGTGCTCCCGTCTGGACGTATCACACACTCACACACACACACACACACACACACACACACACACACACACACACACACACACACACACTTAAGTGCGCATCGGCAGCATGCAGTGAGCTCACCGCCTCCTGTCAGATGCGCGCTTCAGATTACACCTTTGTTTGCTACGTGGCGCTGTCCTTTCATTAAGGGCCCGGTTTAAACATTACGTGATGGTTTTTGGAAGAGCACCGGCGGCGAGTACGTAACCACCTGTAACGGCTCCAGAACACATAAATAAATACAATGTCCGGTAGTCCTTGACTAAGTTGGACCCCGCTACCCCGTCTCTTTCTCGCGCCGCCTCCAGTCTGATGATTTATAAGAAGGCTTTTACAAGGTGAGGGCCGGGGGAAGGTGGGGGGGGCGGGGGGTTGACCGAGGAGGCTGGTGGAGCATTTGGCTGCTGATCCATATCTGGCGTTTGCTAACACTCCAGGCTCCTCCAGCACAATGGTCTCCATGACTCAGCCCTGCTGTCGGCAGCAGCACCATGTTTTCCCTAAGTCACAAACAAACACATCTGTCTTAAGTGTGATTCAGCCCCCTTAAGTGTCCCTCAGCACGCAGCCACGCACCCATATATGTGCACACACACACACACACACACACACACACACACACACACACACACACACACACACACACACACACATACACACACACACACACGCACACACCTATTCCCATTCTAATACCATGCAGATGTTAATATTGTATTTTTTCATTGTTTGGAGAGGGCCGGAATCACAGAGCAGCCTGTTCTGATTCACAGGTTTGGAATTCCAACCTCGGGAATGGGAGCGGAATACGTCTGCGATTCTGTTCAGGGCAGCAGCACACAGGGCGTCTTTAGCTGTGTGTACAAGTGAACAGACCCTGCTACTATTTCCAACTGGGCTCTCCGCTCAAATATTCCTTAGCCACATGCTATGGGAAATGTATGCTTAATAAGCTGTTATTGATTTGTGGTATGTCGGGGTCGGGCTGATAATGGGCCTTGTTGAGATGAAGACTTTCTATAGCGAAGTGTGTGCATGCGTGCTTGCGTGCTTGTGTGTGCGTGTGCGTTACGGTGCGTGCGTGTTACGGTGTGTGAGCGCTCTCATGCTCTCATGCCCAGATTTGCTCCAGCTGTTGACAAAGCTCCCCAGGGAATCATTTCTCTTTTTTATTCCCCAATGCTGAGCACTTAAAGACAGGGCGTGAATATTGTGCATACATGTGACCGTGAGTGTTTGCTTTTCTAATGCGTGCGTGTGCGTGCGTGCGTGCAGGGGTGTCGCACCAAATTCTGGGCCCTGGGTACAAGGATTCACTGCCTTATTTTGTGCTTTAACTATTGAAAAATAGCAGATATACAAGCTCACAGCGCGGCACCGAGTGCCACGCTGCGAGCTTGTAGATCTGCTGTTTTTGAAAAATCGTGAACATTTGTGCAAAAGACCTATGTTTCTATGTCAGTGGTGCTCAAACCTTTTCATGTGAAGGACCCCCAAAATTATATGTATTTGGCTACGGACCCCCCATCTCAAAATATTTAGTTTCAGGGACCCCCCCAGAAGCAAAATGTGAGTAAAAAATACATATATTCAAAGATTTTCACACATTTTCACAACTTTTCAAAAATAGCATATACAAGCTCGCAGCGCGGCACAGAGAGCTTGTATATCTGCTATTTTCCAATAGCTAAAGTATAAAATAATTAAGGCCCCTCCACCTTGGGCCCTAGTATGTTCCCCCCTTGTGACGCCCTTGTTAGTGCGTGCGTGTGTGTGTGTTGGATTGTTAGAATAGGGTGGGGGTACGTGCATCGGTGAAGCATGAGGTTTACAATCCCTGGGAGTGTCCTTTCTGTAGCTGTAAGCTCCCATGGAGACCCGGCGCTCGGCACATCAGGCCAGAGGTTGGGAGATTGCGTGTTTGCTAAGTGACGTACCGAAGCCAAGAAAATGGTTTTCAGGGCTCTTATATGGTCTTCAGCTAAACTGTTTATCACTGAATAGATCGTTTAGCTGATTCTCCACATACTATAGGCAGACCAGACTGTCAGGGCCGACACATGGGCTGTGTTCGGGCAGGACAACAACGCTCAGGGAGCGGTTGACGGTCCATGCACCGAGATAAACAGTCATGAGAGGCAGAGTCAATCTATGCAACATTTCCCTATCCGTCCACGCCCTCCTTTGTCCCTCAGCTGTCAAACACTAGCCTGGTTAAATCAACCCTCTTCTTTGATGAGCTCTGTGCATGTGCGCGCTCGCGTGCGTGTGTGTGTGTGTGTTTGCGCATGTGTGTTTGCGTGTGTGTGTGTTTGCTCTACACCAGCTGTGAGCGTTGCCCTGACACATGCCTCACATGCAACAGCTCTCGCTATCCATATGAGCGCGCATGTGTGTGTGTGTGTGTGTGTGTGTGTGTGTGTGTGTATGTGTGTGTGTGTGTGTGTGTGTGTGTGTGTGTGTGTGTGTGTGTGTGTGTGCGTGCGTGCGTGTGTTTGCTCTGCGCTCCCTAGCATCAAAGGCTCGTGGAAATTATCTTTAATTCTGTGTGTGTAATTGGAGAGATGCGTGCGTTTGCAGGCCTCACATTAACCCCCGCCATCACATGTGGTGTAAATATACCGTTCCCTTTTCCTTCAGAAGGACTGTAAAACCAGAAGCGCTCATCTCTAATTGAAAGTGTCGCCAATTGCTACCTTCGTGAAAAACAGACACAAAGGCAGGAATGTGTCTCATTGACTGATATAAAACCCGACATCTCTATTCCGCTCATGACATGGATTTTGTTGGACGTGTGCTCGTGTACACGCGCGCGCACTGCTCCTCGCACACATATTTGTGCAAGCCCCTTTCGGGATTGAATCAGTCAGTCCTCAGGCCCAGGGCCAGGTATTGTGTTGGTCAGAAGTTTTCCAGAGGCTTGTTTTTGTGCAAATCAATAGGCGTCATTGTTCAAGGCTCACACGGGCGTTTTTCTATTGTGCGGCGCAGACCTTGATCGCGTCAAAGCAAGTCATCACCCATGATCAGATTAGCTGCCTGCGGAACATGAGCCAGCCTCATACGTACTAGAAATATATATCATGCTAACTGCGTGTTAGGGGAGCTCATTGGTTACACCCTGCAGGATGTAAACACTTAGCTTTGAAGAAAGCTTGAGGAGATTTTAATGGAAGCCAACTTAATGGAGCCCGTTAATTGTCCTAATTTATAATGTCCAGACCTATATCACAAAGGGCTGGTGCATATACAGCAAAGGTATTTTTGTAATTGCATCTAATAAGTGTCCCTTCCCGTAGAAGAGTGAAAGTAGAATTTAGAATGACTTTGTAATGAAAGGATGGTTGTTTATTTGCAGGGTTGGTTCCGTTGTGCCATAACCACATACTTTTATAGAAATTATACTTAGGGGAAACATTAAGATTTCCCATCCTGACAGAGAGGATTTGGCTCAAATAAGCTTAAAACCCCTTGTCGTCGTTCAGTCACAACAAGGCATGTGCAATGTGGGATGTTTCTATCCTGCTCTGTCTTTGATAAATCTCTGGACACCCTTACACAAGAAAAAAAACTGGGCCATCGATCTCAATCCCCACAGTAAGACTATTTAAAATGTTAATGTTCCCTGCGGTTCCGTGACAGCTTACCAGAAAGATTAGCTCAGTCTTCTCCTGTCTTCTCACTCCACAACGCCAAGAGAGGCACCGTGTGCGTCCAAATCACCAGACGATCAGCATGGTGATGTTGTTTGTTGTTTCTTCTCCACTAGATATCAATGAGTGTGAGATCGGAGCTCACAACTGTGACAGACAGGCCACCTGCACCAACACGGCGGGCAGCTTCAAATGCAGCTGTGCTCCGGGGTGGATTGGTGACGGTCTCAAATGCACAGGTACGTATGTACAGTACTGTAAGAATCATGTACAGTTAGCCAATTGTATTGACTTTATTATTCATTTGACGTTGTCGAACACCGGTGTTGCTTGACAGGGTGCTGTTATTCCCATCCCCCCTACAACATGATCATCAGGTGTTATGATTATACTTGGAGAAAAAAAAAGTGTACAGAAAGTGTTAAAATTATGTTTATATGTGGCCACACCCACCTGTTCATTAAGTATACCTGGTTGTCAGGTGGGTGGTGACGACCCAGCTGAAGCCACACCCACAATGTTGCTGTGTGGTAAAAAGGGGAGGGGATGGGCATTAAAGCGTCGTATTTCTATTGGGCCTTTTGACTCAAAGGCTTTCAGCTTTGAGGAAGTAACCATAAGTACACAAGGAAGACATATTTGCATATTATTATAACCACACCTCTAGTCTATTAGAGTAACGTTAACTCCATAGACACATACGAAACAGAAAAAGTACAAAACCATGGCACCACCTCTTTAAATTTGAAGAGATTTGGAAGACTTTATTCCTAGTAGCAGCTGGTCATTCTATAATCTCTGATCATTTTATGTGGGTTTTCAGACCTGGATGAGTGTTCCAATGGCACCCACATGTGCAGCAACAACGCCAACTGCATGAACACCATGGGTTCCTACCGCTGTGTCTGCAAGGATGGATTCTCTGGAGATGGATTTTACTGCTCAGGTCTCGCTCACACACGCACGCACACACACACACACACACACACACACACACACACACACACACACACACACACACACACACACACACACACACACAGGCACCGCAAACAAAAAACATATACACAGTCAGGGGTAGGCCTGTCACAATTATTACATAATCGTCTAATCGAGATTATTTGACATAATCGCAATTATTTTCTCATAATCGTCATCGTTTCCATGTTGAAGAATGTTCATATATTTTCATAGTAGATCTTGTTGATCGGCTATTTCCACTATAAATGTTCTTTTTTAAGTTTAAGTATTACATTTCTTTAAGTATAAATGTGTATACGTCAGTCATTTCTTTCAAAGCCTACAAACCAAACAGAAATGTAATTATAAACGACAAAAACACGATTAAATCGTTAATCGCTAATTATTTGAGTGACAATTAATTGCTGTGTAAAATGTCATAATGGTGACAGCCCTAGTCAGGGGTATACAGTATGTGTGTTGTGCATCATGTATATGTTCCCCCACAGACAGCGATGAGTGTGCGGACAACACCAACCTGTGTGAGAGCGGGCACTGCCTGAACATGCCCGGGGGCTACCGCTGCGAGTGCGACATGGGATTCATCCCCAACCTCGATGGCAAGGCCTGCGAGGGTAAGACAAATTCAACGCACCCTAACTCATTTACTACCAAGAATGTTTACCACGCTTCTTAGTTTTTCTTGCCTGTTAAAGGTAGTCACAGCATCATCTCAAGTAAGACCCAGTAGATCGTGCACGATCCACATGCACGCCACGCCACGGCGCAGATGACAAAAGATCGCACGTGAATCCATCAAACCTTTCCAGAGATACACTAGTTTATACTGCTGGCGGCATAGCTGGGGCGGCATAGCTCAGGGGTAGAGAAACCGTTATTAGAGCACGAAGGGTTCCCAGTTCGAATCTGGGCTCCCCCTGAGTTAACGTCGAAGAGTCCTTGAGCATGACTCTGAACCCCTAATTGCTCCCGGTGAGTAGGTTGGTGCCTTGCATGGTTTCCTCCGCCACCGGTGTATGAATGTGTGCATGAATGGGTGAATGTAATGCACAATCTATGTAAAGCGCCTTGGATAAAAGCGCTATATAAATGCACCATTTACCATTTATACTGTGGTCGCTAGGCAGGATCAGAAATGGGCGTTTTCCTGCAAAATATAAATATGGGAGGCAATGCAGATCTGTTTTTTCATATCCGGTTTGAACAGTTTCCTCGTCAAAACAAGATGCGCTACTTTTTGAGCAGATAAACACCAGCGTGATGTTGGATTAAAATAAATAAAAAATAAATCTGTCTTATCTCGTCAATGGTAGTGAGTGAGTTAATCCTGACTCCGCCATCGGCTTGACTTTGGACCCAAGCCAAGGATCCAGTGCCTACAGTATATAGAAGTATACTCAGACCACAATTTTCCATCTACCCCAAATCTCTTCGCCAAACATTAAATAGTCAACCTATTTTTGGCTAATGTTCCCCCCACAATATGGACGCTGGGGTTCAAGTGGTTATTTTTAATTTAAAATACTTTGTATTAATTGAGGTCATACAGAGGCCTTTCATATACATATACAGACCTTTCATATAAGGGCCAATTTGGTTACTTTTGGACCCTACAAACTTCCTTTGGAATTACAAATTGGTAAATTAACACAGTATTGTATTGTGTACTGTACAATCATGTACAGTACACATATTATTTATTATAATATGTGATATTACAAGATATTATATATTTTGACACACTCCCATATGGGAGATTCCAACAACCGTCAAATGGAAGGTTAAAACATCCTCACACTGGTTTAAAGCTATCAAACAGTCGTATTAATGTTGCAACAACCTTCACCTTTGACCTTATACTGTAGGTCTTCATCTGACTAATGTTTTTCAGACAGACAAAGGAACATATATACACAAATATTTGGCTAATGTCAATATAATAGCACCTGGGAGTCCGAAACGGCAAACCAGCATACTCTTCTCCCCTTAGAGGAGTGCTCAATGCCTGGGCAGAGTCCAACAATATTTCTTAAAATATATATTTTAAAAACGGGAAATACGTTTTTCATATGAGACCGGTCGTAATGCTGTTCCACTGACGATGAGGAGTGTGTGTTACTCCCCTGATTGGTCACAGATCAACGCCACACACTCTTGCCAGTCATAACACTGACTGGAATCCGACCAATCAGCACGACTGATGTCTGAGACATCCTGAAATAACCTGCTCTGCTCCGTGTGCCCGGCCGCCCGCCTTAAACTGAGCCGGGAGAGTAATGACTTGTGCAGAGTCTTAAGATGTGGAAGAGCACCATTTCATAACCTTGGCTGCTCCGTCCAGTGAGTGTGTATGTGGCGTGCGTGTGTCTGGGTCTGTGTCTGGGCATTCTTTTTGCCCCAGAACTGTCAGTCCTTAGCAGAGGTGAGCAGCCTTCACTTCCTATTGGTCCCTGCCAACTTTCCACCCCTGTCTCATGATCCATTAATCCTTCACAGCTGGGATTCTCTCTCTCTCTCTCTCTCTCTCCCTCCCTCTCTCTCTCTCTCTCTCTCTCTCTCTTCCCCTCTCACTCTCCCTCTCACTCTCACTCTCTCCCTGTCTCGTTTCTCTCTCACAGACATAGATGAGTGTACGTTTTCTGATATCTGTGTCAACGGACGGTGCCAGAACATTCCAGGGCTGTTCAGGTGTGAATGCAACAGTGGCTACGAGCTGGACAGGAGTGGAGGCAACTGCACAGGTAACAACCAGTGAACCAGCCTGTTGCTGCAGTGACTCTATTTTTGTTGTCTTCAACAACATTTCCCCCCAAAATAAATGTATAATTAAAAAACTAAAATCAAAGAATAGTTTAAAGAATGGAACAGTATTTAATATTCTACTCATATTCACTGATCCAAAGGAGAGGAGATAGTCACTCCTTCTCGCACTCGTTTGCTTTGCTGATGTGGCAAATAAGTGCAAATGAAATGTGATGAAATAGCAGTCAGTGCAAATCAGGGGTCATCAATATGATTGCATGTCTCCATTCCGACATGTCTCCATTCCGACACTAACCCTAAACCTAACCTCTATGGAAGTGTTGCCACTCCAACAATAAGACGTCAATGTCGGAATGTAGAACGCCCCCCCCCCCCCCCTCCCCCATCAATATTTTTTAGTTTCTGTGGCAAGACTTGTTTGTCCTTGTCTGTGGCAAATACTATATTTTGTTTTTACACACCATTATAATGTGCTTATTTTGATCATAAGACAATATTACTTAATTAATAATTACTAATTAAGTCTCCAGGTCTTTTGTCCGACACTAATAGACTAGTGCTTCTCAAATGTTTTATTTGCAAGGAGCCCCTTACGGGTCCATTTGGTTCCATTTGTACACTCTCAGAGTTACAGTTCTGTTCTGGTCATACAGGGCTGTGTTTCTGCATATTAGAGTCCACCCATTTGGTATGTCTGTGGCAAAAATGTAATTTTGACCAAGGCGAGGACCCCTGATGTAAATTGCTCATTTACAGTAGCTGTAATAAAATGTATTACACTCATATATTTTGTGGTCGTGCCATCAATAATAACCTGGGTTTTCTTTCTCTCCTAGATGTAAATGAGTGTCACGATCCCACAATCTGTATCAACGGAGTGTGTGTCAACCTCCCCGGTAGCTACGACTGTAACTGCCCACCAGACTTTGAACTCAACCCCACCCGCGTCGGCTGTGTGGGTGAGACACAGCAATAATTCTATACTTTTGGTAGAGCAGTGGTTCTCAACCTTTTCAGGCCGCGACCCCCAAAATAATCATATTTTAACTGGGGACCCCCCACCCTGACGAGCACTAAGAGTTGAGGCATTACATTTTGTATAACATGGTTGTATTGTGAAAATAGCAGATCTACATGCTCACAACGCCTCGCAACGCGACAGTTTGGCCAATGTTTAATTTGTCATTTTAGAGGTATTAAAACGTCCTTAAATTGTCACTTTTCAAATGTGCAGATAGTCTCTACACTTAAACTTTATGTTGGTTTGTTTACTGTTGAGAGAGAAAACAATGTTGCATATTAAGTTAATTATCTGGGGACCCCCCAAAATAATTTGGGGACCCCCCCTGGGAGAACCACTGTGGTAGAGCATGGACATGAACAAGTTACTCAAGATGAAGAAAAAAAACTTCTTGGCAGTCCATGTTATTAAGAGTATGTGTGTGTGTGTGTGTGTGTGTGTGTGTGTGTGTGTGTGTGTGTGTGTGTGTGTGTGTGTGTGTGTGTGTGTGTGTGTGTGTGTGTGTGTGTGTGTGTACAGACACTCGCTCTGGAAGCTGCTACCTGGACGTGCGTTCCCGTGGAGACGCGTCAGAGAGCTTGGACTGTTCCAATGAGATCGGCGTAGGGGTGGCCAAGGCGTCGTGCTGCTGCTCTCTGGGCCTGGGCTGGGGAACGCCCTGTGAATCCTGTCCTTACGTCAATTCCAGTGAGTCGGGCTCACGCACATGCACGCACGCATGCACAAACACACATACGCACGCATGCACACACGCACGCACACACCACACACACAGGCACGACAAACATATAGGCCTAATCCAATTAATAATGAATTTAGCGTCACATAATGTGCATATTGTCGCTTGGGATGTCCGATATTATCCGCGGGCCGATATTATCGGCCGATATTAGCATAAAAATTATTATCAGAAAATATAGGTATCGGGGGATAGATGGCTTTGCAGGAGAACAGAATAATTAGTATCTCTGAATTTGTGACATTCAAATGGTAATTTCTCTAAAGAGTTCTAATATATTTAAATGTATTAATTTATTGTATATTCATATAATATTATATTATAATACATACAATAATTTACATACAATATACATTTATTATACATAAATGTATAATAAATCTAATTTAATTTATTTTAAACAATATCGGTTATTGTTAGCTGTAAAAAAGTCAATATCGGACATCCCTAATTGTCACAGTTGGGCAGAAACCTTGTGTCTCCGTATTTTATGTTTTTCTAGTAAATTAATTTGTCATACAACAACGTCGCACATAAATTGCAAAAGATTACCGATCTACTGTACAAGCTTGCAACGTTGTGACTGTTTCTAGTTATTTTTTAGATTCAAAATCAACTGAAAGTGTTCTGTGGGTATTATGACATTTGAACCAATGAAAGGTCTTAACCAGTGGCGTAGGGAGCGAGATGTAGTGGAGTGGAAGTAAAAGTACATCAAATTGGAAATACTCAAATAAAGTAATAGTACCTAAAAATATGGTACTTTAGTACAGTACTTAAGTAAATAATTAAGTAAAATACTTAGTTACCACAACGATGTTCATGATTGCATATCAGAGCTGTACAGCAGTCCCTTCGCGGTGCATGGAGGGAGTTAGCATGCTGCTCCTCACAGTGGATGTGCTCTCATGTGAAGATGTGCTCTGTTCCTGTTTCCTCTTCCAGCCGAGTACAGGACTCTGTGTCCCGGAGGAGAGGGCTTCAGACCTAACCCCATCACTGTCATCCTGGAAGGTCAGACCACACTCCCCATGACGCCGCTCTGTGTGTGTGTGTGTGTGTGTGTGTGTGTGTGTGTGTGTGTGTGTGTGTGTGTGTGTGTGTGTGTGTGTGTGTGTGTGTGTGTTTGGGTTACAGCGACGACAACCCCCGCTAGGATGTTTATTCTGTGGCATATCATCACCCCACTCACATACACACACGCACGCACGCGTGCACGCGCACACACACACACACACACACACACACACACACACACACACACACACACACACACACACACACACACACACACACACACACACACACACACACACACACACACTATTAAGTGTTCCTTTCCCCCCGTCCAACGCAGACATCAACGAGTGCCAGGAGCTGCCAGGTTTGTGTCAGGGAGGACATTGCATCAACACCTTTGGCAGCTTCCAGTGTGAATGTCCAAAGGGCTACGCTCTCAACGGCGAGACCAGAGTGTGTGAAGGTATACGACCTACATACACACACACACTCAGACACTGTACTGTATACACACGCTACCACACAAACACACAGGTGCCTTCTTCCTCACTAGCTCTTGCCTCGGGTCATTTAGGAGAGGAAATTGAGTCCAGCCGTCAAGGCCTGTGTTCAGTTTAGTACAGATGGAGAATGAGGAAAACGCAATGAGAGGGGAGCGAGAGAGAGAGAGAGAGAGAGAGAGAGAGAGAGAGAGAGAGAGAGAGACAGACAGACAGACAGACAGACAGACAGACAGACAGACAGACAGACAGACAGACAGACAGACAGACAGACAGACAGACAGACAGACAGACAGACAGACAGACAGACAGACAGACAGACAGACAGACAGACAGACAGACAGACAGACAGAGAGAGAGAGGGAGAAAGAGAAATATATTGGGCTCTGTTGTCCCGTAGACCCTGCTGCGGCTCATTGTAGCTCAGTATATATCTCTTCTCCGGTTCCCCGTCTGTTTGCTAACCCAACACAGCTCAGTGGGGACAATGAGACAGCTGAGCTCCTAACTGTGTCCAGAGATGCGCTCGCTCTGATGTGGTCAGGCCTCTCCTCGGGGGGAAGAACACTGAGTCCCCTGAAGACAGGCCAGGAGAGAATGAGAGAATGAGAGAGAGAGGAAGGGAGACAGGGGGGTGGAGGGGGAGTGACAGGAGAGAGAATTAGGGCGAGATAAATGAGGAAGAAATGAAGAGAGGGACAAGGGAGAAAGGAACGTTTACTGCTTAGGGAGGATGATGAGAGAGAGTGTGTGTCATTGAACAATGACATTTTGATTGGAGGGGTTTGTTTGTTGGCCGGGGAACAAAAGCTGGTGTCTGCGCTGGAAGTTCCGTGGCCGTGTACACAGTGAGCGGCTCTCTGTTCTCCTGCGCTGCCAGGCTCACCGGAGGCTCTGCATTCCCCTTTTCTCTCTCCTCTCAGCTCACCAGGCTCTCTGCCATTAAAATAAATACCCACTTTGGACAGAAATAATGAAAGACAGGATCTAATAACGGCGTGCCTTCGTGGATCCCGGTCTTTTTACGTGGCCAGTCTGTGACATCAGTAACCTGTACATGAGATGACGTATCTCTAGGGGTGTAACAATACATTTTAACAACAATACGATACGCATGGTTGACAATACGATACATGGACGATATTGGTTCATTCATGGTGATACGATACGATTCGATTCAATGATTTAAAATCATTGAATCATAAAATGATACCGATACGATACAAAGCCAAAACGGTACGATATATGCTTTTGCATATCGATATAGTAGATCATTGCAAATTAAAATCAATTTTTCAATTCAGTTACTACAGTATATCGTTACACCCCTACGTATCTCTGACGTGCCTCACTCCCAAGTTTGGCAATAAATTAGGTTTAAAGACAGGGTGCCGTGATTTCTCCCCCCTACAACATCAGAGAGAGAGAGAGAGAGATCAGATATTATGATTATTACTTGCCAGCAGAGCGAGCAAGTACTGCGTTCGGCTGCGTATGTAGGTAGGTAGCCGTGTGTTTAAGCCCAATCAGGGACCAGCATTTCTGGCAACATCATCATTAACTAACAGCCAATGAGGGACCAGTATTCCTGGTGATGCCAGTGGTGAGCACACCTGGCACGCTCTGCTGGTGCACAAGACGTCTTGTGCACACGACGCAAGTTGGCTCCTCGACAGAGTGCAGTTCTAGTTATGATATTATGATTAGCCTATACTTGTGTGGAGATGTTTTTCCAAAAAGTGTACAGAAAGTGTTAAAACTATGTTTTTATGTGGCCACACCCACCTGTTCATTAAGTAAACCTGGTTGTCTGGTGGGTGGTGACCCAGCTGAAGTTAGCCACACCCACAGTGACTCCGAGGCTTTCAGCTTTCAGGAAAAAAACAAAAATACACAGGGATGATATATTTGCATACCATAACCACACAGGGGTCTATTAGAGTAATGTTAACTCCATAGACACATACACAACAGGTACAAAACTATGGCACCTCTTTAAGAATTTCATCATTGGTGTGTGTGTGTGTGTGTGTGTGTGTGTGTGTGTGTGTGTGTGTGTGTGTGTGTGTGTGTGTGTGTGTGCGCGTGTGCGTGTGCGTGTGCGTGTGCGTGTGTGCGTGTGTGTCCCACTCCCTTCGTTTGCAGATGTGAATGAGTGCGAGCAGCTGGGGATCTGTGGTCCGGGCCAGTGCTACAACACCATAGGGAACTACACCTGCATCTGTCCTGTGGACTACATGCAGGTCAATGGTGGAAACAACTGCATGGGTACGTCTCCACCCTACACCCACACAGTAAGGAGGACATCAAATGGCACTACCATGTTACAGTGACGCTGCTCCGCAACAAGCTCCTCTGATTTTCTCCTCTTATGTTTCTGCGATACAACACAAACAAACGTTCACAGACATGAGGAAGAGCCACTGTTACAGGAACTTCTACTCGGACAACAGAACGTGTGACGGAGAGCTGACGTTCAACATGACCAAGAAGATGTGCTGCTGTGCGTACAACATCGGCCGCGGCTGGAATAAACCCTGTGAAAAGTGTCCTGTACCTAGCACCAGTGAGTTCACACACACGCGCACACGCACACGCTCACGCACACGCCACACGCACACACGCACACACACACACACACACGCACGCACGCACGCACGCACACTCTCTTGCTACTATCCTCTGTGTACACCTGTAACAATGTGTGCAATGCCCCCAGTGGAGGACCCCCTACACTGCAGCTCACATAAAATGCCGTAACTCCGGCTAGGAGCGACCGGGACAGCCGGGGCCGGTACCTATTCGTCCGCCTTGCCGGCGCGGAGACCCCACCCCTCATTTCTCACATGGCCCTCTTCTAGCGCCACCATGAGGCCGATTCTTGCAAAACACATTTTTGGACACTGCTCCTACAATTTTGGCCCTAAAATCACGCAAATCGGTACACAGTATGTCTACACTCATCCCATCAACATGAATCTCTCCCATATAGCGCCACCTCCAGGCCGATTTTTAAAAACACATTTTTGGACACTGCTCCTACAGATTTTGCCCTAAAATCACGAAAATCACTACACAGTATGTCTACACTCATGTCATCAACATGGATCAGGAAGATTTTGGCAAAACACATTTTTGCCCTATTTGTGGAGATAAGTGACCTACGGTCGCTTCTCTCCCGATTAGGGAGTGTTACTGGTTTATCCTACTTTACCTGTAATGTACCGTATACAGTACACTGCTGCTCCTACACTCCTACAGTCTATATAGTACATTATTTACACTTATTATTATTTTATTTACTATTTTCAGGCTCTTTTGTGCTCTTTTTCTTTCCCATAATTCTCTTTTATCCCTTGAACTGCAAACGTATATAATTCTAGCTATTCTTGCTTACCTTTACGTCTGACTTCTTTGCTTCAAGTAAAGTAACTCTGACAAATGAAATCAATTTGTTGTCTCCTCTCAGATGCGTTTTCCGCGCTGTGTGGCAGTGGGACACCTGGCTTTTCCATAGACATCTACACAGGACAGGTCATCGGTAAGATTTTATTTAACTACTTTAATCTTGGGCATTTCATTATAGGTGAAAATGTTCAAAACTTGAAAGATTTTCCCTAATTAAAAACAATAGTGAAAATAGCAGATCCATGAGCTTATAGATTGTCTGTTTTAGCTATTTTTGAAATAGAGCTTAGGTGTTTAAAAGATCATGTTCAATCTTCTGGGAAGTTGTCTCATGTGTCTTGTCTCTTCACCATGCGCTAGATATCGACGAGTGCAGGGAGATTCCCGGGGTGTGTGAAAATGGAGTGTGCATCAACATGATTGGCAGCTTCAGGTGCGAGTGTCCAATAGGCTTCATCTACAATGACAAGCTGCTGATCTGTGAAGGTACGTATGGGCCCACTGACAATGGTGTGCTAATGTAACATGGTGGGAATCATGCTGTGATGATGCAACCTTTTATTTTGGCCTCATAAATGAGGCCAGTCAAATAAATAAGATCAAGTCAGCTACTCTGTACTTCCCAGATGCTGTGAGAAATGTCGATAGTCCACAAACGCCTCTTTGTCTGTCCCTCTCTGTTAGACATCGACGAGTGTCAGAATGGTCCAGTGTGCCAACAGAACGCAGTCTGTGTGAACGTACCAGGGAGCTACCGCTGTGAGTGTAAAAAAGGATACCGCTTCACGCCAACTGGACAATGTTTGGGTAAGGCAGCTTTATAACTATACTGTACCCTCCTACTTTACTTACATGTGAGAAAACAAACCTGTACCATATCCAGAGGGGAATACCCTTGGATAAGGCTTCTGGACTTCAGGCAGTGCTACTCTGCTATTACTGACCTTGATGCAGACATGTCACACGATACTGACCATGATACTGACATGATACTGACCATGATGCAGACATGTCACACGACACAGACATGATACTGACCATGATACTGACCATGATACTGACCATGATACTGACATGATACTGACATGATACTGACATGATACTGACCATGATACTGACATGATACTGACCATGATACTGACATGATACTGACCATGATACTGACCATGATACTGACATGATACTGACATGATACTGACATGATTCTGACATGATACTGACATGATAATGACCATGATACTGACATGATAATGACCATGATACTGACCATGATACTGACCATGATACTGACATGATAATGACCATGATACTGACATGACATGATAATGACATGATAATGACCATGATACTGACATGATAATGACATGATAATGACCATGATAATGACCATGATAATGGCCATGATACTGACATGATAATGACATGATAATGACCATGATACTGACATGATAATGACATGATAATGACCATGATAATGACCATGATACATGATATAGCATGAAACAGAAAAAATTGCCCATCTACAAGCTCAGAACGCGTGGTGAGCTTGTAGATCTGCTTATTCCCCTTTTGTGTGTGTGTGTGTGTGTGTGTGTGTGTGTGTGTGTGTGTGTGTGTGTGTGTGTGTGTGTGTGTGTGTGTGTGTGTGTGTGTGTGTGTGTGTGTGTGTGTGTGTGTGTGTGTGTGTGTGTGTGTGTGTGTCTACACCAGCGTGGCTAGACACACTGTTCGAGAACTACTGCTCTAGAGATACTTAAAGTATGGGCTAGGTGAGAATAGCGTGGAGAACAAGGATGTTATCCTGCGTGTTCCCAGACGTGTGAGAGGCCTGCAACAGGCTGTTCCTCTGTCTTCCTCCAATACCTCCTCTCACTGTCACGCTCAGCCTAAATTGAATAAGAAATTGTTGATCCAAACATTCTTGTCGGTTGCCATGCTCTGTTAAGTTCCTCGTCCATTATTAGAACAGTCTGGAGAAAGCGCTGTCTGATATTGACCCGCAGGTTTTCAAACCAACATCCTGTTTGGCTTCCTGCTATTATGGAGCTCTGAATCCCCCCACGGCGGCAGGGTATGCCAGGGCCAGTTAACGACATAACACTATCACATTTCTGTGGTGGTGGAATTAGATGGACAGCAGTGTGCGTAGGAAATCACTGTGTGGGAGTTAACGTGTGATTAACTCCAATTAATTGTGTAACAACCTCTTATTTATGCCTATAGGCCAGGGGTTTTCAAACTGGGGTGCCGTGACAGCAGTCCAGGGGTGCCGCGAGCTATTTTGATAATAGTTGGAATATATTTGGACTTCAAAAACTTAGTAGTATTTAGTATAATTTTTAACTTGGAATACGTTATTTTCTAACCAAAATGTCTATTATCTCAATGTTTTCCTTGCAACATAATCGCTAAAATATCCTATATGAATATAATGTAGGCGTGCCTCGGAGCCCAAAACGTTTGGGAACCCCTGCTATAGGCTATTGTCCCCAACTCAAATCTGATTTAATCGCAATCAATGCCTGTCCATCTACATGTGACACGCGTTCTAATTTAGATAAGACTTTTATTGTTATGCAACCATTCATTTATTAAAACACATTCCATGCCATCGCATAGTATGTTCGGATATTGGACTTATTAATGTTTTAAATCATATTGTGGTCTACTGTTACCCGTTGATGTGCAGGAACTTCATTTCCCATGTTGCTTTGGGCGATGGTGACGTCATTAACCATGGCCGGCTCCATTGCTTCCCATTCTAGCCATCGGCAGATAAACAGCGTTTTCTCGTAATACTGTAGACCCAATTCACAGCCCGCCCACGCATGCGCACTCAGCGATTTTCTCAGCAACTTCCTGGTGCTGACGTCAGCTTTGGAGGGTAAAATAACATAGAAATAGCTGGACTTAAAGCCAACAAATCATTATTTCAAACGGTAAAGTAAATTATACCGCTTTGTGCCTTTTACTCTCTTGTGTTCTTGATCATGCTAGCTGTATTTTATACATTACTATTCGGAAATTGCATTACATTTGCGATTTCTGTGTTAACTCTATGGGATATTAGTAGTTTTTCCCCTTCTACCGTGACGTCAGCGCCAGGAAGTTGCGTAACGTGAATTCGGTCAATTTATCTCCAGATCGCGGCGATCGACAAGAAATGCTTTTTTTTTCACCGGGCGCCATCTAAGCGGAGGATGTTCACGGAAGCAATGTTTTATGCCTGGGTGAAAAAAGACAAGTAAACAGACGTATGGAAGGAAGTAACATGGCACAACATGGACACGCGTGACTTCCGTGGGCTTCAAAATAAGGGAAATCTATGAAAATCCCTGGCAGTGTACCGCCATCTAGTGGCGCAAAACCCTGGCATGGAATGTGTTAACCACTTTCAATGTGGTATCCAATTTTAGGAATGTCATTATAGGCGAACATCTTCTCTTTTCGCCCCCAAACAAATTGTGAAAATAGTTGATCTACAAGCTGTCAACGTGCTGCTCGCTTGTAGATCAGCTACTTTCTGTATTTTAGAAATGGGGCTATGGTAACTTATTTTTTTTGTCTATTTCTGTCTGGAATTACACCGCTGACCTCTTTGCCTCTTTGCTCTGTCTTTGCAGATCGTAACGAATGCATGGAGAACCCTGGCGTGTGCAACCCCGGACAGTGCATCGACACACTGGGGAGCTACCGTTGTCTCTGTCCCAATGGCTTCAAAACAACCCCGGACCTGTCCATGTGTATCGGTAAGGACATTTTACACCGTGTTGATTTCGTCAGCAAAATATTTTCTTCGACTACCTTTTTTCACTCACAAAAGCTAACTAAATAAAAACTATGATGACTAAAACTATGACTAAATATACTACCAATTTGGTCAACAAATAAAAACAAGACTAAAATGTTAGGGAGGGATTAGTGGAGAAAAGATCCAGTAGAACTAAAAGACAAGTCATTTTTTGTTTGGTTAGCAACTTGTCACAGTGAGACTTTTTGAGCCTGTAGATCGGCTATTTTCAGCATGCAACCAACTGTAAAATCAGTCATTTGTAGTTTTTCTTTAAATGTTCACATATTTATACATGTATGACTTATTATGCTATGTGATTCCAAAGATTAAATGTTAAATTGAATGTGACGTTTCACTAACCGGGTATTGATCACAGTGTCATCCTGTGCTTTCAGATGTGGATGAGTGTGAAAGACATCCATGTGGCAACGGGACCTGCAAGAACACAGTGGGCTCCTACAACTGCCTCTGCTATCCTGGCTTCCACAACTCCCACAACAACGACTGCATAGGTGTGCACGTGTGCGTGTGCGTGTGCGCGTGTGCGTGTGCGTGTGCGCGCGCGTGTGCGTGTGTGTGTGTGTGTGTGTGTGTGTGTGTGTGTGTGTGTGTGTGTGTGTGTGTGTGTGTGTGTGTGTGTGTGTGTGTGTGTGCGTGCGTGTGTGCGACGCGTGTGTGAGACGGAGAGAGGGAGAAAGAGAGAGAGGATGCTTGTGTACAGAACAGGGTGTTATGTGGTATTCTGTGACACTTATGTGGTATTCTGTGACATCTTGTTTATTGTTCAGACACTGACGAGTGCACCACCCAGAGAGGCTTATGTCGGAATGGAAACTGCATCAACACCCTGGGCACCTTCTTCTGTGTGTGTCGCGATGGCTACGAGCTCACACCCGACGGCAGACTATGTGCAGGTAAAGGGACATGAAGGTTCATCTCTCCCCTACACCAGGGGTCTTCTACGTTTTCAGGCCAAGGACCCCTTAGTTGAGAGAGAGAGAGATGAAGCAGGGACCCCCACAACCTCTTCATAGATTCCATAATGTTTCATCTTTTGACATCACAATGATCAGTGTATTTTGGAATCATGTCAATTTGTGTTTTCAGATAATTAAGCACTTGAACCGTCAATACTTAAATATGACCTTTCACTCTGTACTTAGTCTGCTCTTTTTCCCCTCTACACCAATAGCCGATCTACACGCTCACAACGCCTCGCAGCACGAGGCGTTGTGAGCTTGTAGATCTGCTATTTTTGGCTAAAGTTCTCCGAATATGGACGTTAGGGTTCAAGTGGTTAATATAAAAAAGGGGAAAAAAGGTTTCTATCACACAAAGATTTGGAGGACCCCCTGTTGTAACTCTGAGGACCCTCTGTTGAAGACCCCTGCCCTACACCCTTACAGTTAAATAAAGACTCTGGATTTCACTAATTTTCCCTTCTGATATTTAAAGGGGCACTCCACCACTTTTCAACCTATGTTCATATAATTGGTCCTCACTCAAAAATAGCTTTTTTATTTTTTATTTTTTATTTTTTTTCTCAGGAGGGCTGTGGGCAGGTCAGAAACCCATCGTATTGTGACATCATCGATTGCCAATTCAGCTTATAGAAACTGCAGGCTTTCTATTCCTGAAAAGTTGCAATTTTAAAGTGGAAGCCATTGTTCTCGCGATAATAAAAATCAAAATATTTTTTTCAAAAATATTGATTACATTTCTTTTTTGGAAAATGATGATGTCACAAGACGATGGATTCTGAACTTCCCACAGCTCTCCTAGGAGACTTGGACTGAGTAGAAAAGAATTGTGATATTTTATCATGAACATTAGTGAGGACCTATTATATGAAGACAGGTTGAAAAGTGGTGAACTACTCCTTTAATTGTTTCTGCTGAATTCCTGAAACTCCGGCCTGATGTTTCCCTGCTGTGATCCTCCTCTCAGATATCAACGAGTGTTCAGTGAATCCTGGGACGTGTGGTGCGGGGACGTGTGTGAACCTGGACGGGTCTTATCGCTGCATCTGTCCACCTGGCTACTATCTCCATGAAGAGACCTGTGAAGGTACTGTACGGCACACTGACACTGCTGCTCTCTAGCCTTCCATTTGATTCAATATCTATGAACTCTTATAGGATTCAGGGATGTGCTGGGCCCCTGATTCAGCCCGGGAAAAAGAGTTGCAGAGGCGCTATAAGTGACAAGCCAGTGGGCCAGTTGTCGGGTGTAAACCTTGTACGTCCAAAACCATTTGTTTTGTATTTATTATCTTAAAAATGATTTAAACTAGTGAAAACAGCCGATCTACAAGCACACAACGCCTCACACCGCGAGGCGTTGTGTGCTTGTAGATCTGCTGTTTTCACTACTTTTGTGCGACAGCCTTGTATGATGAAGCAGGGCTTTGCTTTGCGAAAAAATATACAAATTTGAAATTTGGAGATACAAGGTTTCTGCCCGACAGTGACGATTTACTTTGTTGGCCGCCCAGCCCCCAAAATGGAACGAAGGCCAACATTTTATTTTTATTTTTTTCCTAATGGCCGGCCTGGACCGGCCAGGAATGAACCGGCCGTTCGGGAGTTGTCCCGCTTTTCCCAATGGCCAGCACGTCCCTGATAGGATTCCATCTATTCCCTTCAACAGACCACTGTTATTATGTGCCGTTTCACTCATAATATCTAATCATTGTCGCAGTCCTCTATATGTAACTGGTTCGTGAGTGATAGCAATTTCACTAGGTACAACATGTACTACCTATTGCAGTATACTTTCTATTGATTTCAATGTATTGAATTTGATATGAATTGATATGATTTTTTTCTGCTAATTGAAACATAATAGGTTTACAGCTTTATACCTCAGCTAAGCTTTTAATTTACTTTTACCGAGGTATATTTAACACTACACAGAATAAATTCCTGTCTTCCTGATGACATCACAGAGAGGACAAATTGAATTTGTTTGGGGGACATACTGTATTATCTTATGTGAGATGCTCCTTGAACACATCATGGTGCCAAACACGAGTTTCCCGAGTTGGCTGTTTTTGCTCTCCCTACTCTCCTTACTTCCTACTTCCGGTTTCGGCATGATCGCGATCGTGAAATGCATGTTTGACTCCCAGGACAGCCCATGGCAGCTCCCATGGCAGCCATGTTTGTTTACATTTGAAGAAAACACCATAGCCTATATCTTTTGAATGCCTGAACGGATTTCCAAGCGGATTCTTTTGTTTCATCTGTGCATTATCCGTGCATGACCCGTGCACATCGTGCACATTAAAAGGTAAGATCCTGGAAATTCTGGCAAATCAAGACATTGAAGATTTTAATGATTGGCAACAATTGTGTTAAAGAAAAGAACGCGTGACAGGAATTACTCTCAGAGAATAAATAACGTCACATGTAAACGGTACAGATTTTTGTCTTTCTTTCTTACCCCAGGTCACTCTGAGAGCAGTCGTTCACACACACATGCACTCACTCTCAGACATGCACGCATGCTCGCACACACACGCGCACACGCACGCACACACGCACACACACACACACACACACACACACCCCCACACACACACACACACACACACACACACACACACACACACACACACACACGCAACCATGCAACCATGCATGTGAAACATAACGCAAATGACAGCCATGACCAGTTCTGCTGAGGTTCACCAGAGGAGTTTAAAGCGCTCCATTCCACCCCCCCCCCCCCCCCCCCCCCCCACCCCCCCTCCCTCTCACCACCTACACACCACTACAGAATGCCCCTCTCCTCCTCCTTTAGCATGCGGGAGAGAATCCAGGCCAGAGCACTTGGGAGTGTTTACACAGTGGGGGCTGATGAAGAGATATTGGACAGACTTCATCACGTTCCCACTCCACGCTCTCGTTCCTGGAAGCAGGGCGAGGACCAGGGCTTTAGCTTCTCAGCACGGTACCAGCAGCAGCAGCAGCTGGTCCTTGTGATGGGTGGACCCGCTTGACTCGCAGTCCAAATCCAGATAATTGTCATCCCCCACCCTGATGTTGACCTATGTGCGTCACAGAGCATTGGTCATTTTTTATTACATATTGCCATGTATAATGGAAGCAATTTTAATTCCGCACAAACCCTACAGCAGGGGTCTTCAACGCTTTCAGGCCAAGGACCCCTTAGTTGAGAGAGAGATGAAGCAGGGACCCCCACAACCATATCCATAAAGTTTCATTGTTTGACAGCACAATCATCAGTGTATTTTGGATTCATGTCAGTTTGTGTTTTCAGATATTTAACCACTTGAACCGTCAATACTTCATAAACTTGTGCTTTCACTCTGTACTTAGTCTGCTCTTTTTCCCCTCTACACCACAGCACTTTGCCAAAAATAGCCGATCTACTGTGAGCTTGTAGATCTGCTATTTTTGGCTAAAGTGTACGGAATATGGATATATAATTATATAATATGAAAAGGAGAAAACATATTCTATCACTCAAAGATTTGGAGGACCCCCTGTAGTAACTCTGAGGTCCCCCTAGGGGACCCAGACCCCCTGTTGACGACCCATGCCCTACAGTGCAGTGTGCATCGAACCCTTTTGAAGGAGGCTACATTTCTGATTGAGTTCCATCCTTGCAATGAGCCCTTCACAAGATGGAATAAGAACAGTCCCTCGTCCCTCCATCCAATAGAGGGATTATGTTCTGTTTAATCAAACTCACTTAGGCTCATAATATATCGCTGCAAGTTCATGACTCGCATAACGCCACCATTACGGAAGCTGACTCATGTAGAGCTGTGGTACAATGTTTGTGTGTTGAGTGGGGGATGGGGGGAGGGGGGGTTTATGTAAAAAGCCAGACTATTTCACTATTTCACTTTCTCCCCTCCACTAACTGCTGGCTACGGGTTCATGTTTCCCCTGAAGGTTACACTGGTAGATAAATTAGAAAGGAGTTTGGTTAAAGGGGAACTTCGGGGATAGAGGTAAATTTTACCATTCTGTTGTGAAAAACACTCACCCGTTCCTTTCGTGTGTCCCTAGATCACTCGCTTAGAGCTGGGAAGAAGGGTGCCAGCCTATAGTACTCAGTACTGTACTCTACTGCAATGGTTCTCAACCTGTGGGGTCCCCAAATTATTTTGGGGGGTCCCCAGATGTTTAGCTAAATGTTAATATTGTTTTCTCACCCAACAGTAAACAGACACACATACAGTATAAGTGTATACAGGGTATCTGCATATTGGCATTTAAGGACTTTAAAGACTTTTTAATACCTCTGGTCAAACATTGTTCAAATTGTCAAATATTAGAGGCAGAGCGAGGCGTTGTGAGCATGTAGATCTGCTATTTTCACAATGGAATTCCAAGTGCTCGTCAGGGTGGGGGGTCCCTGCAGTTAAAATATGATTATTTTGGGGGTCGCGGTCTGAAAAGGTTGAGAACCACTACTGTATGTCAAATTTGCAATCTCTCAATACAGAGTTGAACTATTTGAAACTTGGAGATACAAGGTTTCTGCCCGACAATGAAGAAAAGTTCCTTAACACTTGGGATGCCATCATCTTTGTAATTATTTGGATACAGAGTGCCGCCATTCACTGCGCTTTATTTTGAAGAGCCTCGGAAGCCACGATCGTGTCCATGTTGTGGAAATTTCGCACAGAAATGAAAATATTATAACCACGGCCGACTGTCCCAGTGTCTCCGTGAAAAAAAGTGTTTCTCTGCAATCGAAGTAGATTCCGAGATAAAGCCATTTCTTTGCAGCAGCAATAAATTGGAGCCTATGGAGCTTACATGCTTCCTGATGATGGTGGCCGAGTTGCATCATGGGACATTAAGTTTTTTTTTTTTTTTTTTGCTCACCAGCCGCCGCCGTAGCACCTGTTTACCTGGTTACCGTGGTAGCCAGCTAACACGTTCCTGGACATGATTAGCATCGGAAGTGTTAAATAAGGCAGTGGTTCTCAACCTTTTCAGGCTGCGACCCCCAAAAGAATAATATTTTAACTGGAGACCCCCCCCCCCCCCCCCCACACACACACACACACACACACACACACCCTGACGAACACCAAGAGTTAGTTTAGGCATTACATTTTGTATAACAAATCTATTGTTAAAATAGCAGATCTACATGCTCAACCCTAACCCTTTGGCCCAAGGTTTAAGTTGTAATTTTAGAGGTATTAAAAAGTCCTTAAATTGTCACTTTAGAAATGTGCAGATACCCTCTATACACTCAAACGTTATTCTGGTTTGTTTATTGTTGAGTGAGAAAACAATGTTGCACATTGTTTGGGGACCCCCCAAAATAATTGAGAACACAGGTTGAGAACCACTGAAATAAAGGGATGTCATGAGGGGAGGATTAAAACGCAGACTGGCTCTGCTCTCTCTCTCTCTCTCTCTCTCTCTCTCTCTCTCTCTCTCTCTCTGTGCGCCAGATGTGGACGAGTGCTCCAGTTTACCTGAGATCTGTACCTTCGGAACCTGCTCCAACACAGAGGGCAGCTTCACCTGTCTGTGTCCAGAGGGATTCCAGCTGTCATCCTCAGGACGCAGATGCCTGGGTAAGTGTGACGTGTGAAGTGTGTCAGAGCTAGATTTCCGTCCTCTTTGCCTTTTTTTACTTAAAAAAAAAAAAAAAGAAAGAAAAAAAAAGAAAACATTTTAAAATACTTCAAAATGTTGTGAGCTTGTAGATCAGTTATTTGAAATGTTTAAAAATGTTTTTTCAAAATAGTAAAACATGGCAAAAGAGATTAGGAATAAGGGGTAAGTCATGGACGAAAATATAGCCTGTGTGTGTGTGCATGCGTGCATGCGTGTGTGCGGGTGTGTGCTTGTGTGAGAGAGAGAGAGACACACACACACAGACTGAGACATAGATCGTGTTAGAGCAAGCAATAAAGACACTAAAAGAGTAACAGACAAAAGACAGAGAGAGAGAGAGAGAGAGAGAGAGGGGTTACATAGGGTGCCACACATACATTTGCACTATGTTCAAGGTTTCATGGTGATTTACTGCCACATGCTCACTGATGCAGCTGCCTGGTACAGTGCTGTAGCATCACTGATGCAGCTGCCTGGTACAGTGCTGTAGCATCACTGATGCAGCTGCCTGGTACAGTGCTGTAGCATCACTGATGCAGCTGCCTGGTACAGTGCTGTAGCATCACTGCAGGCAGTGAATATCTTTTTACCCCTGTCATGGGTCAAGCAGCCTGGAAGCACATCAATGCTAGACTCATAGGTTCCTTTAGGGGGGGGTCTAAATTAAGGCTGGGCGATATTAGGAAAACCTTCGATATTCAATAACGGTGTTGAATACCTCGATATCACGATATTAGTAAAAACAATTGCATTATATAGTTTTTAATATTTTTCTGTTTTAGGTCCACTGCCTGCCTAATCCAGATAATGAATAGCATACCCATGCATGCACACTGCACAGTACACATAGAATAAAGACATTAAATGCCTTATTTCCATTTTCCAACAATGGTTTTATTGAAATAACCACAGATGGACTGCTTTTTTGAATGTGCTACGTGCATGCAATGTGTGTGTCTTGTTAATGAATTTGACACATACACAAATACCTCATTTCAAGCTGTCTTCGTCGATATTTATACCTCGCATGTTGATACCTCGATATCGATAATCTTTCGATATATTGCCCAGCCTTAGTCTAAATGGACCCTTACAAGTCTGTAACTCTGACCCTAACGGGTCCATTTGGTTCCATTTGGATACTATCAGAGTTAAGGGAAAAGGGACCTTGAAATGTAAAAGTTTGAGGACCACTGGCCTGCAGGATACCTATTCTTCTATGTGTGTCTCTTTAGTGGTAGAATAAGGAGCTGTCTCTCTGCAGTCAGTCAGCACACTGGCCTGCACTGCTGCTGCTTTCTCAACACGGCACATACTGTTCCAGCTGGTCCTGCATGCTGCTCGGCTCACTGAGGCCAAGGGTGGCTCTGAACAGATCACTTTTCCATTTCCTCAGTCTGCGCGTGTGTGTGCGCGCGCGCGCGTGTTTGCGTTGTGTGTGTGTGTGTGTGTGTGTGTGTGTGTGTGTGTGTGTGTGTGTGTGTGTGTGTGTGTGTGTGTGTGTGTGTGTGTGTGCGCGCGCGTGTGTGTGTGCGTGTGTGTGTGTGTGTGGGGTGGGTGGGTGGGTGGGTGGGTGGGGGAACAGTCAGAGACCCATGTTAGGGAGTTCCCCCTCCAAACACCGAAATGATGACATCATCAGTTTAGCGAGGCAGTTTACAATTCCTGCTTTTTTTTTCTCTCCTGCAGCTGGATTTAAGAGGGGGGGGGGGGGGGGGTTGAGGTGACAAGAGAGGAACTGAACAGAGAGCTATTAAGTTCCACTGCAGAATTTGATCAGATGTCTGTGTTTCACTTTGATGTCCCACGGAACAGTGTTTCTTTCTCAAACTTTAAATTCAAAAATTCAAGGTCTCCCCTTAACTGACAGTTTGACAAGTTTTTACACTGTCAAAGTTACAGACTTGCATGGGTCTATTTTAGACCCCCGGCCCCCCCTCCCCTCCCAAAAGGACACCACTGAGTCACTTTGAGAACCACTGCCACAGAGCAAATCTTTCAATCAATCGTATATCCTATATACAGTAATATCCTCATGGTTAATTTAACCCTGATAGTGTACAAATGTTACGTTTGTATACTTTCCACACTTTCCAATCATCCACACTTGTGGCTGGATCTTTGAAGATGGACCAGTCTGTCAATTCAAAGCAGCCCTGGGCCTGAAGTTTGGATACGTTGTCTGTGGACCAGCACTGTAGTGTACAGATCTTACCGTGGGCTGCTCGTAGGCAGGTAGTAGTAGCACGGACCGATGGTCAGATTTCCCCAGAAGTGAGGGCGCTGGATCGCTCTGTAGGCAGCCTTGATAGTGGAGTAACAGTGATCGAGCGTCTTGTTTTCTCTCGTTAAGCACTTAATAATAATCTTTATTGTCCCCGAGGGGAAATTTGTCTTCACAGTCTGTTCAACACAAAAACAACACAAAACCATATAACACAAAACATCACAAAACAGATCATCAGGTCCCCACTATTCACAGAAAACCATCCTAGCGACGGGGGCGCTTGCTTAGCAGATTGTTTAGTGCAGCGATGGCTGAGGGGACAAAACTCCTACTAAACCGTACCTTGTGCCACTTCAAGGTTCTGTATCTACGCCCCGATGGCAAGAGGTCGAAGTAGCGATACCTCCAGTCCGGGTACACGTTATCCTGCTTGCTAATGACTTCGCTCAGTTCTTCAAGAGCCTCTGCTGCCTTCACTTCTGGTGGAATGTAGACAGCCGTTAGCAACACGCAGGGGAACATACCTTCATATGTGTTTACTGAGGTTGTTACTACTCTTGTTCTGGACATAAATGAAATAAATACCAAGTAATTGACAGATATATATATATACATCTCAATTATCCACTTTTCCTGATGATCTATTCCACACACACACACACACACACACACACACACACACACACACACACACACACACACACACACACACACACACACACACACACACACACACACTTGCACACACTTGCACAACAGCTGTGCAGAGAACACATAAATCTCTATTTCGGAAAGGCTGACAAATCAGTTTCATGGGGGAAAGTAATATGACACTCCTTGACATTCTTTGCACAGCACCAGGTGTTCATGTATGTGATCTTTGTACCTCGGCCAGGTGTGTGTGTGTGTGTGTGTGTGTGTGTGTGTGTGTGTGTGTGTGTGTGTGTGTGTGTGTGTGTGTGTGTGTGTGTGTGTGTGTGTGTGTGTGTGTGTGTGTGTGTGTGTGTGTGTGTGTGTGTGTGTGTGTGTGTGATAGAGAGAGAGAGAGAGCGAGAGCGATCCATGGGGGTCAGACAGATTATTTGTATTGAGTTAAGGGAAGGCCAGAGTTAGCATGGAGTGTGCAGCCATTCCAGCCATATGCTTCTCATTACAAGATAGTGCCAGACTAGGACGAAAAACAACTCACAGAAACAGAGAGATGGAGAGATGGGCAAATGCCAATCACTGACTTCAGGGAGACATAACCTCTTGAAATATACTTATACTTCATTTTACGTTAAATAGCTAAAATAGCCAATCAACTGTGGATCTAGGCTACTATTTTTGCTGAATGTTGGCCAATCTTTACCGAATGTCCGCCTATTATGACCTGTCCAGAATAGGGGCGAGTGTGCTATTCCTTGTGCAAGGACACGTTGTGATTGGCCAGTAGCCAAACGCTCTCGCCAAAACATTATGTGCCGTTCCGTCCCTATCGGGAGTGGACGCAACTCAAACGGTACTGAGTCGGTTCAAGCGACCTTCGCTGTGTTCGGCACGGCAACTTGCTCGCTTTAGCTCGTTCTCGTGGATCAAGGTCGTCTGAGATGGCGTGCCTCCGCTGCGGTCAATAATTATACTTTATCGGCCAAAAAACGGCGAGAGAGGCACTTCCGCGTTGATCTGATAGGAAAAAAAACATTTGTGCAGAATGCGGAGGCTAGTAGTCAGTGGCGTCAGTTCAGAAAAAGCTAAGGTATGGCAACATGACTGCTTCGCGCGCGTGCAAGACACCAGTCATGTTGCCATATCTTAGCAACAGGTATGAAACATATCTTAGCAACAGGTATGAAACATTTATTTTAAGAAGTACATTCTATTTTTTTTTCCTGTTTCTACGGTTTCTTGGGATGGCAGCCTGGGGCCTGT
Organism: Nannobrachium achirus; assembly: GCF_963921795.1. NCBI lineage: Eukaryota > Metazoa > Chordata > Actinopteri > Myctophiformes > Myctophidae > Nannobrachium > Nannobrachium achirus. The sequence goes on along the minus strand of NC_137816.1, from coordinate 45,296,535 downwards.
TTCACGAAAGTAGAATAAACTAAGCTGGGATTTAAGACATATCCAGACTTGACAAAGCCTCCTCCATATAGCCTGGCTTATTCCGTTCCACTAACACCAAGCCAGGCTGAGAAGGAGAGACTTTGTTGAGCCAGGATCGTAAAGCCTGGCTCGACAAGGCATGGGCTTTTCTTTGGAAAGCCCATGCAGTCGAGCATCGATTCCTTGATCGTGACCAATCACGGCACCGAAGAACAGAGCAGTGTTCTCTCCCCGCCTCCCCCCACATAAAAAAGACAGGCATGCTATAGCTGTTATCAGTGGTGAAAAAGTACTCACATGTTTTACTCAAGTAAAAGTATCAATACTGTAATGAAGAAATACTCTGTTAGTAAAAGTCCAGAATTCAAAATTTACTTGAGTAAAAGTATCAAAATGTACTTAAAGTACAAAAAGTAAAAGTACTCATTATGCAGATATCCCATTTCAAGTTTTCAAATGTAGGAAAATCTTTTGAAAATAGCATATCTACATGCTCAGAATGCTTTGCATTGTGAGCTTGTAAATCTACAAAGTAACTAGTAACTAAAGTTTTCAAATAAATGTATTGGAGTAAAAGTACAGTATTTGGATCTGAGATGTATTGTGGAGTAGAAGTAAATAAAGTATTGGAAATTGGAAATACTCAAGTAAAGTACAAATACCGCAAGATTATACTTAAGTACAATACTTAAGTAAATGTCCTTAGTTACTTTACACCACTGGTGGCTATAGAATAATCACACCTAGACAGGCTGTTATATTACTCTTATCGCTAACTTAGTTGAAAACACCCTTGCTACATTGTCAGCCATTTTTGAGCGGTGGTCACAACGCTCCTATACGTGGCCGTGTGTGTGGGTCTGTCTGTCTGTCTGTCTGTCTGTCTGCGTGTCTGTCTGTCTGTCTGTAGCCTGCAGTAACCTTTTCTGACCACACATGTTAAGGGAGGGGCGCTGTTGTTCAGGCCAGGCCAGACCAGGCACACACACACACACGCACACACACACACACACACACACACACACACACACACACACACAGGGGGGAAGGGGGGGGGGGGGGACCACCGCTCAGTTCACACGGGTGTGATTTTTTTTATAATCTCAAGAACTTCAGTAATATATTATCACACATCTAACATTATGAACTATAGTGACATATCACATGAGTCATATGATTCATGATTTATTCACTATTTCAGGAATAGGCTTATAATTAAATGTATTATATATTTTTGTATTTTTCATTTCAGTCTATATACTAACGTGTTGAATTAAGCATGGAAAAGTCATTCGTTTACAATTGGAGTCATTGGACTAACAGCTATTTCACAAACCTTGACCAAAAAGGCACATGGATTAACATATCTTGGCTGTGAGCCTGGTCTGGAGCAGGCTAGCTTCAAAGCTTAATCTCCATGGGATAACTTTCATGAAACCGAGTTCAGGCTTAAAATATCCAGGTTAACTGGCGAGGCTAATCTGCCAAGATAATTCAGCTTTCATGAAACCGATTGAGCTCTGACTCAGGCTTACTAAAGCCAGGATAGCTGATAAAGCCAGGCTTTATCCCTAATCTAGGTCTGGAACAGTTGTTCAAGTGCAGCTAAACTTGGCATGTTAGTAAACGTGCCACAATTAACAATAATGCATTGCACCTGTGCAGCTGACCTGCGGAACCTGGGAATATACCATTTTGTCAAGATGGGGAGAATACAAGTGTGGAGTTTATAATCATAATACGTTGTTAAAGTGACCATATTGTTACATTTTGCATTTTTAGTTATTTTACTGTAATTTAACAACATAATAACCAGCACAGATAGTCAAAGAGACATTCATGGATTTATATTTAAAAGTAACTTTTATTTTCCCACCCAGGGTATGGCAGCTGCATACCCCTGCCATACCCAATTGACGCCCCTACTAGTAGTTAACAACCCTCTCTCTCTGATTCCATCTCCCCTTTCTCTCTCTCTCTCTCTCTCTCTCTCTCTCTCTCTTTCTCTCTACCCTATACAATGAAACCCCCAGACGTTCGCGAGAATTATTGCTACACCAAGTTTGAGAACGGACGCTGCCAGGCCCCGAAGCCACTCAACACCACCAAGGACCAGTGCTGCTGCACGGCCATGCCGGGCCAGGGCTGGGGGGACCCCTGTGAGATCTGCCCCAGCAAGGATCAAGGTGGGTGGAGCACAGCTAGCTAGGTCCATTTGTACAGAGGTCTTCAACCTTTTCAGGCTGCGACCCCCCCAAATAATCACATTTTAACTGGGGACCCCCCCCCCCCCCCCCCACCCTACTAAGAGTTGAGGCATTACATTTTGTATAGCACGGTTCTATTGTGAAAATAGCAGATCTACATGCTCACAATGCCTCGCGTTGAGAGGCGTTGTGAGCACGTAGATCTGCTATTTTCACAATTTCTGCCTCTAATATTTGACATTTTGGCCAATGTTTAATTTTCATTTTAGAGGTATTAAAAAGTCCTTCAATTGCCACTTTGGAAATGTGCACAAACCTTCTATACACTTTAACTTTATGTTGGTTTGTTTACTGTTGAGTGAGACAACAATGTTGCACATTAAGTTAATCATCTGGGGACCCCCCAAAATAATTTGTCCCACAGTTTGAGAACCACTGCATTTGTACACTCTCAGAGTTAAATTAACACTCTGGAGGTTAACATGTACAATTTCAGGCACTCGGGCACACAGAAGCATACGGCTTCATAATATCCTGCTTTTGTTTTTTTCATTATGTATTATTGATCTCTTATTTTTCTTTCATGTGTTGTGTTCCAGAGGCCTATCGTATTCTCTGTCCCAATGAAGGCTATCGAACAGGGATAGATGACAACCCCATAGGTATGTTTATTGATTTGTACAATGTGTTCTTTACCTTTAGTGTTAAAAAGGACTATTTTGTGGCAAATTGGAAATGTTCCCTTCCCACCACCATCACCACCAACAACACGGAGACTATATGGTTTGAATGCTTGGTGGTGTATCTGTCCTGTGAACACTAGGTTCAAGGGTGGGAAGCCAGGTGGGGGGAACGGTCTCTGTTGCTGCACTAGCAACTAGGGGTGTAACAATATAGTAACTGAATCGATTTTCATTTGCAATGATCTACTATATCGCTTGCAAAAGCAAAATATTGTATCGTATTGTATTGTTTTAAAATGCGGTAATCGTAGCAAATCGTTTTGCAATGCAAATAATTGATTGTATGGAAACTAAGTATTTGTGTCTTGTATTTAGCAATTTTACGAGGGAAAGTGAAAAAAGAGGGGTCTAATTAGCTTTCCATTCCATATAGCTACTCTTGGTCTATCGATAAATGTGTGTAATCTCTGTGTTTATATCAAGGTGGGTTTGTCCATATGTGTTGAAATATAATGAACATGTATTTGCTAGATAATCACAGCGTTTACTTCCATAATAATAGATTTTTTTACACATTTTACACAGATTTCAATTCTTGGCTAAATAGTTTCTATATCGATTTTAAATCATTGAATCTGTGAGAACCACTAGTACTAGTGGACTCCTAAATGTGTGTCGTAGTAAATCAGTGTGTTCCGATGAAAACCTTGAGACTTGACATTCAGTAATCAGGTATTATGATCAAAATAAGGACATTATAATAGTGTGTAAAAACAAAAACGAAAATCTAGTGTTTCCCACGGACAAGGACGAGACATATCGATGACGCACGTCTGTAAGCTGGTCAAGGCGACTGTTTAGCGAGAGGAACTGGGAGGGATCTTGTGTTCCTCTGCACGGGTTGTGACCTCGCGGTGAAACTCTCCACTGTCAAGTGAAAGGAAGTGGCCTGGCGACGTCACATGTACTTGTACTTCACTTGTACACTTACTTCCTGGGCCTGCTGGCAGCATGCACAAAACTTTGCCACTGATGGGTCCTGCAGGGGTTGACACTAAGGTCTCAGAGGCACTTGCCCGTCTGGCAAGTACAGATCATGTTCTACTTGCCCAAAGGTCATGCTCGCTTGCCCGAAAAGTAAAAGAAATGATAGGTACGATTTTAATTACCGCTCAATTTAACACTTATTTCTTTACTTTCTGGGGCTTTGCGATAAAAAAATAAATAATCATACTGTACTTCAATATTGCCAAATCTAAATACCTACATAGCTATGATTGAATATGTCTATGGTTTCACACTTGTTATTTTAAATTTTTAAGTGTAGCAACAGTAAAAACTGCACATTATAGGTCAACAGTGCTTTTATTTTATATACCACAGAACAGAAGACCGAGCGCTCTGACCATGTTGAGGTGTTTAGACAGATATCTGGTGTTGTGCTTATAGACGGGTGCATCCCCTCTCAAACGAGTACTTGCCCGGTTGGGAAACCCGAAAGAAAAACTCCACCTCAGGTGGGCAAGCCGCAGGTGGGCAAGCCTCAGTGTGTGCCTGGGTCCAGCGATTTGCGGATATTTGCCCCCGAGAATCAGACGGATAGACAGACTCACGGACCCATTTGTAGACTACGCCATAAGAAAATTACACTGTGTGCTATGTCACTGTGTACTGTATGATGTGTGTTGCTCATTTCTGTGCGCTTCTCTGATTGCAGATATCGACGAGTGTGTCAACAGCCCTTGTGTCAATGGCCAGTGTATCAACACAGATGGCTCCTTCCGCTGTGAATGTCCTTTGGGTTATCGACTGAAAGACTTCATAAACTGTGAAGGTCAGTTTACTGTCCTCCTCCTGTCTCTTCCTGTCTTTCCATCTCTCACACATTTCTTTGTTAGTCTTTTTTCCACTGATTCCTCCATAAAATATCTCTTATACCACATACACTACACACGTCTGTACACACACGCCCACCACATACACACTCGCACACACGCACATAGGGCTGTCGCGATTATGACATTTTACATGACGATTAATTGTCACTCAAATAATTGTGATTAACGATTTAATTGTGTTTTTGTCATTTACAATCACATTTCTGTTTGGCTTTTAGGCTTTGAAGTTGCACATGGTAGATATGACACATAACCTACAAAAGAATTACTGACATATTTGACAACTTTATACTTAAAAAATAACACTGATAGTGAAAATAGCTGATCTACAAGCTTGTTAGATCTGCTATTTCCACAATTATTTACTTTAGAAAATATATATGAAAACTTTTCAACATGGAAACGATCGTGACGATTATGAAAAATTATCGCGATTATGTCAAATAATTGTGATTACGTAATAATTGTGACAGCCCTACACGAACACAAACACAGATTTCTCATTTCTTTGTACAAAGATTAGGGCGACAGTAAATATGGTCTCTTCCACTGCAGACACCGACGAGTGTGACATTGGAAACCCGTGCGGCAACGGCACGTGCACTAATGTGATCGGATCGTTTGAGTGCGCGTGCGACGACGGATTTGAACCTGGCCCAATGATGACCTGCGAAGGTACGTAGCGTTCTGCCAGCTCTCTCAGACAAATCATTCAGTGTGTGCTATAGCTGTCTGGACAGTCACAGCCTTAACTTCTCTCACTGTTTCCCACTCAGACGTAAACGAGTGTTCCCAGAATCCACTGCTGTGCGCCTTCCGCTGCATCAACGTGGTGGGCTCCTACGAGTGTAAATGTCCCACGGGCTACGTGCTGCGAGACGACAAGAGGATGTGCAAAGGTACGTTACAAGAGCCCGACTCGTTCCCCCTTGCGTCGGGTGAGGTATTTTACTGGGGAGACGTGTTGGCATAATGCAGACAAAGCACTTCAGAAGACGACTGACTGGCCCCTCCATAAAGTTACATAACGCACTATATCTGTAAGACACTCCACGGATCCTCGTCTCGGCTCGACTTAAACACTCTTTCAACGATGGAGAAACCATGGCAACCGTCATTTGCTAAGTGACTGTTTACGCCTGGAGAACTCTCTGATAGCCAGTGGAGCCATGACAACAGTGGTGTGTTTGGAAGGATGGGGGCTGAGGCAGCAGGAACGTCTCAGCGTCTATAGCATCATTGTTTACGTTACAGCTCCAAACAGACCACCAGCTATCTCCCTTCATAGCTATAACACTAGAGAGCTCACTACGTTCACAATACATGGCTGAGAGTAGCGTGTAGCACGTGTATGTTCCTGGAGTGCACGTGTTGTGTCATGTGTTGGTTGTGGTAAAAAAAAGATCTGACAATGTAATAGCTGACTGACTCAGCTGGTAGGCCTACTCATTTTTTGTTTGTTAACTACAGCTTTTCACACCTTCCGGAGTAGTAAGGTAACGTTTATTCTTAAGTTGATAGTGCCAGTGCAAATTTCATATTCAACGATTGCCCCAAAATATGAATAAACATGAATTATATTGCGTATGCTGTGTGGAACAAGCAAGAGATAATCCACTGTTATCAGTGGGATTATTGAAAGATAATCCACATTATGGAGGCAAAACCACTGATGTGAAGTGGAGGGGATAATTAGCCTCTGCACAGTTTATTATCATTCTATAATTGCACAGCTCATCATGGATTATCCCGCACAAATTAGCATTATTGGGCGACTACACTATAGTACTTGTCCGACCTATTCTGTATCTATTTTTTTTCACCTCGATTATTATTATTGTTTCTAGAGTAACCCATTAAGTCCATTGAGTTCAATGGAGGAGTGGTGCCCTGTTCTATTCGGTTCCTCAAGCTGTATAAAAATGTAGACCGGACGAACAGGCGTATGTAATATATAATAATATAATGTAATACAATATATAATCTAAATAGGCAACCAACACTTGCAATTTCCCAGAATTTCACCTTTCTAGTTCTTTGTGTCCTCAGCTTATTGTAAGATGTGCAGATGTGCCGTTTCAACTCTTCATTACTGACTGCTCTTTTCCTGAAAATGTCCTGCAAATTCCTTTTTTCCCACTCCATTCCCATTGAAAAGCAGAATCCACCTTCATGGTTAGATTTAATCTTTTAAGTCAGAGAAGGTCATAAAAATCGCAAAAATAGCTGATCTACAAGTTCAATGTTCTGCAAATCCCCTGAAAATCTACCGTCTTGCCAATGGCAGGATGTGTGAAGTTTTGAAATGGCACATCTGTACTGTACTACTTTGTGTCAGTAAAGTACCACCTTTAGTGAACAACACTTTGGGTGAATGATTGGCTCGCCTTCACTGTTTCAAGTGTACATTTGTCTTGTTTTCCAGACCAGAATGAATGCGAGGACGGTATAGACGACTGCGCCAGCCGAGGGATGACCTGCAAGAACCTCATTGGCACATACATGTGCATCTGTGCCCCCGGGTACACTCGCCCACCCAACGGGGAGGGCTGCATCGGTAACACTCCAATCAGTATTCACATTCACATAATGGTGGTCAACACGTTGGCTATGCCTCCCATAGTATGTACATCGCTGTTGTCGGGTGGAAACCTTGTTTGTCCAAAACCATTTTTATTCATCTTCTTAAAAAAACCTGATTTAAAATAGTGAAAATAGCCGATCTACTAGTGAAAATAGCAGATCTACAAGCACAGACCGCGAGGCGTTGTGTGCTTGTAGATCTGCTATTTTCACTAGTTTTGTGCAACAGTCTTATATGATGAGGCAGGGGCTTGAATTTACGGGAAAAAAACATGAACGTTTTAAACTTGGAGATACGGGGTTTCTGCCGGACAGTGACGATATGAGTGTGGGAGAGAATGCTACTTACTGTACATGAATATCTTGGCACTGTTAACGGTGTTGGCTGCCAGAAATGTCCATTTGGAAAGCACCTACTATATGTGGTATGTTACGTTAGATAAACATCTACCATCATCATAAACAGACTTTCACACTTCATGGTGTTGTTAATGAATGCCTGCTAGTAATAAATTGTTCGTTATTATCCAGGCTGACGTATAACAGAAGTTATTAATAATACCGCAACTGTATCCATATCTTTATACTGTGTGTGTGTGTGTGTGTGTGTGTGTGTGCTTGCGTGCGTGCGTGCGTGTGTGCGTGTGTCAGATCTGAACGAGTGTTCGGCCAAACCAGGCGTATGCAAGAATGGCCGTTGCGAGAACACTGTAGGAAGCTTCCGCTGCAGATGTGACCAAGGATTCCTCGCTAACCCCACACAGACAGAATGTATAGGTAAGTGCGATGCTCTCTGTTTGTCTCTCTCTTTCACTGATACTATAGTTCTGTAGCCTCTGTCCGCGGTACTCAAAGAAAAGGTATCAATACTGCAATGTAGAAGCACTCTGTTACAAGTAAAACTCTGGGATTTCAAAATGTACTTTAAGTACAAAAGTATTGGTATCAAAATGTACTTTAAGTACAAAAGTAGAAAGTGCTTAGTATGCACAATCACAAATCACAAAATCACAAAAGTTCTCAAATATATAAAATGCATGAAAATATTTTGAAAATAGCAGATCTACAAGCTCACAATGCGTCGCATCGCGACGCATTGTGAGTGTGTAGATCGGCTATTTTAGCCGATCTAAAATATTTGTAAAGTGCAAATACCTCAAAACTGTACTTAAGTACAGTACTTAAGTAAACGTACTTAGTTACTTTCCACCACTGCAGTATATTAGGGTGTGTTTTCACAGCTTCTTTGACTGAGCCCTGCTTTATCAGGAGGGGTTTCCTGCAGACAACATCAGACTTTGGGGAAATGGCTTTTCTTTTATGTAACGCTCAGAACCACTTCATAACAGTTCTTTCATGGCACAGTTAAGAACTATTTTTCTCTGCATGTGTGCCAGGATAAGGGGTCTAGGACCTCCCCGCAGAGGCCTCTGCTCTCTAATCTGAATGTATACTTCTGGGTAGATGTGATGTACTAAACAAACGCATGGAACAGACCAGGGTGACATAATTATTCTGAGCTGCCAGGACATATCACTCCCCCTATAACAGACAGTGGCGATAGAACCATTTGGGTTATCTGGCTAGAGTCTGGCTGCTTCTGAGGTCAGATCCTTTGTGGGAGGATGGAAAGGTCAACACGGATGGGAAAAGTATGAGAAGCACTTAGTGGATGTCATCAATGTTAACTCCTTCACTGACTCCCTCATCCTGTCTCTGTGACTTTCCCAACCCGTTGTGGGTCTCTTTTTCCTTCCCTTCCTTTTCACTCTGTATTTAGTGTATAGAGCAGGGGTAGGCAACTTTAGGCACAGGTGCCAACATTGGCACAGGGGAGGGTGATCACTGGCACACTGGCAAATATGTGAGGGGGAGGATTTTTCTTCCCCTCACATCTTGCAAATGACATCCTGCACATAATTCTACACTCATTCAAACTCTGAACTCCGACTGGGAGTCTGTTAGATAGGTGAGTGAGTCTAATGATCATTACATCCTGATGTGAAATGAGAAGAAATATAATGTGAGAAATATTTTATATTGATGTGGTGTCATAATTAAACTTAATGTTGATATGGCACACTGACTATCAAGAAAATAAAAACAAGGCACTTCATGTCTAAAGGTTTGCCGACCCCTGGAATAGAGTATTCATGGGTTGCATTTGTAGTCCTAAACGGCCATGTTGAGGACCAACACAGGTTTATCAGTTGTCTGATTGGCATAGAACTAATGTTCTACGCTAATCAGAACACCTGTGTTGGTCCTCAACATGGCTGGTGTAGGACTACAAATGCAACCCATGAATATAGAGTAACCCCAAAAGTGTGCCAGACTACTTGTCGCACAGTTTTGGCAGCACACTGTATGTCAAATCGACGGCTTCATCGGACATTGTGTGCTTGCATTTTGCTAAGAGATACGTTTTATAGTTTAATTTACATACATTTATTTGTGAATGAATTTTCCCCATTGACTTGAAATGCGTCACAGAGTTTCCCTCTTGTTGTCTCATTGTCTCTATCTGATACCATCTTACACACCCTGCCTCCTGTCCGCCTCTCTCTCTCTCTTCCTCTAGATAACCGCGAGGGCTTCTGCTTCACGGAAGTGCTGACCACCTTATGTCAGATGACCTCAAGCAACAGGAACTTGGTGACCAAGTCGGAGTGTTGCTGTGATGGTGGCAGGGGCTGGGGCACAAACTGTGAGCTCTGTCCACTCCGTGGGACCACCCAGTACAGGAAGATGTGTCCCCTGGGCCCCGGATACACCACCGATGGAAGAGGTATCTATAGGTGCTGTTCATATGTGGCAAAGGAGACTGTGATAACAGTGGAATTGTCTTCTCAATGCATGCATAGACAGTTAATGAATGATTAAACTAGTAAGACGCCTCAGGGCCCCAATTCTTGGCCATCTGGACAGTGATGTAGATCGGACCAGTTACCCATTATATGGAGACCCCTGGTACCCATATATGGAGATCCATGTACTGTATATGGTACATCCCTTTTATGCCCATACATGGAGATCCCTGTCTGAACCAGCCACACAGATATTGGCTATGGGCATTCCCATATGAAGTCCTGTTGGATATGGGCTTAATATTGATGACATCAGGTATCTCCATGTATGGTCATAAAAGGGATTCTGTTAGAGTGGTTCCCATGACATCACAACATACAATCCCCTTTTATGCCCATACATGGAGATCCCTATCTGAACCAGCCACACAGATACGGGCCATGTCTTGGCCATCTGGGATCTTCATATATGGGCATAAAAGGGATTCTGGGGAATACCCATATATGGACTTTTACATAATATGTGATGTCACCTGTGATTTCACCTGTGATGTCATAGTGATGTGTCAGGGGAACCACAGTGTCAGGCGTGACCTACATACAGACAGAGATACGTGGACAAGATGTGCCGGTTTTCATAGTAAACTTGCGACCTATGGTCGCAATGACAGAATAATACGTAGATTTTTCAAAAATGAACATGCACTGTTCATGTGATACGTAACAGTATATCTTGATTATTTCAGGACTACGGGTGTTGTTTCATGTTGTGCCTTAAACGTCCACTGGCTTGGTATAACTAAATGCTGTATTGTGTGGTCTCCATATATGGGCATGTTGCGTTTGTGACGTAAGCAATTTTAATATAAAACGATATAACTTGGGTCAATGCGGAGTTCCAATTAAACCGTATTATATATTATTGTTTCCATCCAGGCAGTTATGCAATTCACTTCATGCACTAATCTGGACCTAATGTTCTCCTCTGCGTTCAGATATTGATGAATGCCGTGTGATGGGGAACCTGTGTAAGAACGGCCAGTGTATCAACACCCTGGGCTCCTACAACTGCATCTGCAAGCCTGGCTACACCAATGACATCACTGGCTCGCTGTGCGTGGGTAAGCTTCAGTCCCGTTTCCAGCACGCACTGTAAGTTTACTGAGTTCGTCTTCCGAGCCCCCGTCAGTGGTGGGAAAAGTACTCAAATATTTTACTTAAGTGAAAGTATCAATAATGCAATGGGGAAACACAATGGGGAAATTACAAGTAAAAGTCTGGAATTCAAAATGTACTCGAGGAAAAGTACAAAATTATTGGCATCAAAATGTACTTGAAGTATCAAAAGTAAAAGTACTCAAATAACAAAGTTTTCAAATAATTGTAGTGGAGTAAAAGTACAATATTTGTCTCTGAGATGTAGTGGAGTAGAAGTAAAAGTAGTGATAAGTAGTTCACCACTTTTCAACCTGTCTTCATATAATAGGTCCTCACTAATGTTCATGATAAAATATCAAAAAAAAAATCTACTCAGTCCAAGTCTCCTAGGAGAGCTGTGGGAAGTTCAGAATCCATCGTCTTGTGACATCATCATTTTCCCCCAAAAAAAATGTTTTAATCAATATTTTTGAAAAAGATATTTAGATTTTTATTATCGCGAGAACAATGGCTTCCACTTTAAAATTGCAACTTTTCAGGAATAGAAAGCCTGCAGTTTCTATAAGCTGGATTGGCAATCGATGATGTCATCTTAGTACTTAGTGTACTTAGTTTAATTTACACCACTGCCTCCTCTCTCATTCCTGCAGTCTAGTAAAGTGTTGAAACTATGTGGGCACAGGGCAGGACCGGCCAAGCTGTCGTCTGAAAAATACAACCTAGGTCTGTCTGTCTCATCACATTGCCCCCATGGAATTTCTGGCAATGAGATCAAACCCACACTCTCAGGTCTCTCTTTCTCTCTCGTTCTCTCTCGTTCTCTCTCTCTCTCTCTCTCTCTCTCTCTCTCTCTCTCTGTGTATCTCTATCTCCGTTCACCTCACACTCTCTGTCAGGGGCGTCGCCCCAAATTCTGGGCCCTGGGTACAAGGATTCACTCACATTTTGTACTTTAACTATTGAAAAATAGCAGTTATACAAGCTCACAGCGCGGCACCGAGTGCACCGAGTGCCGCGCTGCGAGCTTGTAGATCTGCTATTTTTGAAAAATCTTTGTAAATCTTTGTATTTCAAAGTTTTGTTTTGAAAAACCTATGTTTGTACTGTATGTCAGTGGTGCTCAAACGTTTTCATGTGAAGGACCCCCAAAATGTATTTGGCCACGGACCCTCATCCCCATATTTAGTTCCAAGGACCCCCCAGAAAGCAAAATTTGAGTTGCAAATGTTCGCTTAAAAAATACATACATTCAAAGATTTGCACGCATTTTCACTACTTTTCAAAAATAGCAGATCTACAAGCTTGCAGCGCGGCACTCGGTGCCGCGCTGTGAGCTTGTATATCTGCTATTTTTCAATGGCTAAAGTATAAAATAATTCCAGGCCCCTGTACCTTAGGCCCTAGTAACTCAGTCCCACTTTTCCCCCCTTGTGACACCCCTGCTCTCTGTTCTTCTCTTCTAGATGTAGACGAGTGCATTCAGGCACCAAAGCCTTGCAACTTCATCTGTAAGAACACGGAGGGAGGCTACCTCTGCTCCTGCCCACGCGGATACATCCTGCAGGAAGACGGCAAAAGCTGCAGAGGTTAGACCCGCACACACATGCACGCCTGCATACACATTCTCAGTAAGAGTAAAGGGCTTTGCACACAGACTCGTTTTTTTCGCACCGAAAAAAACGGACGATTTCATTTTTTTAAAGAAAACAATGATTCTCTATGACCTCATGCACACCGGCTCCGAATTTGCCATGCGGCAGGTGGCTGCGGCAGTGAGTTTTTTCCCCGATCGAACCCAGTTCGATTTGTGCGTCTTGACGCATCCGGTAAAAACTCATTGACTCCTTTTATGACTCCTTTTCGGATCTGCAGTGTAGATTCCGCACAGCCTTGCAACACTAAATCCAATGCGTTTTAATCATGCAGCAAACTGAAAAAAAAAAAAAAAAAAAACGGTTGAAAAAAATGGTTGAAAATTGCGCCTGTGTGCAAAGCCCTTAACCGTAGTGCTGATTCAAACCATATCTTTCAGCTATTTGACAGAACCTTGGGAGGTGCAATACAATATCAAACCCCAAATGTAAATCGTGAACTAGCTGGCCTTTTTAAGATCCAACGTGGAGCTGTTGTTTTGGGGGCACCGCCAGGCCTCTCTTCCTCGCTGTTGTTTTGGGGGCGACGCCAGGCCCTCTTCCTCGCTGTGTACGTGCTCACAAATGTGTGACCCACGTCCACAGCGTGCATCTGGCTGTGGCACTGTTTATCAGACTTGTTTTTGAGTCTAAACAAGCAGCGTTCATTATTTTTTTATAGCCTCTCTCATCTTTATTTATCAAAACTGGAGTTGCCTCCCCCCCCCCCCCCCCACACACACACACACACACACACACACACACACAAACCACCCACGTTTCCGTTGTCTGGTTCCCTGGCAGTTCATATGCAGGTCACTGACTGTACAAGGACTGGAATTTGACTCACAGAGAGAGCAGTAGTATGTACTGCATGCCCTGGTGTGGGTCGACTCTGACCACCGTATCCTACTACGTGCTCTATTGCGACATAAACACTTCTTTTTTATCTGCTACTTCCCAGCTAAATTGTTTATCATAATCTCTTTTCCAGATCTGGATGAATGTTCGACCAAGCAACACAACTGTCAGTTCCTATGTGTCAATACCATCGGAGGTTTTACCTGCAAATGTCCCCCTGGCTTCACCCAGCACCACACCGCCTGCATTGGTAAGCTATAGCGCACACACGCACACACGCACATACACATGCACACACAATACTTTTTGTAATCAATAATACTTTTCTTTCAAAATCATTTTCAAACAAACAAGAACAATAAACATATCAACCGCACAAATCCACTCCGAAAACAAGGCAAAACAACATCGCAATACAAAAGAACAAAATTCAAAACAGTATAAACAAGGAAAGCAAAAATACAATAAAGCTAAATTGAATAAAAACAAAAATGCTTCTCTGTCAGAAATTCCCACTGTATCAATAACATTCTTTGTGATTACCTCCTAAACTGAAGTTCCATTTAGGGCCGGCCTGACATTTAGAACATAATGTGAACCCAACTCACCCCCCCCCCCCCCCCCCCCCCACACACACATCCTGCTCCCCCTGCCTAATACACAAAGAATTCTGCAATATCCTTTGTAATCTAAATTATTGTTTCATCTTTCATCATCTCAGCCAGCCCATAAAGGACCCTTAAAGGCCCTCCATCGAACCCTTACTAAACCTTTCTCAGAGTTAATGGAACTCGGGCTGATATCACACTGATCTTATTAGGCTTGACCGTTTTGTAGTCATGGTGGTTTAGCGAGGCCGTGTTATGGAACGCTGCAGTGGATCGCCATGGCTACCGCAAGCTTTTATTCCACACTAGAAGGCAACTCCCATGACCTCATATCGAACCAGTGGAGAGGAATGCTTTGCCTGGCTTGTAGAGTGATACTAGGTGGATGGATGGCAGATTGCATTCCAGAGGCTTCTCTGTGGGATAAAAGGTTCCCAACAGTTGACCTGGAGGTCACTCATTCAGATGCCTAGGAGTCACATGTGCAGAGACATTTCTTGGGAGAACTAAAACACCTTATTGTTCCATACTTTAACAACTACTGTTTGTGTACCAAAAAGGAAACTTAAAGACATTGTTCCGTGACCCCCCCCCCCCCCCCCCCCTCCCCCCACAACATAATCATCAGATATTATGATTATACTTGGAAGAAGATCTTTTGCAAAAAAGTGTACAGGAAGAGTTAAAATGATGTTTTTATGTGGCCACACCCACCTGTTCATTATGCCTGGTTGTCAGGTGGATGGTGACCCTGCTTAAGTTAGCCACGCCCACAGTGTTGTTGTATGGTTAAAAAGGGGAGGGGATGATTTTATGATGACATTAAATCAGTGTATTTCAATGTTGGGCCTTTTATTCCATGACTTTATTCCTTCCATCTTCCATCTTTCTGAATAAACTTTATTTTGCCGTGCTACTCCTCCCATAGTTTTGGTGGCACGCACTTGGGCAATATAATATTCATCGGGACTCATCAGGGTGCTAAGAGATACGTTATATATATATATATATATATATATATATATATATCGTTTAATTTATATAAATTTGGACACTGCTCCTACACATTTTGCCAACAACTCCAGTGCTGTTTTGGGAATCTCATACTGTAGATACACGAAAGAAGAAGAAGACTAGTAATACTGTTCCTACGAAACCGTGTGGGCTCGCATGTAACACCATGTATGGGCACAAAGATCTACCCTTTGGCTGCACCTCATTGGCTAAGGGCCCTGCCTTTGTACTGTCGAGGAGAACTTGACTGATAGATAAATAATGAAGATAACATACGTGTGTTCGCTTTTAGCGAGCCTACAATTAGTTCAGTGGTTCTTAAAGTGGATTCCAGGGACTCTGTGGGTTGCTTTAGAGGGGTCTAAATTGACCAATACAAGTCTGTAACTCTGACAGTGCACAAATGGAACCAAATGAACCCGTGTCGGAGTCAAGGGGAGACCTTGAAACAATCGGATGGCTAAAAGCAGCATTTCTTCCTCTCTTTGTAGACAATAATGAGTGTGCTACTGACCCCAACCTCTGTGGCTCCAACGGTGTCTGCCAGAACAGTCCAGGAAGTTTCAACTGTGACTGCCAGCGAGGATTCTCAATGGACCCTAATGGACAGAGCTGTGAAGGTCAGTAGCCCACTGCTATCATGCCCCACTCCCAGTGGGGTAAAGTAACTAAACATGTACAATTATTTAAGTACTGTACTTAAGTACAATTTTGAGGTATTTGTACTTTACTTGAGTATTTCCAATTTGCTGTACTTTTACTTCTACTCCACCACATCTCAGATCCAAATGTTGTACTTTTGCTCCACAACAATTATTTGAAAACTTTAGTTATTTTGCTGACATTAGCCCTATTTTATACCTTGGCTATTTGAAAATAGCCTATCTGCAAGCTTGTAGATCTGCTATTCTCAAACATTTTGTACTTTTAGTTTTGGTACTTTAAGTACATTTTGATACCAATACTTTAGTACTTTCACTCAAGTACATTTTTAATTCCAGACTTTTTACTTGTAACAGGGTATTTCTACATTGCAGTATTGATACTTTAACTTAAGTAAGAAATTTCAGTACTGTTTCCACCACTGCCCACTCCCCATAACACGAATAGGAATAGTAACTAATGTGTGTACTGTTCCTTTGACAGATACGGACGAGTGTGATGGCAGCCACAGATGCCAACATGGCTGCCAGAACCTGGTAGGAGGTTACCGGTGCAGCTGCCCACAAGGATACCTGCAGCACTACCAGTGGAACCAGTGTGTGGGTGAGTGCTACTACTCACTTTCTCTCTTTGTCACTAATATAAAACATTCTCCTCTAGAAGTTCAGTTATTTCCCACCTCCAGGGGATTCCAATGGGGCTCCCAGCAAAACTATTAATAGTTAAAGTTCACCATGATTATGTTTGCAAGTACAATTATAGAACATACAAGAATATCTGACCAAACATCTCCAAAAAGCACAAAATGATCTGATAACACAAACCCATAAGACAAATATGGGTAAATTCTCCTTCTACAACACTGCCACTCGGGTGTGGAATTCCTTGACTACCTCCCTTAAAACATGTAGCTCGCTGGCATCCTTTAAAACTGCCCTGAAAACACACCTTTCAGGAGGCCAGAGAAGGAGGTAGTTATCACTTCTCCCATAGACAGGCGAGAAGTGAGCTAAGAATTATATTAGATAAAATCGTATCAAATGCGGATCAGTGTACAAATATTTAAAATTGGGCAAATTAAAAAGGGTGAGAATCATTGCTCTGTTACGTGCTGTCAAACAGAAATACTCCTCACTATGCTTACGGAAATACAGTAGGCCTATTGATAGCCTTTTGGAAGCACAGCCAAAGTTCTGCCTCATGTTTATGACATTTACTCTGGCGTTTCCCAGTATTGTATCTGCTCCCCTGGCTGGGATGTCTGTTTGTTTACTTCCCTTTTGACCTCCTCTGTTCCAGATGAGAATGAGTGTCAAAACAGCCAGATTTGTGGGGGTGCGTCGTGCCATAACACTCTGGGGAGCTTCCGCTGCCTTTGCCCCACTGGCTTCAACTATGAGCAGGGCGGTCAGGGCTGCTCAGACGTTAATGAGTGTTCTTCGAGTTCGAACCCTTGCAACTACGGCTGCTCAAACACGGACGGGGGATACCTGTGTGGATGCCCACCTGGATACTTCCGTGCAGGACAAGGGTATGCGAGTGAGCCTGTCCACACTGTAAAATAGTCAGTGATGATAATGGACAAACTAACACCGAATCCCAAAGGGGAAATTCAAGCACCACATTAGCCAAGATTATACAATAAATGCAATAAGAATAAACAATTGATATAGTTATCATCTGGACTAGTCTGTCTAATTGACCCGCTAGCGGCCCCTAGAGGCTGTAAACCCAAGCTGACCAAAGTGATTTGAATTAACATTGACATCCCTAGAGATCCGTGCCCTCACTAGCAATGATATAAAGTGTACAATGTATATCAGTCTTCATGTACATTCATCAAACGGTGCTAAATACATAGTTATGATGGCTATATCTATGTTTCAGTCACTGCGTCACTGGTATGGGCTTTTCTGGTCCTGGCTCGAGTATTGGAGAAGGAGATGACTCGTTGACCGATGACAACTCTCTGTCACCTGAAGCCTGCTACGAGTGCAAGATCAATGGCTACCCTAAGAAGGGACGTAAGCGTCGAAGCACCAACTCAACACTTGAGGGAGAACCTCTAGGAGATGCACAGGTAATACTCATTACCAGCTTGTATGTACACCAGGGGTCTTCAACAGGGCATCCGGGACCCCTAGGGGGTCCTCAAAGTTACTACAGGGGGTCCTCCAAATCTCCAATCCTTTTTATATTAACAACCTGAACCCTAGTGTCCATATTCTAATAACTGTAGCCAAAAATAGCAATCTACAAGCTCACAACGCCTCGCAGCAACGCCTCGCAGCAACGCCTCGCAGCGCTGTGAGTTTGTAGATCGGCTATTTTCGGCAAAGAGGCTTGGTGTAAAGGGGAAAACATCAGAGCAGACTAAGTACAGAGTGAAAGGTCAAGGTTATTACGTATTGACGGTTCAAGTGGTTAAATATCTGAAAACACAAATTGAGATGAATCCAAAATACACTGATGATCGTGCTGTCAAACAATGAAACTATATGGAATCTATAGAAAGGTTGTGGGGGTCCCTGCTTCATCTCTCTCTCAATTAAGGGGTCCTTGGCCTGAAAACGTTGAAGACGCCTGATGTACACAGTAAAATCCTCATTGTTGAATTTGATAGGTACCTGCTTAGATCAAGTGTGACCTCTCTCAAACCATTGTGTCTCTGTGGCAGGCTGAGCAGGAGGTGATCAGCCTGGCCAGTGTTGACATCGAGGACACCTTGCAGATCCACCTGAACGTCAGCGATCTGAGCAGCCGCGACCGCATCCTGGAGCTCACCCCGGCCCTGTCCACCCTCAACGACCACGTGCGCTACACCATCGACTTTGGCAACGACGACGGCTACTTCAAGATCAACCAGAGAGAGGGCGTGAGCTACCTGCACATGGCTAAGAAGAAAGCCCTGCCCCCTGGGGCCTACTTCCTACAGATCAGCAGCATGCCCCTCTACAGGAAACAGGAGCTGGCTGAGCTAGAGGACAGACATGATAAAGACTACCTCACGGGACAGCTTGGAGACGTACTGAAGATGAGGGTGCAGCTCATCCTGCATTAACCACCACAGGACTGAGACAGGCGGATGTCGCCCACAGCCACTGATCCAAGGTCGGGCTCCAATTCCCCTCGACGCCGCGTCCAAGTCAATGGGATTTGGAGAGGAATCTTTGAATCTGGGTCATTGGCTCGGGACAACTTCTACCCGCTCTAGTAGAGAGGAGCTCGCCGCCAAAGAGACAACGGGGGGAATGGGAGGACTGTATCATTTGATTCCCAAAGATGATTCTACATATCATAGATACAATCTCTCATGGCTTTTTGTTTTGTTTTGTTTAAAAATGCCAGCTGAACAGTTGGCAGTAAGAAAGAGTCGACGGTCATTATGACAAACATATTGCCCTAACAACAACTTCAGCTGTGTGTAGAGTGCTCTGTGCTAAGTGGGAGGATTGTGAGAGTAGGTGTTGAATTTGTATGATGATATGTGGAGTCAGGCACCACTTTGTAGGGCACATGGACTGCAGAAGGTTTCCAATGCCGAGGTTTGACCACTCTGCGTAGGTAGAGAAAAAGGGGTGAGTCCTAATAGTCTTAAGTGGCTTCCTTTCCTCTCCCCATACACTAAATGACGACTTAACCAAGATATCCACTGGACATCAGTTATTAATGTTCAATCATCGCAGTGAATATGAAGAAAGGTAGCAGGAAATGGACAGGAAAAGAGAGGAACTCACTTTCACTATTAAGACGTAGACATATCTAAGCTTGAATGACTCCTTCAGCGTATTTAAACCATGCTTTTCCATCTTTGATACTGACTAGAATTATTCATATTTACTGGTGCTAGCAACACAACCACATAGACTTCTGAATGCACTGTACTACTCAAGAAAAGAAATAACACTCAGTAGTCAAAAAAGAAGAAAAAAAATGCAATCCCGTCAGCCAATCTTTTAAAGATTTCATTTGTCTTTGCAACCAAAACAAAAAAGTTTGCTTCATAGCCTGTCTGCTCTCCTTTATACTACATGTAAATTAAGTGTGTTTATACTGTAATAATCAATGCCACTTTTAATCTATGAAGCATTTGTAAAACTAGAGGAAGCCCCTTGAATTGGAGGGGTTTGTAATGGTGCTTATAATGACCAACTACTTTCCTTTGTAAACTGTGTATACACACACACACACACACACACACACACACACACACACACACACACACACACACACACACACACACACACACACACACACACACACACACACACACACACACGCACACACACACAACGCACACACATTGTGATGATGCCGAAACTGGGCCTTCATGATTATGCACTGAGGCCGTCATGGCCACACATTCTCTCGCACGTCCAATCAGTGCAGCATCGCCATGGACCAACCGTAAAAACAGCCAGTCTGTGTTCTCTGTTCACATCAGTGAGGGTTTAGTTGTAAATTCACAATAAAAAACATATTTTGGTGTAAATGTATTCACTGCTGTACTTTCGCTTAACTTTGGTCCATATACTTTTACCATTCTGGTGGCAAACAGTGATGTAGTTTTTTGTTTTGTTGCACTATTTAAGATGCAAGTCAAGTGCATCATCATGATCCATCCCATTGCCTTTTAGTTTGTAAAATCGACTATACCAGCGGATTTCAACACTTTTCATATCAATGTCCATTATTTATTCAGCATGTGAGCCACGGACCACCATTTGATGAGATTTAGCCTCTCCCAAAACATGTCCACATTTCCATGCTGTACTGATGTGATTACAGGCAAAACGTTGATCAAAATAACAATTCCTCCACATTCTCTAATTGTGTAGACTTCTTGTAAATTAAGTAATGCAAATGTTTAACTATCATTTAACTCTTTGGAGCGTAAAATGAAACCATATGGACCTGTACGGTCTCTCAAGAGTTAAAGATCTATAAGGGTCCATTTGGTTAACGACTCTTCATCATTTATCTGGGGACCACCTGTAACACCCTCAAGGACCACACTATACTATTAAAAAGGTAGTGTAAGTGATATGTTTAGGTGAAAACAAAGTTTGTTAAAATTATTCTGATAGTGATCATTGCTATAATGTTCAGTCACAGGGTTCTCCCATCTCTTGAATAAACTAAACAATTGTTTGGATGGATTGCTAATTTCAGCCAATCAGGAGTACACACTCATTAGCTTAAAACATGAGTATTAAAATTCCGATTGAGTCCATTATCTTCTTTTTGTCTCATCGCTTCCACTTGTTTATTTTGTATCCTGTACGAGTCCTATTCTGATCGGATGAAATTGGAATCCCGACCTGAAATGTATTTATTTTTGTTTACTAAAGAGTTTGAAACGTTATCTAATAAAACACTATAGCTATGATTGCAGATATATCAGAATATACTAGTAAGACACCTCAGGGTGACATGCGAATTCTTGGCCATCTGGCCAGTGATGTATATGGGACCAGTTACTCATATATGGAGACCCCTGCATGATAGTCAACAATGTTATGTCAGACAATGCCCATATTTGGTAATGTCCATATATATATATGGGCATGTTTTACTTTTGACATAACATTATTGTTGTGCCCATACTGTATATGGACATTTTATTTATTTTATCCGTTATATCCTTTATATATATACATATACATATATGGACTTAATATTAACATTTTCGGCCTGGGATTGATCACATCAGAAATCTCCATATGAGCATAAAATAGATTTTGTTTCTGGGAATGACCATATGGACTTTCTATTTTATTTTATCCTTTATTAAAAATAATGTATCCATATACAGTACATACAATATATTTTATGCATATACATGGAGATCTGAACCAGCCACATAGATATGGGACATGCCTTTGCCACCTGGCCAGTGACAGACAGACGGACATAACATCAGGGATCTTAATATATGGGCATGAAAGGGATACCCATATATGGACTGTCACTGTGATATCACCTATGATGTCACAGTGACAGTATGAATATCCAGGGTTAGATTTTTGATGAAGTGATGTCAAGTGACATCACTTCCTGTACTGAAAGACCAAAGACGGACAGACAAGCTACGACATTTCTCATGGTATACTGCGGCCTTTGGTCGCAATAACTATGAAATCTCCATACTCCACATTTAAAAACAACTGTGTTTATTATAATACAGGCTGTGAGATCACACTAGAGTTGACAACCAGAAATAATACTGTGTACATAGACTACATACTGAACACATGCCAAGGCTGAAAAGTCACAATCCTTGTCCAACAATGCCCCCTGGTGGAAATGCAGGCTTCACAATTTGGAAAAGAAAGCAGTTCAATAATAACCAGACAGTATTGGCCAGTGGTTCTCAACCGGTGGGTCGGGTCCCCAAATTATTTGGGGGGGGGGGGGGGGGGGGGGGCAGATGATTAACTTAAT
Source organism: Nannobrachium achirus (assembly GCF_963921795.1). Lineage (NCBI taxonomy): Eukaryota > Metazoa > Chordata > Actinopteri > Myctophiformes > Myctophidae > Nannobrachium > Nannobrachium achirus. The sequence goes on along the minus strand of NC_137816.1, from coordinate 45,273,957 downwards.
GTGCAACATTGTTTTCTCACTCAAGAGTAAACAAACCAACATAAAGTTTAAGTCTATAGAGGGTATCTGCACATTTCTAAAGTGACAATTTGTAAAGACCCTTTTAATACCTCTAAAATAAAATAAATAACATTGGCCAAATTGTCAAATATTAGAGGCAGAAATTGTGAAAATAGACGATCTAACACAATAGAACCGTGTTAAACAAAATGTAATGCCTCATACAACTTCAAGTGCTCGTCAGGCTGGGGGGTCCCCAGTTCAAATATGATTATTTTGGGGATCACAGTCTGAAAAGGTTGAGAACCACTGGTATACTGTAGGCCAGTCTCGAATTAACAAAATGAGTAACATTAATAATAAAGGAATCGTAAATGAAAAATATGTTTATTTGTACAACAGCTATGTAACATTTGAAACCATAGTTATGCCCTGTATGAGCCACACAGATTTAACATGCAAGTCAAGCACATCATAATCCATCCCAATGTCTCTCAACTGATAAGACTACAATTACACCAACTCTATACTTACAATTAAACCAACTGAGTTCATAATACAGGCAGTGAGATGAGATCACACCAGACTAGACACCAACATACTCAAGACTGCAACAATGCAATTTTTGTACTACAATGTCGCCTGGTGGAAAAGCATGGAGGGTTCACGATTTGCTTCTAGTATGTATGGACTTCAGACAAGGAAGCAGTTTACCAAACAGTGTAGTCTTGAATTAACAAAATCTAAGTGGCAAGTTCTGGCAACAATGACAGTTCAAACAGGAATTGTACATGGGGGGAAAAAAACAACAACATTTATTTGTACAACATCAACGTTAAGTAACATTTGAAAACTCATTTACGGACTCCAGTAGAGCCAAAACCCCCAGCTCCACGCTCCGTCTCATCCAAGGTCTGAAACAGAAATACAACCATTGCACCATGAGATCTCCATTGCATGAGAATTACATTGATGAAAAATAGACAGAAAACTGCAGAATGGAAGTAACCTTAACAATGATCAATGGCAGATTGGGGACAGATTGCAGTAGGCCTACCTCTAACTCCACAAGCTCTGGGTAGCAGATCTTCTCACATACTAGCTGAGCCACTCTGTCACCTTTTTTCACTGGTAGACACAAAAATAGACAGAGGCAACACACACACCGATCATGTCCATGTTGAGATGTAAGTGATAAATGTAACAGTACAACATGGGATGAGAAGTATATACAAATAGCTTTTGGACAATAATTTCAATACATCATGAAATGTTTTGAGGTGTAGTGACTACAATAACTCAATAAGCCACCAGTCAGTATACAGTACATTGTGAAAAGCCTACTGCCATGTTCTTTTCCTACGCCAACCTTTCTAAATAGGAATATTATATGACTGGACTAAAAAAGGCTCAAACATATAAGACATGACATTTCAGAGCATATCATGCTCTGAATTTTCAGTCTAGTCTCAAATAATCACACTCCTTCCATGGACATACAAAAGAGGCAGGTGAATTTAACAGCTTTTACTCTCTAGTCAATGATGGTCATACTAGTATCGAGAACATGAACACAACATTCAAAGTGACAGGCGACAGAAAAGAACATGGCAGCCGCGTCCATAGAGTGCAATGCGCCCTGCTATATTCGATTCCTCAGCATTATACAGTACACAAGGAAAAGCTTTTGTCACAGATGTTCATTGCGACCGTAGGTCGCACTTTACTATCAAAACCACCACAAAGTGTAAGTAACTCCGTCCGTCCGTCCCTCCCTCCGTCTGTCAGTCTGTCTGTCACACCTCACACGTCACACTTTTCCCCTGCTTATATCTCCGCAACCGTTGCCCCGATCCATGCCAAATTTTGCACACACGTTCCTTGGCTGCCAAACTACAACCTCCAAGGACCCCCGGAGCTCCAGGGACCCCCAGGTCCCTGGGGGACCCCCAGATGTAAAAAATGACCAAATGCGCAAACATGACCAAATGACCACCCCAACGGGGCTGCTCACGGGGAATTCCCGGGGACCACCGACTCCTGGTGCTCCAGAACGGATGCAAAAGTGGTGGCGCCCCCAGTGGAGGACCCCCTACACTGCAGCTCACATAAAATGCCGTAACTCCGGCTAGGAGCGACCGGGACAGCCGGGGCCGGTACCTATTCGTCCGCCTTGCCGGCGCGGAGACCCCACCCCTCATTTCTCACATGGCCCTCTTCTAGCGCCACCATGAGGCCGATTCTTGCAAAACACATTTTTGGACACTGCTCCTACAATTTTCGCCCTAAAATCACGCAAATCGGTACACAGTATGTCTACACTCATCCCATCAACATGAATCTGTCCCATATAGCGCCACCTCCAGGCCGATTTTTAAAAACACATTTTTGGACACTGCTCCTACAGATTTTGCCCTAAAATCACGAAAATCACTACACAGTATGTCTACACTCATGTCATCAACATGGATCAGGAAGATTTTGGCAAAACACATTTTTGCCCTATTTGTGGAGATAAGTGACCTACGGTCGCTTATCTCCCGATTAGGGAGCCTTACTGGTAATACTAGTATACCCTACATGTGAGGAAAAGCTTTTGTCCCTGATGCTCTAGCTTAGGGGTGTTCAACAGGGGGTCCTCAGAGTTACTAGAGGGGGTCCTCCAAATCTTGGTGTGATAGAAACTTTTTTCTCCTTTTTAACCCGAGTGTCCATATTCGGAGAACTTTAGCCAACAATAGCCGATCCGCTATTTTCGGCAAAGAGGTTTCGTGCAGAGAGGAAAAAGAGCAAACTGAGTACAGAGTGAAATGTCAAGTTTATTAAGTATTGGCGGTTCAATTGGTTAAATATCTGAAAACACAAATTGACATGAATCCAAAATACACTGATGATTGTGCTGTCAAACAATGAAACTATATGGAATCTATGAAAAGGTTGTGGGGGTCCCTGCTTCATCTCTCTCTCAACTAAGGGGTCCTTGGCCTGAAAACATTGAAAACCCCTGCTCTAGCTTACCTTCAAAGGTCTCCTTGCTAAAGTTGAAGAGCACAACGCCAACATTCCCTCTGTAGTCCTCATCTACAACTCCAGCTAAAGGGGAAATACACAATAATAATGAAATAAATAAAATAGCACAACACGCTGAAATAAACAATTGATGTGAATCCTACACATTGCAAGTACGAATGTTTAATGTCAACTCACCTCCAACGTCGATGAAGTTCTTTGCAGCCAGCCCAGATCTGGGTGCTGGGAGGGAAATGATAGAAAAACAAATTATTATGGCTCATTTCAAATACTGCTGTAAGCCATTAACAGTCAAACTTAGCAGGCGAGTTTAAACATTTGATTTAATTTATAACCACAAATTGTCACTTAATACATTCAAGGTGGGACAGAATGTGTAATAAAATAATGGTCTCTCCCAAATAATGCAAACAATTTAATGTGGTTAAAAATGAGGATCATTGTATTCACAATAATGTAAATTTAGAGCTAGTGGTCAACTATTAAAAAATAGCAGTGCCGCACTGCAAGCTTGTAGATCTGCTATTTTTTTTTTATCGTGAAAATGTGTGCAAATCTTTCAATGTATATAGCAGACATTTGTAACGCAGTCAAATACATATAATTCTATGGGTCCTTGACATGAAAAGGTTTGAGAACCACTGATATAGAAACATAGGTTTTTATAGACTTTTTAAGGTATTTTTTCAAACAAGCACTCACCCACTCTGCCATAGCACCCTGATGGAACTGCTATCTGGATGTCTGTCTTCACAATGGCCTTGTCCATAGGTCCAATCGAGTAATCATATGCACTATATAGATTGATTTAAAAAGATAAAATATTAGACAAATCAGAAAACAGAACTAGCGACCCAACCTGCATGCTATAGTCACAACAAAGATGTTTGGCTGTGATTACATCAGGTAAATCCATCTAACAGTACATAGTAAATGTTACCAATGGACACAGCACAGTGGTGGAAAGTAACAAGTACATTTACTTAAATACTGTAAATAAGTACAATTTTTAGGTATTTAAGTACTTTACTTTCCAATTCCCAATACCTTTACTTCAACACCACTAATACAGCTCAGAGGCAAATGTTGTACTTTATTGTAAATAGCCCTATCAACAAGCTCACAGTGTGCGTTGTTGTGAGCTTGTTGATCTGCTATTTTCAAAAGATCTTTGTACATTTGAAAACTTGAAATGGGACATTCTGCATAAGGAGTACTTCTACAAGTACATTTTGATGCCAATACTTTTACTCAAGTACATTGTGAATTCCGGACTTTTACTTAGTTGTATTGTGAGTACTTTTTCCACCTCAGGTTTTACACGTATTATGGGGTGGATAGACAGACAGACAGACAGACAGACAGACAGACAGACAGACAGACAGACAGACAGACAGACAGACAATAGAAATGCTATTGTTGCACTCATCTGAGTTGCAGACAGTGGTGTAAAGTAACACTCCGGACCTTTACTTGAGCGTATTTCTAATTCTATATTGCAATATTTTAGTCTTTTCCCACCACTGTTGAATTGTGAACCAACCTGTACAGATCATATCCCGCTGCTTTGGAGGACCCCCTGGTCGGAGTGGTGGCGTGTTCAGAGAGCTTGGCGAACCTCAGGACAGCTGCTTGCACACAGCGTTCTTCTTCAGCACTCGCAGCTTCTATCCTGCTCCTCTTCAGTGGAGACACGTCGACTTCTAGAGAGGGCATGTTTCAATCAATGCTGGGCTGGTGAGTGCAGTGCAATATCTGAATGAATAAACTAGAAGAAGTGGTGCGCTGATGTCTCTCTCTCTTCTTTATGGATGAAGTGAATTTCCCGGGTTAAAAGTTGCGCCAAAGCTATATTGGCTCCTCCTCCGTCCTCCCCGAAATGTTATCATCTCATCTTATTACTTTGCGTGTACATTTCACTGTGTATTTATTTAGCTCTTTGTCCAGTTACACTAGACGAGAATGTTGCCAAATAGACGAATAATTTAACTACTTGTTACAAATAATATTAAGTATTAATTCGGGAAATTATACTTCCATGGCTAGGGTATCTATGGCAACACTTCCGCTTGCCGGTTGGCTCCACGCAGTCCACGGTAGCTCTCGCGAGTTAATATCTTCGTTCGTGACAGATGTACACAACACGTCAGATTGAAATGTATTCTATTATTATTATTGTTTATCTCTCCTCTTCTAAAACTAAGGCCAGTCTAAAACACACATTACGTCTAAATAATACATATTCACGCCTGGTCAGGGTCTCGAGAAGTCACATCATTCTAAACTGTCAACATGTACAATGTCGCTGCTTATGTTAGCTGTTAGCCTGGCTTGCCTTTGCGCTGGGAGAGCATCCGGACATGAAACATCCTTGTTGGTAAATATCTGTGAGCAGCAGCAGCTACAGACCAAGCACTTGGCAACCGCATCAGATTCAGCGCCATTCTGCCTTTCTAACTATAGGTAGTTTAAGATTAATCCTACATCCATGATAAACGCCATACTCATACACACACGTAGGCTACAAAAGCTATAAAAAAACGAAACAAATGTGTTACACCGATATCGGTGACCCAGTGCATTGTGTGACTCCAGGGGGCTCCAGGGTGTACTAAAGTAGAAAGTAATCATCATGCAGTATCTTGTTTCACAGGTTTTCAAATGTATAAAATCATATATTTTTAAAATAGCAATTTGTGAGCTTGTAGATTGGCTATTTTCAAATGGACAAAACTATGGGGCTGCATAATGAAGTGTATGTTTTATGTAGTGGAGTAAAAATACAATATTTTGGATGTGAGATGTATTGGAGTAGAAGTAAAAGTATTGGAAATTGCAAATACTAAAGTAAAGTACAAATAGCCTACCTCAAAATAGTAAAAGTACATTACTAGTAAATGTGACTTTCCACCACTGCCAGAGGGCGCTGTTCGGCTGTTTCGGCAAAGGGTTCATTTGGAGGCGAGCTCCTCTGCAAATTAAACTGACAGTACAACGTGGTAAAGCACAATTATGATGGTTTGTGAATGGGCTACCTCTCTTCTCCTAAGATAATCCTAAGACTTAAGAGATATATTATTTTATTTAGTTATAAAGCTGAATATTCATTACAGAAGTTAAGAGGCACAGTCTACTTTAAATCAGAGGTTCTCAAACGTTTTAATTTCAAGGACCCCATAGCTCTGAGAGTGTACAAATATACAGATCCATCTAAAAAAAGAATACTGTGTAAAAAAGCATTGCAGATGCCATAGAAATCGAAATCATAACTGACTGTGGAAACTTTCCACTGGACTTCAAGCAACTCTGACTTCAGAAGGTTGACATTTCTGTATAAATCCTTGTTTTGAGTGGTCTCGTGTAAAATTGTAATATTTGGAAATATGGACTTTTGATATTCATGAGCTGTATGCTATAAAAATTCAAATTCTTAAACAAAAAAGGCTTGGAATAATTCACTGAATGTGCAATGCATCTAGAATATATGAAAGTTTCAAGAAAATGTACTTTTACACAATGTTTTTTAGATGGATGTATATAGGACCTGTTTTTTGTATTTCTGTCTAGTAATAAAATATTCAATTCAACAATTCAATTTTACATTTGTACACTCTCAGAGTTACAGACCTGTAAAGGGTCCACTTGGAACCCCCTCAAGGAACCCAGAGGTTCTGCTTTAAATAAATATATAGCTAATATAGAGCCTATTTGATTAAACTTAGCAGTAGGTGACAGTTTAGACTAGAGTGTCTTCTTTTTAGGGATTCAGAATATGGTCCCCCTACTGTGTTCTACATTTGACTTCTCCTTTAGTACTCAAGAAAAAAATCACACCCGTGTGAAGTGGAGCTGTGTGTGTGTGTGTGTGTGTGTGTGTGTGTGTGTGTGTGTGTGTGTGTGTGTGTGTGTGTGTGTGTGTGTGTGTGTGTGTGTGTGTGTGTGTGTGTAGATCATGTGTACCGATTTTTGTGACATTTGAAGAAAATATGTAGGAAAAGGAGCAAAAAGCGTGTTTTGGAGAAAATTCAAGATGGCGGAAAATCTATCCTGGCGCAAATGGGCGTGGCCTATATGGGGAGATGCGTCTTGACCCAAGGAATCCAGGGAAAAAATAATTTAAATTTTCCGATCTACGGTTCAAGAGTTACGGGGCAAAACGTAAAGTGGGCCGTTATAGCGCCACCATGAGGCCGAGTGATGTAATTATTTTTCGATTCATTCTTAAAATCATTATGAATCTCCTCTCCGAGGTTTGAAACTGTAGCTCCTATGGTTTACGAGAGAAAAATACTTGAAAGTGATTTCTTGCATTGTCCCATTATAAGTCAATGGGGACAATTAAGCGTCGTTTTTTGCCGATTACGTCGGCATGGTAAGGCGGATCGGAACGAAAGGTAATAGAACACCATTCCCGGCCGAGCCGCACATTTTGATGTATATATTGCACGAGTGGCGTAAATGGTGCGGCACTAGTTACACGCCGAAGTCAGGCTGTGTCAGGCTACATACACACACACAGACAGACACACCCACACAGCCACGTATAGGGAGCTGCACACAGCTCCAAAAATAACATGGTTTCACTCTGTTCTTCTTCACTGCTAGGCTCTTGGGAATCACCTCCTGAAAGCACCAGCAACCTGATCCTCGTCATCCTACTGAGCTAGGTAGGCTACTAGACCAGGGGCGTCACAAGGGGTAGGAACATGGGACTGAGTTACTGGGGCCCTAATAACTTTATCTATTGAAAAATAGCAGATATACAAGCTCACAGCGCGGCACCGAGTAGCGCGCTGCAAGCTTGTAGATCTGCTATTTTTGAAAAGTTGTGAAAATGTGTGAAAATCTTTGAATATATGTATCTTAAGCTAACATTTCTAACTAAAATTTTGCTTCTGGGGGTCCCTGGAACTAAATATTTTGAGATCGGGGTCTGTGGCCAAATACATATCATCTTGGGGGTCCTTGACATAGGTTTCTTGCACACATTTTCACGATTTTTCAATAATAGCAGATATACAAGCTCGCAGCGCGGCACTCGGTGCCACGCTGTGAGCTTGTATATCTGCTATAGTTAACATTCATGGGGGGCCCGCAGTGAATCCTTGTACCCAGGGCCCAGAATTTGGTGTGACACCCCTGTACTAGACCAGTGCTTCTCAAACCTTCCAATTCAAGGTCTCCCCTTAACTCTGTTACAGACAGAGTTACAGACTTGTATGGGTCAATTTGGACCCTGGAATCCACTTTGAGAACCACTGTACTAGACTAATGTAATAGTTTACAGACAGATGTGTTAGACTTGGGTACTGTACATGTACTGTATTATTATGTAACCATCTTAATGACAACATATAAAGAACAGACAGACTCTAAATTGTTGTAATTCCTGGTCTCAGAAAATCACACGTTTTATTTAAATAGGAAGAAAGACAGACATTAAGCAAAAACAAATGTGCATCAAAATATACATATGATCGATGTGTACCTGTTTGACCCTTGAGCACATAGGGGTTTGTTGTAAAAGTAAAATATAAACTGGATAGTATGAAATAGATGAACACCTTTGTAATACAGCGTCATATCATACACCCATCAAATGAATGTTCCTTCAAACAATCAAGCCGCCTCTGTTGAACCAGTGATAGTAATAGACAATGTCTATGGGTAAATCATTGTGCAAGCTACCTTTTCTTCTTCCTCGTGTATCCCAATGTCAACACATGTAGCAACACACATAGTGACTGGCTATGTAACTGGCTATGTAATCTTTTGGAGACAGTTGTGTTTGAGTCTACTGTACATAATGTCCTGTGGGAGGACTATCACATCCTTAAAAACACAAGTGATTTAGTTCGATGGTATTATCAACATATTTGTCTCTTGGCACAAAAAGCAAGCTGTGACCATAGATTCATACTTTTGATTATACTCTGGCATCAAACTGGATCATTCATAAACTCAAGAGTCTACATTTTGTTGTATATTTAATTATTGACATCCTCCCAGGACATTAGGCTCTTAGAACATTGAACCAGAAAGTATGTTATGCAAACCAAAAATTAAATATTACTCATGATTCTAACTTGAAAACTGTGTGCTGGATCCTTGAAGTGTAATTATTAATAATGATGAAGAAAGCAACGACAGCACTCCAAATGGACTGTTGTTTATTTTTGAACAAGATGCCTTCCTCAGCGTGTGCAATGACAATTTTTACGCACCTTTTCTTTTGTATAATTGCCAATGCACATGCTAAGGAAGGGTGTCTTGCCCACAATGTCTGTGTGGCAATAGTCCATTTGTGGAGTGCTGTTATGCAGACAAGTTTTAATTTAGATGTCAGGCAGTGCTTTTTTGTTTTATGAACATAAACTTGATATAAGGTACACATAAAAAATAAAGATAAAAACAAACATTCCCTTTTATGTACAATGTGCCTTCTGAAGCCATTACAAGTGTATTATGATAAACTATACAGTCAGAAGGACACTCAGAATGGTTGCACAGTAGTGTGGTTGTGACATTAAGTAAAACCAATGGATCTTTTTTTTATGCTCCCGTGAGACTGCAGTATTTTCTTATCAAAGATAGCATCCAATTATATTTAGAAACACGCAAAAAGACCTAACCACAAATATGATATTGTGTGTTGCATCATGGTTCTGGTCTGGGTTGATGACATCATCAATGACCATGGTCCATTGTTGTTGTGTGATATGCGCCGATATGTCATATCCAGCAAGCTCAGCTTCAGTGACAATAGTTTGCTGTTCGGCTTAAGAAACGCTCAGGAGTAGAAAGTAAGCACACTCTTGTGATTGCCTCTAATGAGCAACGTGGGTGGAAGGTTTTTGGTCAGAGTGTCCAGCCAAGCCAAGTAGAGGTAGTCAGAAACGGATTCCTTACGGGCGATGGGCATGCTCCTGCAGAGGTTGAGAGAGAGAGAGAGAGAGAGAGAGAGAGAGGGAACGATAGACAATTATTCATATTAGTAATTTCCCAGTTCTTCCAGCAAACTATATAATAAATATTATTAAAGGACAAAAATATTTACAATTTTCATAAAGAACAAAAAAACATTGCTCTTAGCTTTCTGAGTTCTTAGTTCAGTGGGCCTGGTTCTACCCATGTCCATTACATCAGTGGTTCTCAACCTTTTCAGGCCACGACCCCCCAAATAATCATATTTGAACTGGGGACCCCCCACCCTGCACAAGCACTTGGAATTGTAGGAGTTGGCATTACATTTAGTTTGACTCGATCTATTCCATTGTGAAAATAGCTGATCTTGTGAGCATGTAGATCTGCTATTTTCACAATTTCTGCCTCTAATATTTGACAATTTTACCAATGTTTGACCAGAGGTACTAAAAAGGTCTTTAAAGTCCTTAAACTGTCACTTTAGAAATGTGCAGATACCCTGTATACACTTAAACTGTATGTTGGTCTGTTTACTGTTGAGAAAACAATGTTAACATTTAGCTAAAGACCCTGAGATCCACTGCATGACATGGTTCTGCAGTAAGTAGCCTGTACTTACACAACGATTAGATTGGCCGATCTGGAGTTCTCCTGAAGCAGTTCGTTCAGTCTCAGCTGGAGGTCAGTCTGTAAAGCAGGAACAGTACGTTGTATTTTCTTTTCATTTTTACAATTATTCTCTTAATTCTCATAATCGACCACCTTATTATAGTTTATTTGCAGTTTATGTTTGTGAGTGTGTTTACCTTCTCGTCAAAGGTGGTCATCTCTTCATCACTGATCTTCCATGGGTGTTCTTTCCTCAAGGCCTCAGCCTGAGCGAAGTCTTTAGACCCCTCACGCAAACGGAAGGGATCGATCATGTCCTCAAAGGCTTTACAGCTGGTAAAAGAAGATCAATATTTTAGCTGACTCTGAGAAATATTAACGTTTTTCTTCCCCCCCCCCCCCTTTTTTCCCATGTCCAGTTTATTAAGTTATTTTCAGCCAGGATCAATATATTAGCTGTGTTGATCTACAAATGTAATATTGAGTCTCAGCAGTGTGGAATGTGGAGAATTCCCCCCCCCCACCCCCCTCCGCACAGAGTGTGTGACGGATTGATCGTGTGACGTGCCAACAGTGGTGTAAAAAGTACTCACATTTAAGTAAAAGTATCAATACTATAATGTAGAATTACTCTGTACAAGTAAAAGTCCGGAATTCCAAATGTACTTGAGTAAAAGTACAAAAGTATTGGTATCCAAATATACCTAATGTACCAAAAGTAAAAGTACATTTTATTTTGAAAATAGCAGATCTACAAGCTCACAACGCGTCGCACCATAGCCTTGGTATAAAATAGGGCTAAAGTGGTTTATGTATGTTTTATAAGATTATAATGTATATCTGCAATGTAGTAGTACATTAAAGTTTTCTGATAAATTTAGTGGAGTAAAATTACAATATTTGGATCCGAGATGCAGTGGAGTAGAAGTAAAAGTATTGGAAATTGGAAATACTGAAGTAAAGTACAAATAACTCAAAAGTGTACTTAAGTACAGTACTTAAGTAAACTTAGTTACATTACACCACTGCGTGCCGATGTCATGTGATGAGGTTAGGTTAGGCTGTTGTTATTGGCCCCTGTTCTCGTCAACGTCACACTGAAAGAACAAAGAGAACCCTACCTCTCCGAGCGTGGTTTGACATGGATGTCATCGATGACGTTGATGTCACTGCACTTGATTCTAAACTTCTTCAGCAGGGACTTCATCCTGAAGGAACAAAGAATCACACACACACATACGGGTATAAATGATGTTCGTGCATAATTATTTTGTTAAATGTGAACAGCTTTTTTTTTTTAAATGGTTTCGGTGGTTTATGGGTTCAGCTTCATGAAGCAGTCCATCATTTTACTGATTTATTTTCCAATTCAACCTACACAGTAAAATCCTCAGTGGTAATGTATCCATGTGTACACTCTCACAGTTAAAGATTTGACAGTGTAGTGCAGTGGTTCTAAAATCTTTTTGGCTCATTGCACCATTGCTGGAAATACCTTTTTCATCCATGGCACTGGACTACACTACTGAATACTACTGATTACTACTGATTTATAGCACCTTACATTTATGTCATATTACAGTACATACTATGTAAATCTTTCCCCATACAGTATGTCAGGAGGACAACTTGAGACCGTTTCGATGACTTTATACTTGATGTTTAACCACTTGAAACCCAGCATCCCTATTATGGGGGAAACATTCACCAAAAAATGATGAACTTGGCAAAACACATAACAGCATAACATCTCTTTAGCAGAGTGTGGCGGATCGTGTGGGACAACGATGGCATGGATGCGCGTGTAATGACAACTAATAACAGATCGATTAAAAAAAGAAGCACTTTTGACCGCCACATCACGGCACCCGCGTTGAGAAACCCTGGTGTAGTGAGATAAAGTGATTTGTTCTTGCACTCACTCCTCTTTGTCTTCCTCGCTGCGTCCAGGCGTCCCTGCGACGAAGATTCTCAATTTACAGTCCTTCCACTTCTTCCTGGTGGTGAGGATGTAGGGCAGCAGCAGTGTCAGGCCTGGGCGCGACAGAGACAAATGGTTTCTTATCAATAACACGTTGATAAGGTTTTAGAATAAACCTTTCGTTTCTCCATTCTCATTTATCAAGTATTGTCCCTTTTTATTTTTTTTATTCTTCAGGACACCAATCACTTTAGAGGAACTGTGAGGCAGACAAGGAGGAGACAGATTTGGAGTCCTAGTGTTCATTTAACTTTCAGAGTGTAGAATTTTGTTTATACTACGGGGATTGATCACTGTATTACACTTTTATACTCTTAAGGGTTGAATCCAGGCTTCAGATCTTAAAATATACATACAGTAGGGTTTATTGCCTTCAGGCATCAACCACCATTGTACAGTCAGCATGGGCAATACTGACCATACAGTCACTTAAAGCGTAAATCTGTAAAATGAACTATGAATGAACTATCCAGGATGTGGGTCTCTCTCTCGAATGAGAGTCAAAATTTGGAGTGCTCATTCGAGAGACAGTCCCCGCTTGGCCATTGGAGATAGTGTGCTTATGAGCTTTGGGCAGTTCTACTTGTGGACCAGTAGATGTCCTGACTCGTGCCCAATACCAAGGTCTACATTTTTCCATGGAGGTACCACGGCAGGTGTATTAGTTGTATTGTGTTAACATACTGTACCAAACAGTTTGGTTAAAATAACATTCTTTCATTAAAACACATTTCAGATTGCAGCTTTAAGTACAGTATACGCTAGAAAGGATACAAATCATCATACATAAAAAAAAAGAAAAGAAAAACACAGAGCAGCTGGCTGGCCAGCTCAGCACAGCCACCCCCCCTTGACTGCTCTTTTGAAATCATTAGCAGTGCCTGTTGCTTTAATATTGGATGGCAATGGTGTGTCAAATGGCAGAGTTGTGCCTAAAATGGGACCAAAGCCTACCTCCATCATCAAACAGCCACCACACATCAATGGTGCCTTTGGGCTGCTTCTTCTTGAACTGAGTGCTCTGCGCCGTCAGCTTCTCGTTCAACTTGGCCGCCTGTGGCGTTGGAGGACTGCACACTGACACTGTTGGAGACAGGGTGGATTGGAGGGAGTTTAACTTGTGCCTGTAGATCTGCTATTTTTGAAAAGTCATGAAAATGTGTGCAAATCTTTGAATATATGTAAACATTTGTAATTATTTTTTGCTTCTGGGGGGTCCCTGGAACTAAATATTGTGAGATGGGGGGTCCGTGGCCAAATACATATAATTTTGGGGGTCCTTGACATGAAAATGTTTTAGCACCACTGACAGAAACATAGGTTTTTCAAAAAAACCTTAGAAGGATTTAGAAGACACTTATAGAATCAGGTCAAAATATTCAAAGATGTGCACAAATTGTCGCGATCTTTCAAAAATAGCAGATCTACAAGCTCGCAGCGCGGCACTCAGTGCCGTGCTGTGAGCTTGTATATCTGCTATTTTTAATGGGTTAATGCAGTGGCAGGCGGAACGGAGGAGGATAGAGTACAAATAGAACAACACGCATACGGAAAGCATTTAGAACTGAAGCACGATTTGTCATGCGACAGCATTTAAGTTAAGCATAACTACATCAGCTGGGAGAGCCATTGCCCATAATGCCCAATGATTATTATGTGTAATATATACTAATACCAGTCCATTACATTCTGGCCAAGATGCAACTCAGTGGTGCGCATTTTTGTATGTGGGGTGTTAAGGGCCTGCTCATAGGGCACTAGAAGGATTGCATCCTCATCTTTGTATGGGCTACTAGATTTAATTACAACCCAAATTGTGACACAAGATAAAGAGAGGTATCAAGATAAATGTGTGTTGCTTTTAAATGGAATTTGCATATTAGCTAAAGAAAAATCTCTCTCTCTCTCTCGCTCTCTCTCTCACTCTGTGTATATGCATGTACATTACATACTTTGTTGGGCTATGTCAGATTGTTTCTCTTCCTCTGCATAGTAAATCCTAGAAGTATTACATTTCTAATGTGGCCAGATTAAAGCTTCTGTTGATTGATACAGCAATTAACATTTGAACATAGGTGTATGGTTGCTGATACCTCTGGTATTGAGCACTTGTGTAGATTGGTTCCTGGACTTCCTGGAAAACATTCCTTTTTTCTTACGCCCACTCAACTCATTCTCCAAAGCCTCGCTCTCCTGTGCAGCTTTCATAGTCTCCTCTAGGGGGTGACAAAAAGTAGTTTGGAATAGTTTTTAATTAAATGACTCCTCTCTTCTGACTCCATGGTACTCTATCTATCATTCAATGCAATTTAATGCAGTTATTGCAGTATATAAACCTAACGCTACCTATATTAAGCTGGGTAAAGTTAGTCAGAATGCTTATGGTGGTTTCTACCAAAGTTTACCTCAGTTCAAAACCTGCAACTCAGTAGTTATTTTTCCATGAGCTTATCTAACATGTGTTTGACCTTTATCTGATTGTTTATGCATATAATCTACTGTAAGAACCAAAGAACCCTGCCTTATCAATGTTATCATAGTCAATTGACTTGCGTTGTTAAGAAGAAAGCATAATGTTAAGCTGAGGGATGATTAGATGACTTCTGTTTCTCCTAGATAAGATGTTCTTTGTTAAAGGGATATTCCACTTTCAAAAAAACTTTTGGTCATTTTATCGTCTAATCAGGCTTTTATGAACACCCTGAACAGTTTTTAATTTGCTTGACTAAATATTTCGATATTTGATGTAAATGTTATCAGGCCCTCCAGGCCCAGGGCCTCTCCCCATACACACCCATTGTAAATTCAAACTCCATTTTAACCATGATAGATTCATTAAAAACACGAATAATTTTTTCTGGTGACTCATACTACCCTCCTAATACGTGAGTAGGCCGTGTTTTTTTCAATAACCTTTTTCATTTATTTTGAATAATTCTTTGGGAAAATGGAAAATAAAAAATTAATTAAAAATAAATGAATGAAAAAATAATGTTTTTTTTTAATGAATCTATCATGGTTAAAATGGAGTTTGAAGTTACAATGGGTGTGTATGGGGAGAGGCCCTGGAGGAGGAGGAGAGGACTGATAACATATACATCAAATATCTAAATATTGAATCAAGCAAATTAAAATCTGTCCAGGGTGTTCATAAAAAGCCTGATTAGAAGATAAAATGACCAAAGGTTTTTTTTAAGTGAAATATCCCTTTAATATTATGGTGAAAGAAGTCAGTTGTGGATGAAACTAGTGATGGTAGTGCATATTTTATTAATTTGGTCTGTCTTAAATAAATGTTAATGCATTCTTTAGAAGATAGATGAACAAGGGTACAATCGCTGTCACACGTGGTGCAATTCTTGATGTTCATGAGCATTATTTAATAGCTAGCTTTGATTTAACAGTTTGCAAACAGTACAGCAAGTACGATTAAGCAAGCAAACACAAAAAAGCTGTGATGGCTTGTTTTGTGGTCTTAAGTATTCAATTCATAATGAATATGCACTGGTGCTATCAGAACTTATTTGACCAAGGTCATGCAAGACATCTTTTTTTTGTGTTAATACATGGCTATGAGTGCAAAGATTTGGTGTAACCCAAAGAACATCATCTTGCATGATATCTAAAGCCTGAGTTAGTTATACTTAGTTGCGAGTGGGTGTCACGCTCCTAAAATAGTAGATCTACAAGATGCATGATCGCAGTCGCTGTCTTACTTTAACTTACTTTACACGAGTGATACCAAAATAAAGTTGGTCGCTAATTATTTTACACCAGCTGTAAACCCCCAACAGTAAAGCTCTAACATCTAAAAACTGTGTTAAGATTAAACGAGAGGGAGCATTGTTTTACATTCATATTTGTACAGTACATAGAACATTTTGCAGTGTGCATAGGGGAAGAAGACGTCATAGTTCACGCCTACCTTCTGCCTCTACAATGTGAGACATATCAAGTCCCTGGCTCATCCGCAGCACCACGGTGCCATACTCGTAGTCAAAGGCATCACTGGCAGATAGGGAAGAGACAATCACGTTACTAGCTCAACACAGCAACAAGTTTATACTTTATAAGTTCTGTGTGTGTGTGTGTGTGTGTGTGTGTGTGTGTGTGTGTGTGTGTGTGTGCGTGTGCGTGTGTGTGTGTGTGTGTGTGACTTACTGTAGCACTCCCACATATGACTGCACTGCCATGGTGTCGGCTGTCCTCCAATCTCTCTTGAAGCCTTGCATTAAGATGTTAGGCTTCATACGACCCAGGCCAGCGGCCTATAAGGAAAGAGAGAATGTTTTGAAGCATAAAGATTAACATCCACCTAGACTTTATTTAACCAACGCAACACAGGCCCCATGTATAACACAGGGGTTCTACGGTGCATTAATGAACAGAAATTAAATATCGTTTAAAAAAAAAAAGAAAAAAGAAAAAGCCCAAGACATGGATGAGCCTCATCAAATCTATTTTACTGCCTGAAGTTGCTTTCAGATCACTCAGCAGATGTCTCTCTCTTTGTCTCTGTCTGTTACCAAGGCCCTAATGCAGTGTTAATCAATTATAGTGTTTAATCTGCCGGCGTGTTTGAAGTAAGCAATCCTGACAATGAACCAAGGCCTTATCTAAAGAGTGTGATTGCCAGGGCCATAAGACTGATTCTCCACCTCTTCCTAATTAACTCTCTTCTCATCTTCCTCCTATTGACCTGGCCAGACTGCTCACGCTGGTCTAGGCCAGAATTATCACACTGCAATTAGAGATTCTGAATCTGTGTTGGCAGGAAGTTATTCATATTGTTGGGCCTATAAAAAGGGCTTCTGTAGTCTTTAAGTCAGTCTTCTCTCTTGCATCAAAACTGCGGCAGAATGTATATTATGTAAAGTCAATTCTGAATACTTTCTCTGAATTCCTGGTCGCAAGTTACTATGAAAATAAAATGTCCATAACGCAACATCACACTTTTGCCCTACTCTTATCTCCGGCACCGTTGCCCCTATCCATGCCAAACACTCCTTGGCCGGCAAACCACAACCTCCACCCACCTCATTTCTCACATGCCCCTCTTCTAGCGCCACCATCAGGCCGATTTTCGCAAAACACATTTTTGGACACTGCTCCTACAGATTTTGGCCTAAAATCACGCGAAGCGGTACACAGTATCTCTAAAGTCATGTCATCAACATGGATCTGTTCCATTTCCCTTATTCCCTCCTGATTGGTTACGATTGCCTTCTAAAGCTTCTGTACGTGACCTGATTGTCGATTATCTCCCGATTAGGGAGTCTTACTGGTTTTCACACTCATGATTTTTCTGTGTATCAAGAGGCATATTCTTTGGTTTTGGTTTTGGCTCCTTGATAGTGCAACACAAAAAATAAATCAACAATAATTGCATTATATTACATTATACTCTACATTACAATATTATATAAAAGTGATGATATAAAATGATTCCACTAACCTGCAGGAGACTGTCTGCTCCCTCTCTAAACTGGTCACAGGCCACAGCAGCATAGAATGCTTTGCGTTTCTTCTTGTTCAGCCATAATTGATTGTTCTCCATGCTTTCATTCATCTCTAGAAGGACCTCTGATCTGGGGCCCTGTATGGGGTCACAGTGTGTGTGTGTGTGTGTGTGTGTGTGTGTGTGTGTGTGTGTGTGTGTGTGTGTGTGTGTGTGTGTGTGTGTGTGTGTGTGTGTGTGTGTGTGTGTGTGTGTGTGTGTGTGTGTGTGTGTGTGTGTGCGCGTGCGTGTGCGTGTGTGTGTGTGAGAGAGAGCGAGAGAATTAGAAAAACAACACCCACAGCAACATCACCTTTCACATTGGCCTTAACCCTCTGTCTAATTGATATTAGCTTGTCCTGTATACTTGTGTTTGAGTCACAGACTCAAAGAAATCATTGCGTGCATTGAAGTGGAACCATTGATTTGAATTGAAGGTTAATGTTTGAATGAGGATTTGTGGTTAGGTTAAGGCTACTGGCTGCTTTTAACAATAATATATCGTCGTGGTCGGGTGGAAACCCTTGTATGTCCAAAACCGTTTGTTTTGTATTTATCATTTTTAAAGATTTGTGTTTTTTTGGGGGCGGGGGGCTTTTTATGCCTTTATTCGATAGGACAGTAGACTGACAGGAAATGGGGAGAGAGATGGGGAATGACATGTGGCAAAGGTCGTCCGGATCGGGAATCGAACCGGCGACGCCAGCAGGCATCATAGCCTAGTATATGGTACGCGCCTTGACCACCAGGCCAGCGGGCGCTGTATTTATCATTTTTAAAATGATTTTAACTAGTGAAAACAGCCGATCTACAACGCCTCGCGTGTGCTTGAAGATAAGCTGTTTTCACTACTTTTGTGCGATGGCCTTGTATGATGAATTTGAAACTTGGAGATATGAGGTTTCTGCCCGACAGTGACGATACACATTTGCAACTCAAACAAACCAACCGAATGGCCTTACCACAAACACTTCACTAGTGATACATAGTCCGTAGTCCTTCGAGATGGAGTGAGCCAGGTCTAGGAGAGCTGGTCTGGCCTTTGGAGCACCTGTCAGTGCCAGGATCTGAGGTCTTTAAAATTGAAATAGCAGTGTTATTATACAAGGTCACGCAGGACCTCAAATATATTTTGTGTGCTGAACTTGTACCCAGAGAATGAGGCAATTCAGCTTCATACCTGAAGTTCTTAACGTGATCGTTAGTTCCAGAGAGAGACAGAGCGTTGCCCACTGCGCTCACAAATGTCACCGCTTGCGTGGACGAGCCCCAGTTCACGTCTGAAGGTAGCAAGTGAAACGGGTGAATGCAAACGCAGAAACACACAGACAGGCAGACCTGCACGTGTCTTTAGACTTGAATGCTCAACTCACCTGGTTTCTTGACAGTAACATAGATATAAAGAAGGATTTCGATGCCGTATGTGAGGAGAGCGGCCCACCAGTTGATGACAAACATGACTCCACAGCAGAGGATCGCTCCCGCCAGGGACAACCACATGTTGTAGTACTTGTACCCCGGTCTCCATCCTAGTAAATGCATCACAAAAAGAGAGAAGGTAGTCAGTCATAAACCGTGGACTGCTGAAAGGGGTATTTTGAGAGAGACCGTGGCTTTTTAGCCCTACCTGGAGACTTGGCGTAGGATGCGTGGAAGCAGGAGAAGTTGATGAGGGCATACGATGCCAGGAAGAAATTGGAGATGATGGGAGCGATGACGTTCAGATCACCTGCAATACGCACGGACGGGTGTCAGGAAGGACAGCACTGAGCCGACGCCACACAAATGAGCTCTCAGACTACAGAGTAATCATACTAACCGATGATGATGAAGGCTACAGAAATGACGAAAGTGAGGACATAGCCACGGATTGGCTCGTTGTTCTTGCCGTGACCCTTGGCAAAGAAGTGGAGTGCCGTGTAGATGTTGTCTTTGCACAGTGCCTGAAGGAGGAAGGGACAAGGGGACATGAGTTAAAGCAGTGGTTCTCAATCTTTTCAGGCCACGACCCCCAAAATGATCTTATTTTAACTGGGGACCCCACCCTGACGAGCACTAGGACTTGAGGCATTACATTTTGTATAACACGGTTCTATTTTGAAAATAGCAAAAAATGTTTACTGTTGAGTGAGAAAACAATATCTCACATTAAGCCAATTATCTGGGGACCCACCAAAATAATTTGGGGACCCCCCTGACCCACAGGTTGACAACCACTGAGTTAGAGGAACATCAACATCAGTTGGAACATCATTCATATATTTTGCTCTTTGACTGTCACTGTACCCTGTGACAGCAGTTGTACGGATCATCTACAGTATACGATACGTCTCCTCCTCACAGTGACACGTCTGGTGAGTCAGACTGACCTGGAAGACTTTGGGAGCACTGACGAGAGAGGCGAGGGCTGAGGAGAGGGTGGCAGAGAAGGTTCCAGCAGTGATGAGGGGGCCAAACCCTGACACCATGGTCATCACCTAGGGGAGGGAAAAAAAAACAGTGGATGAACCTGGAGCATTTTTTCTCTTCCTTTTCAATAACTTTTATCCCACGATTTTTTAACCCATTTTTTCACCCAGTGCCAATTGCCTAAGCTGTAATCCTGGGCTCTGCTCTCCCTCTGCCGTGCCTGGGGAGACAACGGACTGACCTCATGCTTCCTTCTGTGCAAGAGTAGTCCAAGTTGCTTCTTTTCACCTGACAGGGTTTTTTTTCCCGGTATGGACATAGCGTGTGGAAGGTTATTCCAACCAGTTCCTTTCCCCTGCATCAGGTGCCCCGGCTGGCCAGGGGGAGGCAGTATAGAGACCAGGATTACTGCATGTTTTTGTGAGGGTATCTACCCTAGGAGACACGGGGAGAACATGCAAACTCCACACAGAAAGGCCCTTTCGCCAACCCCACCTAGGGTGTGGGCGCTGATGACGCGGAGGAGAGAACACGCCCCCAGCGCCCACAGTGTCCCCCGGCGAGAATCGAACCCAGGACCTTCTAGCTGTGAGGCGACAGTGCTGCATGGAGCACTTTTTCTGCTGCTCTTGTCAGAACTAACAAAATATTGGGATGTAAAATGTCAGTATTTTTCTGGCTTTTTTAGGTCCGGTACCTGGAAGTTGTTCATCGAGCCAAACTTGCAAGTTGTACCCGGCTCCGAACAAGAGGAAAAGTCCCAGCCCAGCTCACAAGCAGCGGTCAAACTGCCGTTACACATTCCAGTTCCAGCACTGATGGTGTCATTTGTGTTCCCTGTGGCTTCTCGGACAACGGTGGCAGCTGACCAGTCAGAGAGGAGGACAGACACATTACATTGGACTCATTTCTCAACTTAAAATAGAAATATGACACGCTGTTGTTCCTGAAGCACAAGGGCGTCACACGGGGGGGGGGGACTGGGACTGAGTTACTAGGGCCCAAGGTGGAGGGGCCTTTAGCTATTGAAAAATAGCAGATATACAAGGTGCACTCGGTGCACTCTGTGCCGCGCTGCGAGCTTGTAGATCTGCTATTTTTGAAAAGTTGTGAAAATGTGTGCAAATCTTTGAATATATGTATTTTTTTAAGCGAGTATTTGTAACTAAAATTTTGCTGTCACTAAATATTTTGAGATGGGGGGTCCGTGGCTAAATACATATCATTTTTGGGGGTCCTTCACATTTGTTTTGAGCACCACTGACATAGAAACATGTTTTTTTTTTCTCCAAAGATTTTGACGATTTTTAAAAGATCTACAAGCTCGCAGCGCGGCACTCGGTGCCGTGCTGCGAGCTTGTATATCTGCTATTTATCAATAGTTAAAGCACAAAATGTGAATGAACCCTTGTACCCAGGGCCCAGAATTTGGTGTGACACCCCTGTTGAAGCAGATGGTATACCCATACTCTCTCTTCAGAGCTTTTACATTGAGTAACATGTAGCACAACACTGGGTAGCTTCATAGTCATATTAGTAAGTAATTGCAGTCCTCTAGTCTAGTGAGTTACAGTAAGGTATATTCAGTACATGAGAATAGCAAATGGTATCTGCCCAGCTGACCAGAGCTGAATTTCTCTTCAATATTTTACTTACAAACGCAGAGGGCCACAGCCAGGTAGGTGACGCCTGTGATGAGGATGGCTAGTAATGTGCCTTTAGGAATGGCTGCTTGGGCATCCTGTAAAATACATCTGGGTTAATGCTGCATACCAACCATCATATTCATACAGTGACTTATGAAGAACTGTACTGTATGTTGTGTTGATAAACTGAAGAGAAGTATATGTCAGTGTTAGATTATCCCTTTCTCTTTGACCACATAACTGTCAGAGTATTCTTCAAAAATGTTTTGCTTTTGTAGTAGTACTTGAGTAGTTTTCAACACAATTAATCCTACTCATACCTGAGCAATATTAAAGGAGCTATAGTCAACTTTTATTTTATTTATTTTAAAATATTATTGTTGTATATGTGTTTCTATTAAAAAATTACCACAAAAAGCGTAAAATAATTATAAAATAATCATTTTGGCCATTGTCAGACCGACACTTTGTTTACATTCTAGTCTATAGACTAGGATGTAAACAAAGTGTCGGCCCTACAATGAAAAATCACACTCGTGTGAACTGAGCGGTGGTGTGTGTGTGTGTGTGTGTGTGTGTGTGTGTGTGTGTGTGTGTGTGTGTGTGTGTGTGTGTGTGTGTGTGTGTGTGTGTGTGTGTGTGTGTGTGTGTGTGTGTGCGCAACAGCGCCCCTCCCTTAACATGTGTGGTCAGAAAAGGTTACTGCAGGCTACATACCCGGAGACAGACAGACAGACAGACAGACAGACAGACAGACAGACAGACCCACACACACGGCCACGTATAGGAGCGTTGTGACCACCGCTCAAAAAGTTGACTATAGCTCCTTTACGTCAAGTACCTGTACTCTACTTGAATAGGATATTCTGTTTCATCTATTCTATCATATTCATACCATCAACACGTGCAGACTTGACATTATCCCAAATAGCAACCACAAAGAAATACAATTATGTAGTGTACTCATTGGGATACAAGTGAGCAAGCAGAGGCATTCTATATAAATAAATCTGTATTTTGCAGTATTTCCATTTTTTTTTTTTTTTCTTTTTATACATTTTCTTTGGTGTTCATTCTGAATGAATGTGTTCGATATACAGTATATGATAAGGGAATTAGTTATTCTTAACCATTTAAAAACTAACCCTCAGATCACCAGAGATGTTTGCTCCGGCCAGAATCCCGGTAGCGGCAGGGAAGAAGATGGCAAAAACGGAGAAAAACGTTTCTCCTTCAAAGTTTGGCGTGAAGTTTTCCATGAATATATTTGCTGCGTGAAAAACAAATCAGCAGAGAGAACGTTAATGGTGGACAGACAGGCGTAGAATGAAAAAGTGTCTATAGGATTTAAACGAATGACTCAAGTCAGTGTGTCAGTTGTTCATCTAAAACGTTCCTGAATGAAGGTATGCAGTCGTTAGCGTTGTGTTTATGGGTTATTAGTGTCCTTACCATCATAACCAAAGAAGCCTTTCGATTTCTTGGCCTCTGTTGCAGGGATGAACGTTCCTACAAAGACGTTGACTATGGCCACCAGCAGGACAATGAGCAGTACGATCTGAGCCTGTTGTTTGGGGTGAAGAGAGGGGGGCGGGGGTGATAATGAGTAATTTATTCTTTGGCTATTCAAAAATAGCAGATATATAAGCTCACGCTATGAGCTTGTAGATCTGCTATTGTTTGAAAAAACTTGAAAATCTTCTATATTCTTCTATAATCTATATTTTTAAAGCGAACATTTTTTAACTAAAATCTTTGCTTCTGGGGGGGTCCCTCCCTGGAACAATATATTTTGAGATGGGGTTCTGTCGTCAAATACATATAATTCTAGGGGTCCTTGTGACATTAAAAAGTTTGAGCACCACAGATATAGAAACAAATGTATTTTCAGAAAACGATTAGGATTTAGAAGACATTTCAATGGCTTAATGTGCATCCATCTCACCTTGGCCTCCCACTCCATGCCCGCCACTGATATGCCCAGCAACAACACTACCGTGATGCACCCCACTATCCTGATGTCATTCAACGGATCCACCATGATGGCCTCGTGCTCCTGAGAACAGCACAGTCACACATGACAGTCAGTGGTTTGATTGATTGATTGATTGATAATAATGAATCGCATTTTTATAGCGCTTTTCCAAGTGCTCAAATCGCTTTACAATGGTTCATTCATTCATACATTGGGAGGTGAATTGAAGTATTTATTTGAAGTTTGCATTGGAAAAGGTACAGTTTCATGACAGCACAGTTCACTGGTACAAGGTCAACTATAAGGAAACTCAGATAAGCCAAGGCCTGTTTCCATTGAGATCCTTCCCTTTAACTCATATAACTGACAGAATGACAGACAGATATAACACAGTGTAAAGTAACTAAGTTTACATTTACTTAAATACTATTTAGAATTTTACTTTACTTGAGTATTTCCAATACTTTCTACTCCACTACATCTCGGATCCAAATACTGTACTTTTACTCCACTACGATTTTTTGAAAACTTACTAGTTACTTTCCAGATATAAATTATAATATTATAAAACATACATTAACCACTTTAGCCCTATTTTATACCTAGGCTGTTTGAAAATAGCTGATCTACAATCTCACAGTGTTGCGTTGCTGTTTTCAAACATTTTGTACTTTTACTTTTGGTACTTTAAGTACATTTTGATGCCAACACTTTCATACTCAAGTTACAAGTACATTTTGAATTCCAGACTTGTAGTATCTGTATTTCTATATTTCAGTATTGATACTTTTACTCAAGTAAAACATTTGAGTACTTTTTCCGCCACTGGAGATGATATTGCACAATCAGTTATTGAAGTCAAGTGCATGGTTGTACTGCGACAAAGCATAAATATCCTGAAGGTGTCATTGCTGGTTAGCAGATCAATTCAAAGCTCACTTACTATGAGGAGATCCACCACGGTCTCTGCGAATCCCACCACGTACATGGCCACAGCAACAGCATTTGCAAATGCGAAGATTAGACCAATGGAGCCACCAAACTCTGGTCCCAAACTGCGAGATATCAGGTAGTATGCTCCTCCTGAAAAGAGAGATGCACAGTCGCACAAGCGCACACACACACACACACACACACACACACACACACACACACACACACACACACACACACACACACACACACACACACACACACACACTCACACAATACAGTACATTGAGTTAATGTCAGGAAGAGCAAAGAGTGCTACCAGTAAGACTCCCTAATCGGGAGATAAGCGACCGTCGCATACACAAACTTTAGAAGGCAATGGTAGCCAATCAGGAGGGAATATGGGAAATGGGACAGATCCATGTTGATGACATGACTTTAAAGATACTGTGTACTGTGTAGGATGGCAAAAAGTGTGACGTGACGGACAGACTGACAGCTGGTGGAGATTTTGATAGTAACTGCGACCTGACGGTCGCAATAAAACAGAGAAGGCTTTGGGTGGTGTCTGGGTGTAGGTTGGAAGTTTAATCTACTGTACACTACCTGTGCTACTGCTGGCTATTGTGTTTTGTCTGTAAACATTTTTCAAAAGCTGTTGATGTCAATTAGTTGAAATTGCTATAAAGTATGAACTCCTCAGGGCACCCTGGTGCTGACCCCAAGTCCGACCACAAATTTCTGGATTTTGTATCAGTACAGGACCTATATAGTATGTTGTTTGTCACCTCTTCTCGCTACATTTGAGGAAGAAATCACGCATATCCTCCGTTGTTTGGTGCTGAGCCTAAACTGTCAAGACAGAACAGGAGCAGAAAAGGGGGGCTCGCAACTCACTTTTGATAGCTCCAAAAATGTCTTAATGACGACAAGCAGCAAATAGATGTTTCGACCCTTTTTGGTCAATTTGGTCTCCTCTCCTCACTACCCCTCACTTACCTTTCCCAAATATACCCAAAATATGAAAAGCAAAAACTGTCTAAACCACATTAAACCTGGGCTCTCTGTCTTGGGCATGTCATTGTGAAAATGTCTTTGAGCTTGAAATACTACAAAATAGCATCATAGTTTTTTTTAGGGTCTGTGATTCCAGTTTGTGAAGACACCCTTAATGTGTTATTGATTGATGCTCACCTCCTCTGACCACTCCATTGGTGCAGATGGCAGACATGGATAGGCCGGTGACAGTGGTCACCACGCAGCTGAGAGCAATGACCACAATTCCCAGACCTGTAAAGAAACGTGTGAAAACACTGTATTGTAAACATGAAAGAGAGAAAACATTCTTGCACTGCACTCAAGTGTCAAATGGTCAGTCATTTACAGCCATAAAAACTCTTACGAAATACCGCCCTCCTCCATATAGTCACCTTGAACACCTTGAAAATGTCAGTGGAGCTACAATATTGTATCCCAAATGGCCCTGCATTCCCAAGACAAATTGTTCTAGAAGGTTGTTATTGTCTCCACAATAACATGGCACATTTTGCTCTACCAGGACACTGCTGCCCGTGGCTTCTCTGTGCATCTCAAAATAGTTTAGTAACTCTCTGTGAACAAAGCTTTTGTTTTAGAGGTTTTTGAGCAATAAATGCATTCATGCAGGCATGCAAGCAATCTCTCTCTCTTTGTCACTGCTCGGTCTCTGTTGTTCTATCTCTCGCTTTCTCTTACGCACGCACACACGCACGCACGCACGCACGCACGCACGCACGCACGCACACACACACACACACACACACACACACACACACACACATTCACACACTGTACTCAGAGTATATTTTCGGTACATTGAGGTCATTTTGGGTTTCTAGAACATCCTTTAGTTTCACCTCAGACTGAAGGAGGCTAGCCTTCAGTCGTGACTGACCCAGTACAGTCACTGCCTGCTGCGCAGTGGAGGAATATACAGTAACCCCCTGCTTCTAGTACCCCAGCTTTGCTTTATCCCCACCACCCAAAACATATGGGGTCTGTCTATTCTTGAATGCACAGAAGGATTCTTGCCCCTGACAACACCATTGGCATGAAATGAACTTAGGTGGGGAACCACGTTGGGTGCATAGAGAGTGTGCTAGAGCGATAGAGCGAGTGTGCTCGGGGTTGCTTGCTTAGTCCTGCCATTAATGTAGCCATCTTATTCAGCCTGGTTAACATCTGTCCTTGTGTTATGTTAGATAACATAAGTATGCAGGGATAGAAAGTAACTGATTACAAGTACTGTTGTTGCTTTAATTGAGTCGTCTTTCCATGTGCAATTAGTGCATACACTTTTTAGTATACGAAAATCAGTAACTAAACGTTATGTCAAGTAGATGTTTTATATATTCAGTACTTCATCCAAAAATAAGATGGAATGTGCTGGCTATTGAAAGGCCTGAATGTCGTCATAGTATTCTGTAACATCTTTGTTGTTGCCTTGCATGCTAATAATATTCAAAAAAAGTGTACTGTATGGTAAAAAGGAGAGGGGATAAATCATCCATCATCCATGATCGTGTGATCAGTGACATCATGAAGATGTACCCTTTGGCTTGCAGAGTACATCTTCATGATGTCACCTCACAATCAATCCTCCAGTTCTAGGCAACATAGAAGGGGGGGGGGACTTTTTTCTTTTCCCACGCATCTAAGGTATATTAATGACATAGTTCAATATTGAAAATGAGTGGTATTCCCCTTTAAGTATCTCAACAAAGCGGTAGTGAGAGATGCTTTATCAGTGAGAAATGGGTCTGAGAGCGGCAATCCTAAGGATGTCATTCAGCCTGACAGAACATGTATTAACCTCTACCTCTTACTGCAGCAAACACATACTGTAGGACTACTGTATGTCATTTATCTCACTCACCCCAGCCTGCCTGTCCAAACACCCAGGACAGACGGATGAACAGCATTACTCCCCAGATGTTCAGCATGCATCTTACCTGTGGAAGGCAATAACCAATACATCAATGCATGGCTCAAATAATGTCTACAGTGAAGTTCAAACGTTATATGCTGTTTAAGGTGAGGGATAGGCGCAAGATGAAATGCAGATTGAACATGCATCTCTCAAAGGGTGATGAAACTCTGGGATGTAATTGTAATTGCAGGCATCTCATAAACTTCCAAAGTCAGAAGGATAGCTAGAGACACAATTGTTTTTTAGTAAAAGCAAGCCATTCTGGCTTCAGTAGTAATGAATCATCTGCATGACTTCTATGTGAGAGCGAAGAACTCGTGAGTCTGTCAAAAGCCACTTAAACCCTATGAATAGGCCTTCGTTTCCCTCTACACCAAATCTCTCTGATGGAAATTGTCAATCTACTTGCTTGCAGACCTGCTATGTTCACCAAATGTTCACCCCAGAATAGGAATTCATGTGGTTAAACTTGTACAGGGGTTGTCTCTGGGGTGAGCCACAGTTACCCAGCGAGACCCAGCTCCTATAAAGCAGGAGAAGACATTGTGGTTTGGCCTAAAACTCACCAGGACACCTTTTATCCAGCCAAACTTTACTAGCCCATTGTTGAGGTTTTCCTCGCTGGGAGCGGCAGACTCCACATCAGAGGGGGTTCCCTCACTCCCCTCTCCGTAATCCTCCACGGTGTCTGGTACGGATATCGGTCCATTCTGCAGAAGAAGAGAGGCATGAACCAATTAAAAAACATGCAGCTATACCAGTGTTTCCCAAACATCTTAGCCCATGACCCAAAAGAGAGATTAGACAGAAATTCGCCCGGGACCCAAACTAGTGAAAATAGCGGATCTACAAGCTCACAACGCGTCACTTTGCGCCGCGTTGAGAGCTTATAGATCGTCTATTTTCGCTTAGATGTCTAAGAATTTCTTTTTTTCATAAAATTCATAAAAAAATATATATTTCAATAGATTTTGAAAATGGGATTTTTACTCGAGTCGTGACCTATAAAAATGTGTCCGCGACCCCACACATGGGTCCCAGCCCACTGTTTGGGAACCAGTGAATTAAACAACATGCAGCTACACCACTGAAGAGGAAACATCCCAAATATTGTTTCTTTTTATATTCAGCATATTGTGTTGTGCTTCATTTGGAGGAGATTATGAGCAGACAGTGGCATAGGATTCTTTTGTACAGATTGTTTTGTGGTGGACTACAAATTGGGAGTGCATAGGGAGCGACCATACTCTGGCCTATGGTTGGGTAGGCTACAAATGTCCAAATTAGGTCCTAGTCCTAAAAGGCCATAGGATCTTAGTTGTGCAAAGCCAGTGGAAAGTACATTTCTCCCCGGCCCCTTGTGGCACAGTGGCAGACTTACACACCTGAACGTATGGTTTGATTTTGATGAAGATCGCTGAAATATTTTCTGTGACATTACCATGCTGAGCTTTTGTCATTGAAGACTTTACTTTCTATGTGGGACGAAGGGCAAATGGATAGAGCACGACAAACCCGATTTAAGCCTTTTGTGAAGATGGCTATGGACTGTTAAATCCCTCTCCACCTGACCCCTTTGCTCTTGTCTCTGATTTATTTAGTGTGACCTCTCATATCTCCTTCCCACTGGCTAAAAGATAGAGTGATCATAGCGACGATAGTAAGTCTAGTGAGTGTCTTCATTCACTGCATCAGAGATTAGGCTTAGGCTACATAGTGATTTTCAAACTTTTTCTCTTATATCTTTATTCAAATGTTTCGTTGTTGCCAAAACTAAAATGTGAAATATGCATGCTAATATAACCTCTTAAAGTTTAGTGCTCAGGTCACTGAAATAGAAGCCAGCATTATGCACCTCATTCACTTTATATTGCAAGCACTTCAACAGTTAAGGTCACCATTTTTCAGAAAACGAATGAAAAAGGAAATCTAAAATAATCAAATTACAAGCTAGGCATCAACAGCATGTTTTTTTTAAAAATATACGACACACCATTGGTTCCAAATGCAAACTAAATACTTTTTGCGGACAGGAATAGTTTTTGATAAAGTGCTAATAGGTACGGTGTGAGGTAGCTTTGTGCACTACTGCACACTACTGTATGTCTCGAAAAACTGTCTTTGCCAGTATTTTTATGTAACAGTCAATCAATGTGGCTTTGCTTGTCAAGATGAATTAGTGAACAATAGTATTAAAGGGCAGCATTGTTGAGGTATACAGTGCATGCAACACATCTGGAATCTTGTTTATTGGTAAAGTCTGGCCTAGTTTAGTCCATAAAGCACTAATGACCCAACCTCATGTCTTCATGTCTTGCAACACAGAGCAGTATAAAGGTGTAATATAGTGCAATAAAACACCTAAGTGTGTCAATTGCGGTTCATTCGTAGTTATAGCTTTCTTTGTTTTTCAGGTTTATGGGTATAATATATGTCGGTAGATTATTGTTTAACTGTAGTCAATGGAATTAGAGGAACAGAACATTTTAATGAGGTATGCATAATTACTCAACACTTCTCTTCTCTTTGTCTACAGGTAACTATGTTGAATGAGTCCACTCAATGCCAGGCACAGCTATTCCAAGTATGGGACAAATCAATGAGCTACATTCTGTCTATGGGTCTGACACTGAAGCGACCAAAAGGTACGAAGCACTTTCTTTAAATGGTGTAGAGACAAGGCACATGCCCGTGTGAGTACAGAAATTGGGACATTCTAGAGCCTGTTTGTCAAGGAGAATCAGACAGAGATATCGGGGCATAGTCATTAATCATGAGGCTGTAAAATCCAAAGTGTTAATTTAACTCGGGGAGTGTAAATATGGACCCTTGAATGGACATTTTTACGCAGTCTGTTAAATGAACACTCCGTATTTTGCAGCGTGCTGACTCGGTAGAATTGTATCACACTTTAGATAGGTCCATCTCCAGCTTGCGCGTGCACAAACGCGCACACGCACACACACACACACACACACACACACACACACACACACACACACACACACACACACACACACACACACACACACACACACACACACACACACACAATCTCACCTTCTGAAAGACTTCGTGGAGCTCCTGCAGAGACGGCCGGACGGCCCGGTGTCCACTCACGCTGCCGGCGTTGCGGTAGAAGTCAATGTTTGGCACTCGGTCCAGCGTGTCATGACCAAACGCACTGACCACAGAGGGTCGGACCGTCCGGTGCACCCCATTAGAGATGCCATTGCTGTTGCCAGAGAACCCGGTCTCCTCGTAGTGCGGAGGGTCATCCCCGGTCCTGTCATACGCCTGGTTGGCATTCCCTCCTCCATTAGACTTCTCCATCAGGAATGCCGGAGGAGGTTCTGTCAGATCCTATTCGGCAGAGATAAAAACAGCTCTGGGGTCCTAAACCATCCAATGATTTTCACAAAAGCCTTGACGAGTGTGTAGGCAGGTATGATTGACTTAATAGACTGATCTACTTCAGATACATCAATAGATATACCTGGTCAGACTTGTGTTAAGTGGAAGCTCTGTCATTGAATTTGCTACCAGTATGCAAAACGCATTTTGTGTTTTGAGTTTGGCCCTGATGCCCTGCCTTTATACCCTAGGTCCCCGGACCACGCACTGGCATGCAGCTTATTGGCCAACTCTATGGATCAACCCTCAGGAAGCTGGACGAGGGGTGTCAGAATATGTCCTTGCTTCATCCCAGGGGACACAAAGGCAAGCGCTTAACGATTAACCAAGTCATAAACGCCAGAGAAGAGATAAAAATGCTCATTGCTAGAGCTCGGGGAGAATTGATTACTAATATTATTGTCTGAAGTGCAGGGCAAGAGCACATGTTGTTCTGTGGTGGTGGTTTATGGTGCTATGGTTAGACTTCTCTCAGGGCTACGGGTCCCACTTTCGATGAATCATCCGTGGAAGTGACACATGGAAGTTTACACTCAAAGGGAAGAACTCATTTAGGACAAATTGGAGGAACAGTTTCAAGGTTACTTCAGGTGTAATATGATGATGACTGAGGCCACAAAAATGTTAAAGTGGACTCATACTAGTTGTATTGGGCAGTAAAAACATCTGATTTCACAATAGATGTAGCATTTATAGAACACCATGACAACATTCCAAAAACAAAAGATACAGGACGGTGTTCACGGTTATTATGAGATAGTGAAGTCCAGGAAAATGCAAGGTGCTCACGAAGTCAAATAGGCTATAGTAGAGAAATGACAAGCCCTTGGGCTTACTTCACTTGCCTCAAGCCAAAATAATGTTAAAATGCCTTTATTGGTTTAGGACATAGGGTTACATTAAAAAGTCATATAAGGATAACACTGGTTAAATTGTCTCCAACATAAAAAGAAAAAACGTTATCTCTCATCTCTCCTTCTAAGAAGCAATGAGATGGAAAGGTTGACTGGTTCAGCACATGTAGATATATTAAGGGATCAAATGAGGGTTAATGTGAGACCATGGTTTACAGGAACATGCTGGAGGCACTTCTCTCTCCAGCCACATGACTTCTGAAGTGCCTTTAAAAGACTTCTTAACAGGTAAACTTCCTTATTACTGATACACCACACTGATTTATGCACCCCGAGTGAACGGCAAGCTAATGACTCCATATCTGACCTTGGCTGTATATTGTGGAAGGAGAAACATACTCCTGCACGTGTCTTGTACTGCAGATAAAAAAAGTGGCAGTCAATTGTGTCATGTTTATTAGGCGCTATGGTATACAGTTGATCCAGAGATGGTTCAAAGTTACTGCGATAATAGCAATATAGTCGTGGCGTGCGATGAAAATGCATTAGTAATTCATTAAAATTCAGCTGTCCTATTCACACATCTTTAGGCATTTGTTTTATTAACTATTCTTTTACAGGTTAAGATATGTATCAGATCATTAAGAAATACTTAATCAACAATGCAATATGATACAAAACGTTTTATAAAAAATAGACCAAGAACAGTCCAAATGATCCATATTTTTAAACTACAACCATTTAAACTCGATTATTGGTCAATCATTAATCATAAGTGTTTTATAATTAATTGTTTCATAATATAATCATTAATAATGTTTCTTAATCATTAATCATTGACCAACCTCTCATAACCAACCAGAAAGGATGATATTGTATAATTAGTGTCAAACTCTACAGATTAAAAAGGGTATTCCAAAACCTACAGGTCCAATTGGCATCAGGCCAATTATCTTTGGCTGGTATAGCCTAAAAAATGTGGAATATACAGGCTGCACACCAAGCTCACAAGCATTGAAAATATAAGCAACACCTTAATGTGCCTAAGAATTGACAAAGTATTCTGCAGTTTAAAAGTCATGTTCACATACACAAGGATTCTCTGGTCTGAGACTATAAGAATGCACTCACTTCACCTCTACAGTAAACCCACTTGATTCTATAACTCCACGTTCAGGCTGTTATTGGGAATCTACTATACTAACTGTATTTTATGGACAACTCCACTCACTGATAAAAGGACCATTGTATCTGTCTTATCATGACTTAATCAAGGACATGCCTTGGTCCGAAGACCAAGAGGTAATAATTATTAATAGTTTAAGGTCATAGTACAGAAGATGGGTGTTGTCTTACCCTGTTGAATTTGCATCAGAATCTAGTCCTGAGATGGAAATGTCTTCCTCTGATTGCCTCCTTGGCTGTGGGTGCTCAGCTATATTCAATATGCACTATAAAAAAACAACAACACCAGTTGAGTGGAAATATAGCGCCACCCCAAAAGTTAAAATAGCAAGCCTTTATCTCAGATTCACATTTTTTATGTTGCTACATCAGGCACAGATCCTTCATCGGAGGTTCCAGTCCCTTTTATCTTGTATACAACCATCTACAACTTTTTAGGAGGAGGTACTTACATAAGCCTAGAACTCGCAAGTAGAATAATAACCACTTTACAAAACAAAAATGCCATACAGTATAATGCAAAATATAAATATTTCGAAAATATCCTGCATTGGGGAAAACGATTGTGCCTGTGTGAAGTGAGTGGTGCTCACATCACACTTCACACTAGAAGAGAATACCGAATACTGAATTCGAATACCTATTTATTATATATATATATATATTATTTACAGAAGCTTGACCAATGAATCCTCAAATACATTATATTATCCATTCAGAAAAGGGAAAGTTGCAATTTTCTCCATTCTATGCAATGGAGAAATCTAATATATTCTTCCTCACATGGACTTACACACGAAGTCACGTATTGGAGCGGCCAGCACCGCTCAAAAAATAATATCATTTCATCACAGAGGGAGAGGAGATAAGTGAGAGGAAAACTATTAGTGCCGTCATGATTATGACATGTTACATGTCGATTAATTGTCACTCAAATAATTGCGATTAACGATTTAATTGTGTATTTGTCGTTGACAATTACATTTCTGTTCAGCCTTTAGGCTTTGAAGTTGCTCATGGCAGATATGACACATAACCTAAATATACAAAGAAATGACTGACATGTTTGACAACTTTATACTTAAAAAAGAACATTGAAAGTGGAAATAGCCGATCTACAAGCTCACAACGCGTTGCGATGCTCACAACGCGTCGCATCGTGACGCGTTGTGAACTTGTCGATCTACTATTTCCTCTATTTTTGAAAATGTTTGAAAATATATGAACATTTTTCAACATGGAAACGATTATGACGATCGTGACAAAACAATTGCGATTATGTCAAAATAATTAGACGATTATGTAATAATCGTGACAGGCCTAAAAACCATACAGGCTTCAGTATACCGTAAAGAAATAAGGAACCTACACATACCCAATTTACTCAACGTGTTTCTATGTCTGATAAGAGTCCACAGGGAACATCAACATAAAAGAGGGCTTGTTACCTCCATGTTCTTATTTTTGGCTCTTTGCCGAAAAGCCTGATGTAGCAAAATAAAAAATGTGAACTTGTCCTGAAGTCTTGCCTTTTCATCTTTGGATTGCTGCTATTTCCACTCATCTAGTCCTGAGATAATTACGTTTTAACCTACTCTGTTTTAAACCTACTATAAATGCGCAAAGTCTCTGTCTGTCTGTCTGTCCTGCGCATCTGTAGTTCACATACAGGGACACAGACAGACAGACCGGTACAACAGGTACTCTGACAACGGGTACAATGGGGTTTGTATAACTAAGTGAGGCATGCATTCCCAACGCTCAACGTTCCTGCGTACTACGTCAAGTAATAATAATAATAATAATTAAATAAATAAATACAGTCAAAGACGGTTTGTGGACATTTCGTTGTTTAATCACAAGTTATAACCTTTGCATCTTGAGTACTGTACCAATGTCCTATGAAGGGGTAAAACTAAAAACAAGTCTAGAGTTTTATTCTCAATGCTCACAATTCTAATTGTGGGACTGAGGAGAAAATGGAAAAAGAATTGAAAATCATTTCCCAGATTACTGATAATCGTCACAGTCCATTTGTTGTACCTCCATTTGGGACTGGACGAGGTGCAACTGCCTTCTGTGTCGGCTATCTTGGGAGGGGAGACTGACAAGACTGACACTGGGGATTTGAAAACCACTATTAGCGCCATATGAATTGAAAGACCAAAATGAACAAATCTAGCCTAATAGAAAACAAATTTTAAGTCTTGATGAGTTTTTATTGTTAATAATAATAAAACCTGCTCATTATGGATAGAGGTTTCCTTTTAAAGAGGTGGTGCCATAATTTTGTACTTTTTCTATGGAGTTTACATTACTCTAATAGACCACCATGTGGTTATAATGTTCACATTTGCCTTCCCTGTGTATTTCTGGTTTCTTCCTGAAAGCTGAAAGCCTCTGAGTCAAAAGGCCTGATCGGAAAAACACTGATTTATTGACATCATAAAATCCTCCCCTCCCCTTTTACCATATACTGTGGGTGTGGCTAACTTCAGCTCGGTCACCACCCACCTGACAATCTGGCACACTTAATGAACTGGTGGTACTGTGGCCACATAAAAACATAATTTTAACATTCTGTAATTCTTTTTGGAAAAAGATCTACAAACTTTGTAGTATAATCATAATACCTGATCATCATGTTTTATGGGGGGAAAACAATCATGGCACCCTATCTTTAAAGAAAGAAAGAAAAGAAAAGAAGAACATAAATGCAACATAACAGTTTTCAGGTTTCAAACTGCTGAACTGCGTCACATCTTTAGACTGCTGAATTGGGCTTTTGAGGAATTCAATTCATCCATAACATGTTAATGGACTGCAGTCTGCTCTGTCTCGAAAAAGAATCGATGACACAGAGGGC
The DNA here is from genome assembly GCF_963921795.1 of Nannobrachium achirus. NCBI lineage: Eukaryota > Metazoa > Chordata > Actinopteri > Myctophiformes > Myctophidae > Nannobrachium > Nannobrachium achirus. Next base: position 45,237,666 of record NC_137816.1, on the reverse strand, counting down.
GAGGACAAAACAGTGCGGGTGAAAGGCCCCTTCAAGGTTGAGGTTCTAAAAGTAGGTCTTCAGATAAGGATGTGGATATATACCGCAGGTGACAGAGATCAACATCAGACAAAGGTGGAAACGTGGAAGTGGTGCAATAACGGTGGCATTCCTGCAGACTGAGTGAGGCAGGAGGTGATGGCAGGCGGTGTGTGTGCGCTACTACAAAGATCTGCCTTATCACCGGGCTGTCGTCTGTCTGTCTGTCTAACTGCTACTGCACTGGCTGCTTTCTGTCTCACACTCACACACTTACAAAATACAAAATTGCAAACACACACACACACACACACACACACACACACACACACACACACACACACACACACACACACACACACACACACACACACACACACACACACACACACACACACACACACCTACACCAGTGGTTCTCAACCTGTGGGTTGGGACCTCCAGGGGGGGTCCCTAAAATCATCCCCAGACGATTACCGGTAGCTTAATGTGCAATATTGTTTTCTCTCTCATCAGTAAACAAAGCAACATAAGGTTTAAGTGTACAGAGGGCATCTACACATTTCTAAAGTGACAATTTAAGGACTTAATAATACCTCTATGACAAATTAAACATTGGCCAAATTGTCAAATATTAGAGGCAGGAATTGTGAAAATAGCCGATCAACATGCTCACAACACGAGGGAGGCACTGTGAGCATGTAGATCTGCTATTTTCACAACAGAACCATGTTATACAAAATGTAATTCCTCAACTCTTAGTGCTCGTCAGGGTGGGGGTCCCCAGTTAAAATACGATTATTTTGGGGGTCGCGGCCTGAAAAGGTTGAGAACCACTGCACTACACAGTAGAGTGTAGTGGGGTGATGTAATTTTACCTGACTTCCGCCTTACCTGACTGATAGCTGTTAGCTATCACTAATAATTATGAATCGTGATTAACATTAATGATAAAGATTTTAAGCAAAATAATTGGGATGATTAATTAATATTTTTCCCATAATTATGTACCCCCGTACAGCATTCACACAAATACACAAAGCACACACATACAGAGTACAGTAACGCGCACGGCCGCACACACACACACACACACACACACACACACACACACACACACACACACACACACACACACACACACACACACACACACACACACACACACACACACACACACACACACACACACACACACCACAAACCCTCTCTACTCTCTACCACGTATACAGTATATATTTTTCTCATTCCCGCTTTTGCTTTACCTCCCTCTCTCCCTGTATCTCACTAGCACACTGTCTCTTCCTCTCTCAGTTGCTGCAGGGATGTTGTTGGTTGAATATAAAAAAAACAACAACCCTGAAAGTGTAAAAGGATCCTATACCGTTTACAATTTAAGTTAGATACAACCCTCTGGATTGTATTGTGTATCAGCCTCAAGGCTCAGCCGTCATTATTCAATGACTGTGAATTATTCCCAGTACATAATAGCTTATTTTGAGGTGACAGCATGCAAATCAAATGGCAGTGATTGATTGAGTGACATGGACTCGACTGGTTGATTTGTCTTTTTTTCTTTTTAAGTGTCGAAAGTCATGATCAAATTCCAAATGAATCAAATCTATAGTCTCAGTGAGCTGTCTCTGTGCCGCCAACTGAAGAAACAACAGCACAGCAGCTGTACATGCATTCAAACATACACTCATCTTGCATCAGTAGCCACACATATAGGGGTGGGCGATATGGTGATAAATATCGTTGAGACGATACAATGTCTCCACAATGTCTTTTCAGAGATATCGTATATATCGTGATACAATGAGGGAGCCTTATAAAAAATCCTGTTGAATTGTTAATGCAGAGATTCACTGCAGAATTCATTTAAACTTGCATTTTGGTATAAATCAGTAGTTCTCAAACTTTACAATGTCAAGGTCTCCCCTAGTTACATACTTGTAAGGGTAAATTTTTAATTTCGACCTCCCAAAAGGATCTTTTTAGTTACATACTTGTAAGGGTCAATTTCGACCTCCCAAAAGGATCTTTTTAGTTACATACTTGTAAGGGTCAATTTAGACCTCCCAAAAGGATCTTTTTCTTTTAGTTTTTGTTACCTTGTAGGTGGTTGTATTATTAAGTAACTTGAAAAATAACCATAAAAACCAACATGAAAAAGAATCGTGATGAGATCGTGTATCGTGATACCGCTTGGAAAAATATTGTGATATAGAATTTTTCCATATCGCCCACCCCTACACACATACAAACCCATATCCACAGACACACTAGATGTGAGACGAATGCACGCACGCCACGGACACCCGAGTGCTCGCACGTATAATACGTACACACAACACGCATACACACGCACGCACGCACGCACACACACACACACACACACACACACACAAAGAGGTGCTCTAATGTCTAGATGAAGGCACATAAACCCACAGGAGGTCACTGTAAGGCAGATTCACAGCACTAGGGGGGGGGGGGGGGGGGCGTCCAATGCATTGCAAAAATGAGTGGTGGTGCTACTGTATATCGTGTGTCATTTTGGGGCCGTCTTGTCTCTCCTCTCCTATCCACCTGTTTCCGCGAGAGTTTACTGTAGCATTACGGAGAACAGCTGACATACAAGCTCACGTCGCGTCGCAGATGCAACCGTTGTGAGCTTGTAGATCACACTCGGCTGCGGCGCCGGAAGCTGCCGCACACCTTCTGCGCAATGCACGATGGGACGTTGGAAAGTTGTGGATAGGGATGCGGAGGGAGGTGAGGACGAGAGTAGGGCAGTGGTGATAGACATCCCACCCCTGTTCTGCAGGTGACCTTTGCCACTGCCAGGCAGATAGTGACAGAGTTATCCTTGACATTAGAAAACCAGCCATGCCGAGATGACAGTCCTTTCTGGACACCCGCCTTTTACACGTTTCCTGTCCATAGCTTGTCGGTTTGTTTGACGGCACATGATTAATATTGTCCCGTATCATCTGAGATGGCTCCTGCACAGACTAAAACAAAATTAATAAAGTAGTAAACAGTCTTGCGTGAATCTTTAACTCAAACGTGTGATTGTTTCAACGACATACAGGATACCATCAGCCAGGGACAGCAGTGGAGTCGTTTTTGCATCACTTAAGAAACAGTAAAACACCGAAATGTAAATCACAGTTTGTTCAGTTGCCTCTTTCTGCATGAGTACAAAAACAAGACACCATGGAATAGAACCAATCTGTGTGCAGAGAAGCAGCAGCGGCAACATCCCTGCGGGTCCCCAGCAGATTGGACTTGATTTGTTTCTCAAAGCACAAGTTTGACAGAATACCCTGTATCCATCCGTATGCATGTGGGCAGAGCGTCTCTCTGCTGCGCAGACGTGAAACCAACCCATTTCCAATGAATCTTTTCCCTGAGACTTCAAACTGTATGTCTGAATACTCCCCCCTGCAGACCAGATCCTCCACCCTGTCACTCAAGCATCCACTTCTCCCTGTGTTATCGTTTAGAGACATTGGGTTTCTAGGTTGGGGGTTAAAGGGAGCCGCCGGCATCTCTGTGTACTCACAGGCAGAAGGTCAGAGAGAACAGGACATCTGCCTCACTGGGTCAGGCACACAACACCAGCCACACGGTCATACATGGCAATAGTAACGTAGATCGACTCTACTCCTGCTCGGGGCTAACAGTTGACACACACGGAAATGACATAAACGTCAGTATCTCAGTCCAATCTGTCGCAGAGAGGTTTAATAGTGTCCGAGCATCGGGTGCAATGACTGCGTTACATCGTGGATGAGGTTATGGGTTTTGTGTCGGTGTTCGCGTTCACGTGTGCACATACGGGCGTTTGTGCATGCGTGCTTTGTACGCACGTGCACACGGGGCGCTTGTTTGTGCGTTTCTGCATTTGTGCGCATTGGTCTGTACTGTACATATTTTGCTGTCATCTTCTATCTGTGCACGATGTGCGTTCCCCTTGTGTTAGGTGAGGGCATACTCGAACGTCCCCTTCTCCAGGCCCTCTATGCCGTCGCCGGCCCAGTTGGAGGAGGGCATGCTGCTGTAGGGGTCCAGCAGGATCCGGAAACACCGTATGATCAGCAAGCCCAGGAACACCAGCAGCATTCCCACAAAGGCAAACGCAGTCTTCTGCTCCAGAGTCAGGGAGTGCGCCATCATGTCATTCCCGCTCATGGCAGCGAGGGAGTAGTTGTAGTGGACGCTACACATGGTAAACCGACATCCAGGCGCCTCATCTCTGCTCTGATGTGGTCAGCCACTTGTACGCCTGCATGCTACCTGGACAGGGGTTATAAAAAGGAAGGCTTGGGATTAGTGCAGTGATTTTAAGAAAAGGAGGAAATCGTTACAAATGTTCATCTTAGATTTCAGTATCTTCCCTAACTACTCACACTCTCTGCAATATACTGCAGGAGTTAAGGAGGCCAGCATGATAATGCAAACAGTGTGGAAGGATGGCCGTGACACAGGAACTGTTAGCCTTCTATAAATAGCTTGCCTTTATGGTATCAAACAGATACGTATCCCCACAGACTTCGATGTCTCTCCGTCTCTCCCTCTCTCTCTCTCTCTCTCTCTCTCTCTCTCACACACACACACACACACACACACACACACATACACACACACACACACACAGCCAGCCTCTGGGAATTTCACAGGGGGACGGAAAATACAAGTATTGATCGTGTGAGAGAGGCTTCATAAAAATGACTTGCTCGAAATATCAAAAGGACATCTGAGTCAAAATATGACAGATCTGTACAGATTGCATTCATTTTTACATCCCCGGGATTCAGAATGACAGGCATGACAGAAACATACTGTACATAGGGAAAGGTATAATTTGATATAAACAGGAGCAATCACAATTCTATTCTAAGCATCTTCACAGAAATGATGTGGCCACGGCAACCGGAATGCGTCCTCAGCTCATGACTCTCTCCCAAACATGTTGCCATACGAACACAAGCAGCAGGTGGCTGGAGTCAGGGGAGGGGGTGTACATACAGTAGGACCATGAGAGAATGGGGAGAGACAGGGAAAGGATGAGGAAGGAGAATGAATAAGGTGCACATGTGTGTGAGTGAGCAAGGGAGGCAGAGAGCGACAGAGAGAGAAGGAGGGAGGGTGAAAGACTGCATTAGAGTAACTGCGATGTGGCAGTAGTATATATGAGGATGGGGAAAGGATGCATCTCACCATCATTATCGTTGCATCCTTACAGACCTGTTGCTGCTGCTTCTTTGGGGCAACTCCACTCATTTTGGTTAACCCGCAGACCCGTACTCGTCAATCCGTCCATCGTCCTCGTATCGGATACACGCCACTAACCTCACATCAAAACAAGAAGGCAGAGCGAGAGAGAGGGTGTGTGTGGTAAAGAGAGAGAGAGAGAGAGAGAGAGAGCAGGAGGACCGATAGAAAAAAGGGTGTGATTCAGAATGTGATTCTTCTCAGAGGGTCAGCTTGTCTCTTCTGGTGCTCTCTTTACTTGCTGCCTCCTAACTCATTATTATTCTGTTTCTCTAGCTTCTCCCTCCACTGGCGCTCACACTTGCTCCCTGCTCTGCTGCATGGCAACCACTTGTTAATCGCACTCAGCTGCTCTGCCGCCTCAGTCATTCACAGCATTCCCGCTCAGCGGCTCCGAGAGGGATGCAGCATTGCACATGAGGAGAATCCACTTCCACCTCGTCCTCTCCTCTCCTCTCCTCCTCCTCCTCCTCCTCCTGGTTTATTTGGCTTTTCTCAAAATGACTCCCCTTAAAATGTGACAAGAATATCATAGTGCTGCCAGCAGGAGCAATGCTGCCTCTTGCTGCTGCTGGCCAGTATGCTGTCGCAGAGGTATTTTTGGTACAGCAAAGCAGTATCACATCACATCACAGCCTGGTTTGATTATGTGCTTTTTAATTGGTGCAACTGTCTCTCTAATCAAATTGACTTGGCCCTTCTGCTCCAAGGCTTATGCCACCGTGCTCATGAGCATGATTAGGCGGAGGAGATTGACACTTTTAAAGAGACCCCCCACAGTAATGGATTGTACAGTATTTCCAAAGAAATACACAGCAGGTCAACTTACTGCCCACTAGTATCCCAAATGCAGGTGTATACAGGTGTTTATACTGTAGTTTATAAACACAACCTACTATGTAATTTATGCAGTGCAAGTTCATCTCAGAAATGTTTGCCAACTTGTATGTTACGTTTAATGAGAATACAGGAAGCTCACTAATGGAATGCAACTGTAAAGGTGAAGGTCAGTGTTTTCAAGAGTTTTATGTCACTCATTCCACCTTATAAGGCAGTCCACTCTTCTTGAAAGGAAAACCACCTTAAATATTTGATTTATTTTAGAAATAGTTCATCTTTTCTTATTCAAGGGTGTCTCAAGTTGATTTGTCATTTGTCCATGTGGTCCAGCCCTATTCAATGTATGGAATGCATGTACTAATCAAAACATTTTAAACTAGAAATGCACTCTGTCCAGGTGCCAACTTGCTCCTTACACACAAGTATGCCATGTATGGCCTACTGGTGCGCAGTACTTGCGTGCTCTGCTTGCGCAAGTACATTTTGTTTTGATGCTGATATTAACCTAGGAAGTATTATGTTCGATTTTAGTTATGTTTAGGTTAAGTTTGATTGTTTATTGCTGGACCACACATGGACAAATTACATAATCAACTTGCGACAGGTGTGGTCCCCCTTGAGTAAAATATTAACTATATTTCTAAACGAAATAATACATTTTTAATTGTAGTTATAGAGCGTGATTACAATGTATTAAGGCATATGAGGCATAATTGGCCAGGGATCATTTTTAGACTGCCATGTGGTATTTCAGTTGGGGATTTTAGTAACTATCAGTTAGTTTGAATAGCAGCCAGTCTCTCACGTAAGACATTAAAAACATGGAATAACAGTTGTAGATCTTTATTGTAAAGTTATTTTAGACACATACAAATGCATGCAAGTAGCATTGACGCACAGCTGCATTCCTATGGGGAAATTTGGTAGGAAAACAATATTTGAAGTTAAGTTAAATTCTATTGCATTCATTTAAATTGGCTGAACAAATAAGATAGAAATAGGAATCTATGTTAACAATCAAATAGATCTATGCTTGTTCATGCTTTTGTGATGTTATGTGTTGTGATAATAGCAATACAATTTGTTGTACTAGTGTAATCACACATTGATTTATGGGACCCCTTGATTGCCTTTCAAATATTTATCAGAATATATGCCATTGTGCCTTGGGGGCCTGCACACTTTCCAATTTGGCTCAGGTCCTGCTGAAGATAAATGATATCAGGATACTGTCCAAGAGGACATTAGGGTAAAGATTGCCTGACTTTTATCATGGTTAGACAACAGGTCAGCAAAGCAAACTGACTAATATGCCCATTAATGCTAATTGACACACACTGAATCACAGCTTGTGATAGCAGTGAACTCTGTTCAAGAAACATTCAAAGAAAGAATAGGGCACAATGCCAAGGACTTAAGAGATTTGTATTTGAGTTTAATTGCCACTGTAAAAGGACATAAGCAGGAAGATACTCTCCCAAACCAAATATTGAGTTAACATTGATTTACACTGTAATGAACAACATAATTATTGTATAGTAGTGAGGTGGTGATTGTGGAAAGGGTTTGTAAAACATTTAACTTATAAAGCTCTAAACAAGCCCACATTTAAAAAACAAACAAAATAAGACAAATTTAGCAAATTATCAAATATTCTTTGATTATTCTTCCCCAGGGAAACCTTTTTTCACAGCAGACATTTTGAATTTACATTATGTTATCTTCAGCTGTATTTATCCATCTAAATGGCCACTGTGAAAGGTGGAGACTTCGATAATATCTTTTTGGGTTTGTTGCATTCCTAAGGTCTTGTAGGTCACCAGCACTTTCGCCTATAACATATTCGCCTACACGCATTTGGTCCTTTCGCCTGGCATTTTCGCCGTGGAGGAGAGTCTTTTCACCTACCTGTCTGAGCCATTTCGCCTACCCTCAATTCTGCTGTCAGACTGTCCATGTTTGCAAATTATCTCTTTGTCATTTAAATATTATAGTGACTGTGACAGTGGTGTCAAGTGAATCTAACAGTTTACTTGACATTTATTATTTACATCACATTTTATTCCTAAAAAATGGCAAAATAGTTTTTTATGCCTGTTGACAGGCAAGGTTGATTCTATAGGCTATTTAGGTGTAGCATATCTTATATAGACCTATATAGGCTAATAGCCTACATATATATTTTGTATAGCCTAATGTTAAAACAATATAGGCCTACAATACTGTTCATTTTACAATACTGTTCAATACTGCACCAAAGAATGTATAGTATCGGGACATGGATTAATTAATTATTTGGGCGCACCTGATTCCAATAGCTCTGTATTTATGTGATTACTATGGAGTGCATATGATAGCCGTGTGTAGGTTTGACATGTAACACCACTGTCACAGTCACTATAATATTTAAATGACAAAGAGATAATATGAAAACATGGACAGTCTGACAGCAGAATTGAGGGTAGGCGAAATGGCTCAGACAGGTAGGTGAAAAGACTCTCCTCCACGGCAAAAGTGCCCCGCGAAAAGACCTGGCGAAAATGTTATAGGCGATTATGCCTGACACCATTCCTAAGACAAAAAATATATATATATATATTATAATAAATGTACCCCCCATTCGGGTCCCCATCCAGAATCAATGGGGGTACATTTATTGTAATCACATTATTGTCTGGAATGCAACAATGCAACAAATACAAAAAGATATATTGAAATCAAGTCTCTATGGTTTGAGTAATCACTAGAAAGATTTTGGGGTTAGGGTCATTTTGGGGGTGAACTACTCCTTTAAGTGCAAGGTTTACAGTAAGATGATAGTAGACTCCCAAGGTAAAGTTATGACAACTTAATGCAGCTTGAAAATCAGTATTCTTTTGTTGTACAATGAATGAATGAATTAGACTTAAACAGAGAGCATCTGGAGGCGCCCACTGGTCTACCGGTCCAGGTGCATAGCACATAGGTTCAGTGTAGCCTTACAGCGTATCGCTGGTTCAATTCCCGATCCCGACTACTTTTGCTTTGTGTCACTCCCCATCTCTCTCCCCATCTTATCTCCCTTTCCTCTTTCTTTGTCATTCTAAAGGCTTGTCCATAGTATCTCCGAAATGTTCGGTGAGTTGGACTTTCCAACGTGCAAATTTCAGAAGTCGAGAGTTACGTCATTTTGTAGGCCTTAACCTCCATCAATCTTCCCATACCAGGAGGATGGCCCTTTTGATATACTGAAAGACACCCTGATGTGTTTCATCATAAACAGTTTCCCAATAAGGAGCCATATGTTGTAGTACTTTATTGTCAGTTCACACTGAAATGTGTCTTGTGACCCAGCAGCCATGTATGCAAAACACATTTGACAACACAAAAGAACAAAAACAAGATTACGTACATAAAGACAAGAGCAATGTCCACCGCTTACCCTGCCCCGGCCAAACTCCTGATTAAGCCTCAATGTCGACTGATGGACAAAGGACCTCTTAAGACTGACCTTATTGTATTCTGGAACACCTAACTCCTTAAGGCAGCAACCTATATTCTCTATTGTAGGCTGGAACACCATCTCCTTCCTGAAGGCCGCAACCTATATTCTCTGTAGGCCACAACACATAGTGTTTGAGGTGATATTCCTTGACAACCATAGAATACTGCTATCATACGTGGATGTATATAGCCTCTGAAGTGTTTATTTGTTTATTTAACAAATCAGCATTAAAGAGAGATGTCTGCAGTAATAGCGAATGAGTCAGGGTGGAATCCTATAGAGCAGGTCCATAGCATTACATTTATATGAGACAGTACAGACACTCACAAATTTGAGGTGACATGAAATTCCCATTTCTGCCTGAAGTTCCTCAACTCATCTGAAACACAGAACGTCTATATGTTTTTCTGCAGTTATGCTAACATAATCAAGTTGACTCTTATATTTGCCAGAGTTGATATCCAATACGGACTGCGCAAGGCTGTGCATTTTAATTACTGGGACATATGAGCTGGTAACCATTAACGACTATACCAACATGGAGACAAATAAGTGATAATCACATTATATTGAGGTCTCTCAGTTAAATAGTAACTAACCCTAACGCCTTTAAAGATGTTGTTTAAAACCTGCTTTGAAGCTACATGGTCACTGCACAGTTTCAGTGACCATGTTGTTCTAGGGCACTTTGGTCTTTGATTGCCAACATCTAACAGGTCAAAAGTTTTAGTATCCTTTATAAAATGTCAGAGCCTGTATCAAGGATCCCAATGAGTTTGTTATTGGCTAGTGCTGTAAATAGGGTTACAAACTTAAGACTTGTGTTATACTTATTTTGAAAATGTAATATTTGCCATATTTGATATTGTAGGCCTACATGTTTGGTAGTCTCTGTGACTGAATTAGGCTATGCTTTTTGCCATGGGACCCTGAGCCTGTGAGCACTGGGTGAGGACCGGTCATAATAGTCTAGTAAATCTAGGGAAAAAATACACTCAGGTTGGACAAAGTTTTATTATTTAGTTTTTCAACTGATTCTGACAGGAAATTAGGTCTACTAGCCAGGATAAAAAATCTACCATGATCTGCTCACTGCAAATACCCACAGTGGCCAAATCAAGTTGGGCTCCCATCGACTTTCTATACAGGAGGAAAATACCCAGAGAAAAAAATCTGCTTTAAGTAGGATGTGAGGGGTCTAACTAGGGGTTTGACATGATGCTGAACCCATTGCAAGCATTTGTTTTGCACAAAAAAACATTCCTTGGGCTAACAATGGCCCCAGAAAATGATGGTTTAGTTATGAAAAGTGATGAGTCATCACTTTTCCACAGTTTTGTGGGCGTTTTATTGGGCCAATGAATGTTTTTGTGCAAAACAAATGCTTGCAATGGATTCAGCATCATGACAAACCCCTAGTTAGACCCCTCACATCATACTTAAAGCAGATTTTTTTTCTGGGTATTTTCCTCCTGTATAGAAAGTCGATGGGAGCCCAACTTGATTTGGCCACTGTGGGTATTTGCAGTGAGCAGATCATGGTAGATTTTTTATCCTGGCTAGTAGACCTAATTTCCTGTCAGAATCAGTTGAAAAACTAAATAATAACATTTTGTCCAACCTCAGCCTTATTTTTACTGGACTATAAGGCAGTGGTTCTCACCCAGTGGTGCAGAGGGGGTTCCAGGTGGTCCCCTGCTAATTGATAGAGAGTTGGTAACCAAATGGACCCTTATAGATCTTTCGTTCTTGAGCGTAAAATGAAACCAAATGGCATAGTTACATTTACTGTTAAACATCTGCATTTTAGGCCTACTTAATTTGCTAGAATTCTAATTATTTGCCTGTTATCTCTCCTATGGCACCAACATCAATGTTGCATGGAATTGTGGACAAAATCCTATCCAAAGATAGCAAAATATTCTACGGTTTGGGTCTGAGAGACTCATCAATTGGTGATCCGTGGCTCAAATGGTGAATAAATAATTGTCCTCCCAGAAATTCCCAATTGCTTATACTCCACTACATCTCGGATCCAAATATTGAACTTTTACTCCAATACAATTATTTGAAAACTTGCAGATATAGGCTAAATTATTGCGACCAAAGGTCGCAGTTTACCATGAGAAATGTCACAGCTTGTCCGCGTATAGAGGTACGTGTACACATTTTTACAGTCTATGGGTTTGCCACTCTGATGTCACTGTGATGTCCGGCACATCTTGTCCACGTATCCGTGTATCTCTGAAGGTCACGCCTGACACTGTGGTTCCCTTGACACATCACTGTGACATCACAGGTGATATCACATATCTGTGTGGCTGGTTCTGATAGCAATCTCAATGTATGGGCATAACATATATTGTATGTTGTGATGTCATGGGAACCACTCTAACAGAATCCCTTTAGGGTGAGGTCGCATGTCACCCTGAGGTGTCTTACTAGAAATATTATAGATAGATAGATAGATAGATAGATACCTTTATTATCCCAAGGGGGACATTTAGTTGTCCAGTAGTAGCACAGCAGTATACAGTTATTTACAAAGTTACAGAGACGTAAGAAAGATAGATAAGAGGGAAAAAAACAAAAACAAAGACAAGAGCAGTACAGTACCAATAAGGAGAAGGTGCATCAATAGAGGGGGCGAATAATATATAAGTATATATACATAAAGTGTCTTGCAAAAGAGACCATAGCAGTCAATGCTAGTTAGTGCAAACAAGTATCTCACTGTCATTGTTAAACAAAGCAAAAATACTCAGAAACTACCAACACTAACAACCTAATAGTGCAGTGTCAAAAATCAGTGCGAAAAAAGAAGAAACTAGGAAGCGTGTCACCGCAAGGCGCACATGAGCACTCTTCCTGGAAGGTCCTTAGAGGTCAAAGTCAATACAGCAATTGTTCCTTAGAGGTCAAATTCAATACAGCAATGGTTCCGTAAGTCTAAGTTAGGAAGGGAGACCTTTTCAAGCGTCCGTTATGTGTCTCGTTGTACAGCTTAAGGGCAGCCGGTAAAGAAAAGATTTTCCTAATCTCTCACATCTCCGTACTGGGTAGGTAAAGCGGTCGTTTCCTCTCTTACTCCAGTAACTGGTGATCTCTAGATGGAGGGGGTGGGAGGAGTTCTCCAAGATGGAATATAAAACATACAGTAGGCTACATTAACCACTTTAGCCCTATTTTATATCTAGGCTATTTGAACATAGTCTATCTACAAGCTCACAGTGCTTCGCATTGCACCTGTTTGTGAGCTTGTAGATCTGCTATTTTCAAACATTTTTTGTACTGTTACTTTTGGTACTTTAAGTTTTAGTAGGCTACATTTTGATGCCAACACTTTCGTACTTTTACTCTGGTACATTTTGAATTCCGAACTTTTACTTGTAACATAGTATTTCAACATTGCAGTATTGATACTTTTACTTTTACTAAAACATTTGCCTCCTCGATCCTTCTCTTCCAGTGTCTGTGGGCTGCTTGCTGCCTCTCAGGAAAGCCTGGTGAGGCGAGGTTACTTGCTGCCTAGCAACACTCTCCAAGTCTCGCGGTACTTGTCCGATTCATTCACTGCTGGAGAGATTTCATACTGCGCAGGGACAGGAGCAGCATTGTGTATGTGTGTGTGTTTTGCGTGCCTGCCGTGAACCTATTAACCTAACAAACCTGAACATGGCAGATATTGAAACCCTTGAAATCCTAGAGGAAGAAAGCCAAGAGGAAGAAAACCAAGAGGAAGCTAGCGAACCCGCTCAGGTTGAAGACGAGGATCCAGAGCCAGAGCCAGAACCAGAGCCAGAACCAGCCCAGGAGGACACGACCACCAATGGCGAGAAAACGTAAGTGAAAGCGTGTTGTTTAGCCCTGCCAGACAGCGCTGCTAATGCGGTCTCTTGAACAGCTAGCCACCGTTAGCTAATAGAGGTGGGACGTTCGCAAACGACTCGAGTCTTTTGAACGGCTCTTTGAAATGAACGATGGGATCCCGGTTCGCGGTAGGGAGCCGTTCCTTTTTCTTCTTCTTTTTTATTTATTTATTTATTATTTGATGAGGGGGATATCAAATTTAGATACATCAATGTAGAAATACTGTCACAAGTAAAAGTAAAATGTTCGTTGAGTAAAAGTACAAAAGTATTGGTATCAAACTAAAAAGTACCAATAGTAGAAAGTAGTCATTATGCAGAATGTCCCGGTCTTCCAATGAATAAAATGTAAAAAAATCATTTGAAAATAGCAGATCTGGTGAGCTTGTAGATGATTTGTAATTATAATCAAAATCTACAAAGTAACTAACTAAAATTAGTCTTTTTAACGGCTCTTTGAAAGGAACGGATCCCCCGGCTCACTTCAAAGAGACATAAATCCCATCTATATTAGCCAAGAAGATGGAGAGTGGAGAGTCGTTGCGTTGGTTAGCAATAAGGCATACAAGCTATGATGCTCTGAGTAATTGTTTACCAAGGTGTCAATAACGTTTGGTACGCGGAACGTTAGAGGCTCAATATAATTGCTTTTGCCTGCTAAGCTATAATATTGCTATGCTAACACACCTCTGCTACTTGGTTGAATCGACAACAAGGCACCAAGTTACACACAGTGCTTCTTTGGTTTGATGTTGGTTACCAGTCGTAGAAACGTCAGTTACATGTTTATACAAAGTGCCGTACAGCTGTGAGTTACTTGAGTGCTTGTTACAGTTAGTAACAATGTTAAAGCGCTTCTATACATTAGCCAGTGAATGGAGTAGAATAAAATAATGGACAGCAAAAAAATGCTATGAACTCTACATGGTAACATTTGTGTTTAACTCTGTACATGTCCCATTCTCCAATACAAATAAAATGATATTATGATTATAATTGGTTATTATGACTATAATTGCACACTCCAATCAACCATTGATTGTCTTTTGCATCTCACAGATAGTAGTATTACTAGTAGTAATAGCCTAATACTTATTTTGTATATAGCTATTTGATTTACAGTGTAACAAATAACGCCTGATTTAAAAATGTTAATGTTTTCCAGCTGGCAGAATTATGACATTTAAAGAAATCTGAAGAATGGCCTTTGACTGTTGCTTTACGCCCATCTTGCAGAGAAGCTGAGGAGACTGTGCTGCCCCCCACTCAGAAGCCCGGGTCCAAAGAGAAGGAGAAGTCCTCTGGCAACAGAAGAGGGAACCGTTACCATCCTTACAAAGACAAACACGGCGGCGCCGTGGACAAGAAGGCTGCTGACGGGAAACGGGTGTTCATTAGCAATATCCCCTATGACATGAAGTGGCAGGCAATTAAAGACCTGATGCGTGAGAAAGGTAATTTCCTGCTGTGTTTGGGATGAAAATGTTTTCCCATTCTGTCTCCTCAGCTGATCAGGAGGTCTTGACCTCTCTCTCCCCTCCTTGTTACAAGATGGAACAGCCTGCTTACAGTAGTCATTAGATGTTCTACCTTGTTTTGGATGCACTTAGTGAAGGAGAGAGGGACGTAGTAACAGTGTGACATTAGCTTATTGGATTAATTTATACTCACTGGGTGGACCCCAGTTTAGATTGGTCTGATATGAGTTTGAGAAAGGAAGAATCTTAGTTATTTTGTTCCTTGTTTTTATATGGTATTGTAAGCTCCTACATGTAACCTCAGACCAGCAGTAGTAGCATTGACTGTTGTAGTATGATTTTGTTGCATCTGTTATAAGGTGAACCATGTTTGTATGAATGAACCTGTTGTTGACTTTTTTGAAAGGTGACAGGACACCGGGGAAATTCCAACAACAGTTAATTGTGTTGACCCACTGATCAATGTTGAAGCCTTTTGAATCCCCAAAGGTTAACTGTAGCTGTGTTATTCTTTGGCCTTGGCCTGTTGGGGCTCTCAGTCACTGCCCAGAAAGGCATGGTGTTGTCTAGTGGGATGTTGGTCTGGGCTGACTGTTGATCATTAATGGGACATCTTCGCCTGTAGCAGCGTTGCCAAGGCCAACGGCGCAGTGAAGACTGGTGACTTAAATTCCTTTGTTCTCTTGGTATTTTTCCTTTGTATGTCTCATGTAGTTGGTGAGGTTACATACGTGGAGCTCTTTAAGGATGCAGAAGGAAAGTCAAGGGTAAGTGATGTGGTCCAACTTGCTGCACGAGGTTTTAAATGCCCTCCGCAGTCTCCTTAATCATCCAGTGTTATTTTAGGTACTGATCCTTTGGGTCTGTCTATGTTACTGAATTGGAGATGGGTTGTGTTTTAGAGCCTGATAGTTGGCTTTAGATTGATATTCACTTGAAAGGGACTTGTCCTGTTGATTCTGGAAAATAATAATTCGAACTTATCTGAAGTTCTGTTGTCACTTCAATTGGTGTCAGAGTTTGTCTGTTTTGGCCATGTTCCAAAGGGAAATGTTGCTTGAGGTGATTTGTCATATTGATTGATCATAACGCTGTCTCAAATTCAGATATTTACAATTCTCTCATTTTATATGGCACAATTCTCTTTTCAAAGAAACAAAATGGTTATTTTTTTCTTTTGACACATTTTAGCTTAACTTCCAGAACAAAAACACTTTCTTTACTCTACAGCTGTTTATGAAAACCATACAGAAGTTACTGCACACTGTTTTGATGTAATGTCACAGCAAAACTGGTCATTTTTCTCAAGCTAAATGCATAACATTTAGTTATTTTCAGTTTTATTAAATTGAATATTTTTCTGCATTTTACATTTGTTCAAATCAAGTAGGCTTTATTTTCAATAAGGTTGCATTATTGTTTGTTTGATATGTGCACTATCCTAAAACTTGTTCTAACTCTACTGATCATCTCTTTTTCTTAGACCAGTTCTGTGATATGTCAACACTCTGATGCTCTAGTCTAGATGATGTCAATAACCTGTAGTCATCTGGCTTTTGAAAATACATCATGGTCACAAACAAAAGCCTGCTAGCACAAGCTGGCACGCAAACACGAGTAACACAACATCATGTAGATTCACATTAAACACCAGAAGCATGTTAATACATGTCTAGACAGTTTATAAAGCTCTAGACTTGTTCATGCGTTTTATTTGATCCTAACTCTTTTTATGTATTCCTTCTACTCTGGATGAATGTTGATTCCTGAACTCAATGATGCTGCTCCTTAGGGTTGTGGGTAAGAAACTGTCACATTCTGTTAATATCTAGATTTAACAATACATCATAAGCCTACATGCCCTACTCTTGTATTTATAATTATGCTTATCCCTCTCTCACCAGTGTTGTGGAGTTTAAAGATGCAGAATTTGTTAAGAAGGCCATAGAAAAAATGAACAAGTATGACCTGAGTGGAAGGCCGCTCAACATCAAAGAGGTATGGACACGTGAATGCACTCTTTTTGGCATTCAAGCAGCTGCCAAGAGCATCTTTCATTTGAGTTGAGTTGAGTTTGCAATGTGTTTCTCACACCAGGACCCTGATGGGGAACATGCACGCCGCGTGCTTCAGCGCATGGGGGGAGTTCCCCAGGGAGGCAGAGGGCAGGACGGCATGAATGTACCTCCCTCCATTGCCAACAACCCCAACATCCCACCAGAGGTCATCAGCTCACTGCAGGCTGGGCGTCTGGGCACTACAGTGTTTGTGGCCAATGTGAGCACACAATTAATCTTAGTAGTTAGTTTTACTTTTACTCCAGTTGCTAGACAGCACCTGTGTCAAATTTTTGTACATTCTATGAATAACAAGGATAAGTTAGATTACTCTTCTAGAATCGTCTTCAGGTCTAAATGGTCAGATGATGCTTTGTGATTAGCCCGCCACTGTCTTGATGTCAGAAGAAAGTTATCTAACATATAATTTTCCGAATGTCTGTCTGTCTGTCTGAGTGTCTGTCTGTCTGAAACCGCGTTTCTCCTCAGTGGCTGGAGCAATTGATCTGAAATCGCATCACCATCAGCATATGAACACACCTGACATAACTGTGAAGCCCGTTTGTCACTTTCACAAATCGTATGCTGTATAATTGCATTTTTATGGTGTATCTATATCTATTTAGCCTACAGTACCTTTTGTGACCACACATGTTAAGGGAGGGGCGCTGTTGTTTGTTCAGGCCATGCACAATCACACACAAACCCACACACACACACACACACACGGGGGGGGGGGGGGGGGGGGGGGTAGTGTGTGTGTGTTGGTTGGTTCTGGCCCTGTTACAGATGTTGTCCAAAATCATGCAGATCGGTACACAGTATCTCTGTAGCCGTTAAATGGAACGGGTATTTCTTACATTGATGCTCCTACATATTAGCATGCAAGCACCAGTTAAAGTTACTTTCCATCCCTCATATACTGTGTGCACAGTGCACATCCCATAATCCACACACTGCACATCATTTCGGAGCTCATATCTTTGAACGGGTAAGGGCTAGTTGGAAGAATTTGGCAGATTTACTTTGCATAATCCCTTTGAAAAGGGCTTTGCCCAGAAAGCAATTTAGTTACATTTTGGACAAATGTACACTTCAGGTGTATGTAAACAACTAGATCACAAGAAGAAGCTGAAAACTATCAAATTGAGTTACACTGACTATGACCACTGATAGTCATGTATGTGAACGTTGGCTTAAAGTAATCAGGTCAGGAATGAATAGAGTATACATTCACCAATGTTTATAATGATGGCTCCTTGAATTTCAGCTGGATTTCAAGGTGGGTTGGAAGAAGTTGAAAGAGGTGTTCGGCATGGCTGGTGTGGTGAAGCGTGCTGACGTGAAGGAGGACAAGGATGGCAAAAGCAGAGGGATGGGAACGGTGACCTTTGAGCAGCCACTGGAGGCTGTACAGGCCATCTGTATCCTACAGCTCAGATCTCACAAGAAATGCATGCATTGTCACATGGATGTAAACATTTTGCAGCTGCTTTCTCCTTGACTTTTACTTTCAGCCATGTTCAACGGTCAGATGCTGTTTGACAGACAAATGCATGTTAAAATGGTATGACATGTGTATTGATACATTTATCATTGTATTAATAGCAGTAGTATGAAACAAGGAGGAAATGATTTTCTACATTGATGTGCTTTTTTTTTTAGGATGAGAAATCTCTTGTGCCTGATGATTTCCGTAACATAGAAAAGGCACCTCAGTTACCAAGTAAGTAAATTGTGTTCAAACTGTCATATACTGATACTAAAACTTGTATATAATGAGCAAGGCCTAGTCCAGTGGTTCTCAGCCTTTTATACTTGGAGACCCCCTTTTTAAATCTGAGATTTAAGTGTTTGTCAGACCCGTTTAAATTTCACAATGATACATGTGAGATTTGGCTATTTTAAATTCATAAGATAACAGATATAGATATCATGTCATTACTGGCCTGATTGGCTGCAGCTGGGGCCTGTTCCCCGCTATACTTGCAGCTTGAGGTCGTTAAACCAGGGGTCTTCAACAGGGGGTCCAGGATCCCTAGGGGTCCTCAAAGTTACTACAGGGGGTCCTCCAAATCTTCCAATCCTTTTTATATTAACAACTTGAACCCTAGTGTCCATATTCTGAGAACTGTAGACAAAAATAGCAGATCTACAAGCTACGCCTCACGCTTGTAGATCGGCTATTTTCGGCAAAGAGGTTTGGTGTAGAGGGGAAAAAGAGTAGACTAAGTACAGGTGTGAAAGGTCAAGTTTATTAAGTATTGACGGTTCAAGTGGTTAAATATCTGAAAACACAAATTGACATGAACCCAAAATACACTGATGATCGTGCTGTCAAACAATGAAACTATATGGAATCTATGGAAAGGTTGTGGGGGTCCCTGCTTCATCTCTCTCTCTCTCAACTAAGGGGTCCTTGGCCTGAAAACGTTGAAGACACCTGCTCTAAACATTTAAATCGGCAAGTTAGGAATAATAGAGAAAATGCCACATCCAAAAACATAAAGAGGAAAGTTGACCGTGTATTTAAAGAAGAACGGACACGTTTGCTGTCCATTCCTGTGTTCGTTCTACCAGGTGGCATCAATGAAAAGCTGTTGTGTTGTGCAATAAAGTAAAGTGTTAGCTGTCCAATATAATTTTATACTGCACCACAAGACGAATCATGGCACCTTCAAAGAGGTCTTTCCACCAAAGACAGAGGCAGGAAAGCGTAATTGAAGCACTGACAGCGCAGTTTGTGCACACAGCAGCAGGAGTCAGCTCAGCTGTGTGACAGTCGGACCGCTCTTGCAGCAATCACTCACGTGGATTATAAGTATAATAAACATTCTTCAGGTGGGGATAAATTCTCTATTTGGACATAATAGCTACCAGATATTATTTCTGGGGGGTGCCACTTCCTGATGTATAATGTTAAAAATGTTTAACCGTTGCTATTTGCAACCCTTCAAATGAAAAGTTATGTTTTTGAGTTGACTGGTTGGTAAACATATTAAGGAGTTTTGGTTCAAATAACTTGATGAGCAAGATAAATTGGAAGAATAACTGAGATTAAGTCAAGATGAAATAATCATTATTTGCCCTCCTACTAATGTACACAAATGTTGTTTTGTGTGTGTAGGGGGTCTGGGTGGCATCGGTATGGGTCTGGGTCCAGGTGGGCAGCCAATCGATCCCAACCGACTGACTGGACGAGGTGCCATGGGGCCTGGAGGTCAGTCAGAGAATCTTCCCACATACCACACCATCCAGAAACACTGCTTTGCACTGGTTCTGTGTCTCTAGTTTCTTGCATTCTGTAAGGCACTAGTTCCCAAACAGCGGGTCGGGACCCATTGTGGGTCGCGGACAGATTTTCCATTTTATGAAATTCCATTAATTAGAAAACAAGTGTTTAAGAAGTAGTGAAAATAGCACATCTACAAGCTCACAACATATCACTAAAGCGACGTGTTGTATGTATATATCTTATATTTTCAAAGTAATCTTGAAAATAGTTGAGCAATTTGGAATTCTTGAAACATTATAACCCAACTCTTGTATGGGGTGTCCCTGGCACAAAATATTTTTCAGATGGGGTGTGAAGTCAAAAACATTAATTTAGGGGTCCTTGAGTGAATTAAGCAATGCCTTTTATTATTTTCCAGGCAAAAAAAGCAAACTCCATCTGCCATTCAATTACCTTCCTTCAAGGCAAAATAAATTACCCTATGATCTGTACAAGTGGAACCGTCCATTTGGTTTCATTTGTACACTCTTGAGTTGCATACCCTAAAGGGTTCATTTGGTTCCTTAATATCTTGGCTGGGGGACCCCCTGGAACTCCCTCAAGGACCCCAGGGGGTCCCCGGACCCCACTTTGAGAACCAATGATTTATGGGACATGAATGCAAACAGAGGGAGAGGAGGAGAGAGGAGCTCAGGGAATCATGAGAAGTCTCTGGCCAGTCCGAGCCTACATAACGCCATATAATTCATATGAAAAAACTTTAAACAGCATTCCAGAAATGCATTGTTTCAAAATACCCCAGAAAACATATAATGCTTAGTTAATGTGTAAACTATGTGTCATCCTTACCTGGCGTCTCCAATGACCCTGCTGCACCTTGAATGTGGGTTATGCTGATAACGTGAATGATCAGACGACGAGCAACATTCCTACAAACTGAAATATTGGACCTAAAGGACGACTTAACCTATTTTTGACCTACGGTGTCTTCGTGTAATTGGTCCTCACTAATTCTCATGATGGTCGAACAGCTAAAATTTGTATTTGTGCGAGAACAAAGTATTCCATTATAGCATGCTGACTTTCCAGGAATAGAAAGCCTGCATTAGGTTGGACTCCCCGTTGATGTCACTGGTAGGTGGGTTTCTGTCCACAGTCCTCCTCTGAGACACAGACTGAGTAGAAATAAATGGTAAAATTATATCAGGAGCATACCAATGAAGGCGAGTTGAAAATGGGTGAAGTCACACTTAAATGTAATGGCTGCGTTTTATGGACTGACTGACGACCCCCATATAATGACATGTTGTCGTTCGTTTATTCGGTGCACTTGGTGCGTTGTCGTTCGAAAATCCAGTGCGTGGCGCACGGGTGTGTTGAGTGCACGCACTGACCGACCCTACTCAGAAGATGGGGTTTGGCAGGGTGGTGCGTCAGTGCGGTGTTCTGATTGGTTGGTTTTCATGGCCATGTCTCGAGCACTTGTCAGCTGTCTACAATGGAGGAAAATACCACAAAATGCAGCATTTGCAGCTTCATTGGTCGTTTGGGCTTGGTAGTTTCACACACATCAACGTGTAAACTAACAGCAGGTATGCCAATGTTATGAATTACATATCCTTTCAATATCAACGTTACGTTAGCAACTACTGCTTTTCAGAAAGTTTATCTTCAGAGTGAAAAAGCGCACAACTGTCTCTTAACAGGTCGTTCGTAAACAAGCCACACTGAACACACTCTACAACGTCACGCCCACTGCACTCACTACACTGAGCACACACCAGGTGCGCATTTCCGAACGCACCCATAGTGTCCTCCTTTTCAGCTGCATTTGAATCCCTATATATTTATGTTGACTGACTTGCTGGATTTTTGATTTAGGCATGGATGCCGGTCCAGGTTATGGAGGAATGAACAGAGTTGGAGGTGGGTATCTAGTCTATCTACCACTTTTTGCACTGATTTACTGGTCATCTCTTTTTGTTTTTGGAGTAAAGGGTAGATAACTGGTGGTAAAAAATATGTTTTCTACAGGTGGAGGCTTTGGTGGTATGGATAACATGGGCAACATGGGTGGTTTTGGCAGAGACATGGGCCGGATGGGAGGTAAGGAAACATGCCCACTTTTGCCCATTTCCCCTACTGGTTCTTCCTTGCATTATAAACCAGCTGTCCTAGGACTATTCTGACACCTAGTATTTGTGTGAGTGCAGCTTAGCCTTCTCTGGCAATATTGGCCCTTAGGCTGAACATCATGTAGGATAAGGATAAAATAACTCCTTGTGATGATGGCCCTTTCCCAATAAATATAATTTGTGCTGTGATCGCTGGCAAGTACAGCGCAATGTTAGAGAGAGGAGTATAAATAAAGTAATCTTCTAAAGTATGCAAAATGCTGGTCATGTCATGTGAGTTTGATATACAGATTAGGGATGCGAAGATATACTGGTACGGATCGTAATCGCGATACAAACGTCCGCGATACGGTTGAATCGGTTCATTCAGTGTGTACCGGTACAATAGACGGCCGAAATCGTGATGGATCGTACCGTGAGTGTCTGGATCGGTAAATTCCGCGATTGTATCGGTTCTTCCATATAGTATTTCATTATATCCTGTGTTTCCGAGGCGCCATGAATGCACCATCATCAGCCGTTCAACCCCCTCCCCAAAAGCCAGTCTTTAACGCGAGCTGCGACTCGGACAGACGGACAACATCTGCACTCTGCATGCAGGCAACCAGGGAGACAGACAGTGCAGCGAAATGCGAGTGAATCAACGAGTGAGACGAACTAGCAGCCCCACGGGTTAAAAAGATGCAAGATTAGTTGTACAGTACTTAGCTTTATATCATCCAAGTCCGCTGCGCTGATTGTTGTCACAGAGTAGCACAGGCTGATCGAGTGATATGTAATCAACAGCCGTTTCTTAGCGAATCTCCGACGGACAATTGATTGAGATCATCTTCTGCGCTATATTAACTGCACACACACACAACAACAATGTTGCTGGGTGTTGTAGGACTACTGCTTGCGTTTAAAACAAAGTATTTGTCACTGTTCTACAACTTTCCTGTTGATGCAAGCAACTCTCTCACTTGAAAGAAGCCTAATTTATACATCGCAGTACAAGGGTGTCGCACCTAAAATAGCAGACCTACAAGCTCACAATGCGTCGTGGATGCGACGCGCTGTGAGCTTGTAGATCTGTTTTAAAACATTTTGGCTATAAAAATTGCATAATCCTGGATTAAATATAATATAATATAATATAATATAATATAATATAATAATACAAACCAGGGAGGGACTTTATTGTTTTTCAGGTCAAGGACCCCTTAGCTCAGACAGAGATCAAGCAGGGACCTTCGCTGTTGGCTAGGCATTATAGCCTACTGTATCACACAAATATTTGGCAGGCCCCCTGTAATAACCCTGGATTGGGGTCCCTGACTCCCAGTTGAAGACATATAGGCCTACTAATAATGACATAGGCCTTCTATATGATTAGTTATGAAACAATTCTACAATAGCCAGCAGCTTTGTGTTCTCCCAGAATACTATAGGCCTATGTTGGGTTGTTAGACAGAGCCTAGTACTACAGTGAAACAATAAATTGCCTTGAATTTAAATTTTTTGTAAAATTTAAATCGCTATGTTTTGTAAATTTTGGGATTTGGGCTTGAATCGTGGTGAATCGTGAATCGTATCGCATCGTATCGGGAACGGGTGGATCGCGATGTATCGTATCGGCAGGATTTCAATGTATCGCAATTATATCGTATCGCTGGCAGTGTATCGAGGTCCGTATCGTATCGCCTCAGTGGTCGAGATTCGCATCCCTAATACAGATCCATCTAAGAAGAATATATATATTGTGTAAAAGTTCATTTTTCTTCTGTATTATAATTCAAAAAATGAAACGTTCATATATTCTAGATACATTGTGCATGCAGTGAAATATTCATAACCTTTTTGTTTACATTACTACTTTGTATGGCATATGGCTCATGAATATCAAATATCCCTCAAAATATTACAATATTACACAAGACCTCACAAGTCACAACAAGGATTTAAAATACAGAAATGTCAACCTTCCGAAGTCCAGTGTGAAGTTTGCAAAGTCGGTGATGATTTGGGGTGCTATGGCAATTGGCAACTCATGCTTTTTCTTTAACACAATATTCTACTTTTTTTTAAAAGATGGATATGCATATACCGGTACATACGTTTATTTATATATACTGTATATATCTAAAGTTTGTTATTCCTGCCTGTGATCAGATATGTACAGGTCAGGGATGGGTGGAATGGACAGGGACTTTGGCCGCGGTGATATGCCCATGAACCGAGGGTTCGGGGATTCATTCGGTGGAATGGGTGAGTACAGTGAAACCCATTACTTCAAACAAACCTCGCAGTCAGTTCATACTGAACGGCATGACCACAGACCACAGCAGAATTATGCATGTGTTTGTTGGTATTTCTAAAGCTTGTAGGTGGGCTGGGAGACGGGTTTGGGAGTTGTTCATCGTGGTGTGGTCTGCCAGATCTTTGAGTTGACTGTTATGATGTTGCGTTGTGTGATGATGCTGTGCATTACCTTTCAGCTAAAGTGTGCTGGCTTGTATTCTCTCCCTTAGGAGGAGGAGGTTTTGGAGGAGGCATGGTCAATGCTGGCATGGGGCATATGGGATCTGGA
This sequence comes from Nannobrachium achirus, assembly GCF_963921795.1. Lineage (NCBI taxonomy): Eukaryota > Metazoa > Chordata > Actinopteri > Myctophiformes > Myctophidae > Nannobrachium > Nannobrachium achirus. The sequence continues at coordinate 45,212,701 of NC_137816.1, read as the reverse complement.
TTAGGTACATCAAGCATATCATCAGCTACTTCCTTTTCCTTTAATCTTTGCTTTTATCACATCATCAATTCACTCTCATCCGTAAATACACAAGGGCTCACTGTGAACCTGCCTTGAGCACTTGCTTTGTACAGTGAACTCTTTCTTGAGTTACGCAATCAGTCTGGTTATCAGTTCATATCACAGCAATGAACTGGCTGTTCATTGGAGACGGACGCATTTAAATCACATCTCTAATATTGTAACATGATAAAATACAAGGTGCTTAGTTTTGAGGGAAACATCCTGCTAGCATGTTTGATTGACTTTGGCCCACTTCGCCTGCCTATCTTGGGGATATCACACTGAACCTCATGGCATGCAGTATTTAACACATGCATACCCAAGCCTAATTTAAAATGTCTCATTGGTTTTAAGATTAATCAGATTAATCCATTAAACCCGGTCTTCCTTAGCGTTGGATGAGTAGACTAATGGTTCTTACTCTGCATTCTGCTTGCTGTGTGAAAGGAAAGAGCTTTTCGTCCATATTCAGCAGCTACAGATAACTTTTGGCAGAAAGCTTGAATATATATATATATATATATATAAAATGATTTAACTCATCACTTGGTTATCTAACATTGTGTTGATAACGTCAGCAGCACTATCGTATTACATTTCTTGGCATGGCCAATTCTTCAGGACATTTTTGGATGATAAGGAAAAAAGAGACATAATGCTGATATGAGTCTGTTCTCTCATTGTCTGCTGAGGCATTGTGGGCTTGGATTCATTATTAGAATACATGAGTCCACAATGTGACAGTTATCTTCTAAATATTCCTCACTTCTTGACTTGACATTGTCATTAGTAGCTGATTCCAAGTCAGCACTAACTATTGGAGTCATTCACCTTTTTACACAGCATTATTGGTATGGCATATTTGAGCAAAAATAGTAAAAATGTGTAATTTAATCTACGGATACAGACAGGTTGATACTGAAATAAAAATGTAAAATGATTGTAAGGTGATAACGTTTCTATAAGCTGCACCACAGGACACAGAAGATGCTCTCTTATCGTGAGTGTGTGTATCTGTTGTAGGTGGTGGAATGGGAAATATGGCAATGGACCGCATGGGCTCCAGTTTCGACCGTATGGGCATGGCAGGAATGGAGATGAACCGTGGCTTTGGAGGTTATGGGGGAGGAGGCATGGGCGACAGAGGCTCTGGATCCAAGGGAGGCTGTCAAATCTTTGTGCGAAATGTAAGGGGAGATATTTCTCTATGTGGTTTGGACTAGAACTAACGTTGTAGGATAGCTTTAGTGTAGAAATGTCTGCATGTGATTTCGAATAGGATCTAAATTAAAGAATGTTCACATTAGTTAATGAGGTTATCTTGTCAAAAAGAATGTTCACATTAGTTAATGAGGTTATCTTGTCAAATAGAAAGGTGAAATTCCAAGTGTAGAGCCATCAGTAAGTTACTATGTACTAAAGCTTGTTTTTGTCTTTTGTCACAGCTGTCTTATGACCTCTCTTGGCAAAAACTGAAGGAGAATTTCAGCCACTGTGGTATGTCTTCTACTCAATCCAACATGAATCTGTACAAGTTCATTTGCATAACTCAAACATTGACTCGGTTACCGCTGACATTGACACAGAGATCACACGATGACCAAAAGAGAGACACTTGCAAGATGTATGTTTAGCTGCTCTCTTAAACAGTCTGTATCAGAAAATTTAATCACCTACTCTCCTCCCTCTGTCCATCTTCACCGCAGGCCAGGTAATGTTTGCAGAGATTAAGATGGAGAACGGGAAGTCAAAAGGCTGCGGGACGGTGAGGTTTGATTCTCCGGAGAGTGCGGAGCAGGCCTGTAGGATGATGAATGGAACCAAGATAAACGGTAGAGAGGTGGACGTCCGCATAGATCGCAACGCCTAGGGCCCTCAGAGTGACAGAGGAATGGGCGATCACTTTCAAAGCCCTCACCAATGAGGTTTTGTTTTGTTTTAAAAACACTTATTCCATATCTCCATTTTGTCCACAGCTTTTTCCAAACTTTTGTTTATATGTCATTTTCTTTTTTTCTTTTCTTGTATCTTTGTTTTGTAAACCCTTTTTAATTTGTGGAGCAATTTATTTGATCAATAAACCTTTTAATTTTTAAACCGGCCGCTTGTAAAGTCTTCTCAGATCAAAGTCTTTTGGTTAGTCAGCGTCCCGGCATAATTTTTATTGACCATAATATGAAGTTATCCAACTGTTATAGTGTTGATTGATACAGTATAAACAGTAGTTGTCAGGGGTGCACTGGTCGCTTCACTTAACAGTTTTTCTCACACACGGGTATGGTAGGGTTGTGCACAAGCGTCCCCGCTAGAACTTGTCCCCCTCTATTACTGAGCCAAGTACCTAAATGGATACCAGGGCTTGACAAGTACATTTCCCATTCACTAGTCCAGGCACAAAAGTCTGGATATAAATTTGCCATTTCAGTAATTTCTTTTTCTGTTTTACTTTTATTCGACAAATAAGACTCCCTTTGGCCCGCTCCACTGCACAGACCACAGTCTGCATACAGCACAAAGATGCTAGGAGTAGGAGCATCACAGAAAAAGTGAAACCAAGAGCGTACATTTTTAATGAAGTTGTCCATAAAGATGTATTAGTTGTCCCAGACAAGAGGACAAGCCTTAATGTCATGCTCTGGATACTTGCAGGTTTACAAGTGGGTGGGCAAATGCATCCTCACTCCTCGCATAGGCAAGCAACACAGGTATTCCTTGAGCAGATTTACAAAGTCTAAAATAAGCTAAAAACTAGGATTTTTTCTAAACAAACATGTTTCCTACTATGTATACACACACTTAAGGTAAAATAGTGCTTCACCCTGTGGCCTAATGCTGGAATATGTATTCACTAGATGTCAGTACATTTGCAAACCATAATGAAAACTTTAGGGACCGAATAGGATAGGGACCGAATAACATGGATCCTGAGTCATTCTGTATTGACCAGTCAGGCAATATAAGGCAATGGGAAACTTTCGGATTCTTCTATTTATGGCTCTGTGTCCACCTTTCCTAAGTACAACAAGGACAGTCTGCTCATAAAAGGCTTATGAGAATTACTTGGGTGATACTTCCCTCCCCCTCCTTTTATGTGTTTCTCACTCACTGACTTGAAAGAGACTTTATTTCACATGACTTTATTGGGCACATTTTTTATTATATCCTGAGTTCACTTGGTCAGTTTTGGGTCATTCACTCATCAAGCAGACGGCCATTTGCTATTCCTGAAGCAAGTCCTTTAAATGAGAATACTGTAGCAATACTTAACTTGATCATCTTAAGATGGTACAGATGTACAATTATAGTATAAACAATTTAAAAGACTTCTCTTGTCAAGATATAACCAGCACACTAATTCCTAACAGGGTAGTTGCTGACCGTGATTCCTTTTTATTAGAACAGGAGATTCTTTTGGTTTAACAAAAAGGTCTTTTGTTGTTTGTTTTTGATGTTTTTTAGGCCTTTTCTGCCTTATTGATAGTCCACGGTGAATTGTCACAGGAAACGGGGAGAGAGTCGGGCAGTGACATGCAGCATACGTCTGCTGGGCTCTGTAATCAAACCTGGGGCTCGCTGTCATGCATCAGAGCCTATGTGGCATGTGCCTCAACCACTCAGCGACCGGCACCCCTTAACGGTCAGGGTTATGGATTACTGTTTTAGTTTTCTTGGTATGGTTTGCTCTGGTCCCGTCTTAGTCACTGCAAAATCTGATGGGGTTGTTTCCGATAATTCCAAGTTCATACAGGATGGACAAAGTGGCAAAGACAAGGTAGCAGAAGAGTGAAACGATTCCCAGCTTCCAGTCCAGCTTCCATCCGTTCACATGGACGGCTGTGAAGAGGAAGACGATGGAAAGGAGGAGTGTGCATGTGACGAAAACCAGCCCAGTGCTGTTGACCTCTACTGGGTTGACGGTGTCTACAAACACAGTCTTGATGAACCAGGGCAGTCCCAGACACAGCATGTCAAACACGTTGGAGCCCACGATGTTGGACATGGCCATGTCAGCTTTCCCTGCAGAACAGATGACAGCAGGTGTTCGAGGTTTGATACTATAGCCTAACTACAATTACTGCATGATTGAATATTGTATATGATAACATGGACTCGGAAAGATTGAGGTGCAATTTACAGAATGGTTTGATTAGTTTAAAGTTATCCCAAAATGACCTGTTTGGAGTTTGGAGATTGAGTTTGAAAATATTAACTGGGTAAAGATTTAATCAAGGGTAAAAGAATCCTATAGTGTCCATACCCCCTGGCCTATACTTTTGTAGGTCATAAATGTTCCATTCAGAAACGAATGCATTTGTGTTTCCATCCGTACTAAAATCAAATTATTTGCTTAAGAACGCAAAAAAACTAAACAAAAACAATTATATATATATATATATATATATATATATATATATATATATATATATATATATCCACAAGTTTCCAACACCCCATAGTGCATTGCGCAGACGCTGTACCGAGCTTCCGGCGCCGCAGCCGAGTGTGTTTACAAGCTCCAAGCTCACAACGCGAGCTTGTATGTCTGCTGTTAAACCGGAAGTGTGGTCCAAACAGGTCCAAATAATCTCAAGTAAACTCCCACAGAAACAGGTGAATATATATATATATATATATATTATATATATATATATTGAACTCAAGTCTCCATGGATTGAGTAATCGATAGAAGAAAAAAAAAAACATTTTGGTGTTAAACTATTCCTTTAAGAGCAACTGCTTTAGTTGTGCTGCTCAGCGATAAAAGAACGATGTTGCCATCTAGTGGGGGTCTGAGAAGGTGGGGCAGGGTTTTATGCATATCAAGGCTGCTCAGCCCACCTAACCTGCATACATAACATAAAATAACCCCATCTGATTTGTGTGTGTGTGTGTGTGTGTGTGTGTGTGTGTGTGTGTGTGTGTGTGTGTGTGTGTGTGTGTGTGTGTGTGTGTGTGTGTGTGTGTGTGTGTGTGTGTGTGTGTGTGTGTGTGTGTGTGTGTGTGTGTGTGTGTGTGTGTGTGTGTGTGTGAACCCCAGAAGAGAAGATTAGTGTAAAAGAAAAAAGCTTGTATAATCTGCTATTTTTGAGAACCACTGTTCTAAATCTAAACCACTGTTGTAAGTCCTGAAAAACTAAAATCTTAAGACCACTGATTCCTGGTTTTAATGGGTTAAACAGTGAAAGGGTTACCTTCTCTAGCCACCATAACACTTGCTATAGTGTCAGGTATACTAGTCCCAGCAGCCAGCAGAGTCAGGCCCATCACTGTATCAGGGATGCCAAGGGTCTCGCCTGTACACAATAGACAAAAAACAACAAAATATAGCTGGGTAAAGATAAGCTTGCCTATTATAGTCATTAGATTCTATACAGTCATAGATTGAATAGTTTTCGTCTACCTACATTTTTTGAGTACTATTTCTAGGCATTTGATGTATTGATGTTGATGTATTGTTATTGTTATAAGTCGCTGGATTAAGAGCGTCTGCATACTGTAAATTCTATTTTAAAGATGTGTTATTTTAACAAACTACTGGTCCTCCCAAGCAACAGTTGAACTCTCTGAACATGCTGAGCCTATTCGAGAAGCTAGTGTCCATTGTTCCATTTTGCAGATGTTAACGCACCAGAGCTGCAGGCAACAATGATACAAGACAAATCAAAACCATTACTGACTATTGCTTTCCAAGGGCTGGGAATTCATAGTAGCCTACCTGTTCTAATCTTTTCTCCACGTGAGCCTTTCTGGCGACTATAAGGAATAATAATCCCATTATATTGCAATAGCTCCACTACCGTCACATGACCAAGCTGCCCTTCCAGGCTGATCTTATGGTCAGGTTTACTGTTTCTTTCTCTTGTACTGGGAGGTAAAACTCTTCCTGCTGCACCCATGACTGTTCAGCACACACAAAACCCTGGCTCACATGACTGTGTTGCCTTGGGGCTGAGGCAGACCCTAATCCCACTGTGGCTTGCTGGGCTGAAGCCTCATGCATGCATAGTGTACTGTACACAGCTCACTGGAGCTACACTACCCCCTAACTGTGCGGGACAAAGGCATCCCAGGAATTACCCAGCAGACCAACATGTGATTCTACTCTAAATATCAAAAAAAAAAAAAAACGTTTCTCACAAGTTTCAAACATGCAGGGGTTCCGTGACTTATAGTGAGTGACTGACACAACTTGGAGAAATACATTTGAGATAAAAGTGGTCACGTTATGAAAGTTTCCATACGCATTTTGGACTAAACATGATTCCCATGACAGTCCTGCAAGGAAACAGAGCTACAAAGTACAGTATGGCCTGAAGGTTAAAAACTGATTTAATGTCCAATACGTTCAGAAATAATCACTGATTGATTAAAAACAAAATTCTGCATTTACCAACTATGGTGACCATCCACACGAGAACATATGTGAAAGTTGAGATCCAGACGGCTGACATGAAGAAGGTTACCATGAACCAGGGCTTCCAGAACCTCCTTCTGCAGTCAGGGATGGTGAGGAAGAGTAGGGCGATAACGGGCAGAGACAGCACCCAGAAAATCCGCTTGAGGTCGTGGTCAGGCATGGCAAAAACGCCTTTATTTACTGTAAAATGGGGAGGCAGACAGACAGACAGACAGACAGACAGACAGACAGGTAGAGCCTCATTAATATTGTCTTGTACGACAATGTCGCCTGCCAAGAATAACTGACTTTCAACTGGAAAATTAGGCTTAACTTGTAAGCTGAGTATTTACAGCAAATACATTACACCAGTGGTTCTCAAACGTTTTCATGTCAAGGACCCCCAACACTTAGTATCCCACTATCCCGCAGACCCGCATTTGAAAAGATATGCCAGGGACCCCCATAAGAGAGGGTTGTCATGGCTCTAGCAGTGATTCCCAACCATTTTAATTTCAATGCCCCCCGTTTGACATGCATTAGCCTACGGACCCCCATTTAATGGCATTTCTATCTCTGAGACCCCAATTTTTAAAATCAATGTTAATTAACTCAGAGAGTGTACAAATGGAACCAAAATGTCCATTTGGTTCCATTTGTCTCTTCCTAAATATCATTTAGCTGAGGACCCCCTGGAACTCCCTCAAGGACCCCTGGGAGTCCCCGGACCCCACTTTGAGAACCAATGCATTGCACTACATAATGTCCTAGTTGGTGGAGACATGAACATAGACATGAGACATGAGTTGCCATCTAACCTTCAGGAATCTCATTCAGGCCGTGCAGGCTAAGGGAGAGGTGGGAGTAACCGGAGTCATCCTGGAAGATTCCGCTGTCTGATCTAGATCGTCTGTGGACCCTGAGACTGTCGGTGCTCCAGCCCAACAGAGGTTGTGTCTCTATTGGCTCCTCAGACTTCTTCCCCAGACGGGTGCAGCAAGGGCTGAACTTCCTCAGGACAAAGTCACTGATGCGGAGATCAAAACACAGCACCACGATGTAGACCCCATACACCAGCAGCAGAGAGGCAGCGTCATACCTACAAAATGAATAATTATTATTTGAAAGTGAAACTTTATAAATTGAACTAATGCAGCTGTGGAGCAAACCCTGTACCAGGTACGTGCACACATAGCCATCAAAGGAGGCTTGAGCCCCTGCCCTTTTATTCGTCTGTAAAAAGTGCCCTCTCCAGACCATGAATGCCGCTTTTACTATGGTGAACGAAATGCAAATGCCCTCTTTCCATGCCATACATGAAGGCGGCATTCAAGAGAATTGCCTTGTCAAAACTCTCCTGAACTTGAGTGCAGCATCTTATGTTAAAATAATTGCCCTCTGTGTAGAAATCCATACCATACTCCACATCTCTAGTATTCACTTGATTATGCTTAGTTCAGTGTGGTGTCATGCACTGAAAATAGCCGACCTCCAAGCTGTGAACTCGGAGGTCTGCTATTTTCGATATTTCCACCAAAAGGCCCTTTTAGAAATTTCAGCCCCTGCCTCTCTAACATTCTCTGCACGTCCCTGCCCTGTACACACCAACACCTCTTGTTGAGCGCTGCTCCTGGAACAGGAGCTAAGCTCCAACATCTGGCTTTGGTGGGAAAAACACCCGTTCAAAAATGTCCAAGGCTAAAGTAAACTGAAGCGCCTACGTCTGGCCTAGATGTGGCCTACATCTTGGCACAAACGGCTCAAAGTTTGTTCTACACCCAGGGTCCCATTGGCCAAGCTTTGCAGGACACGCTGTGATTGGCTAGAGGGACGCTTGATGATATGAACTCATAAATAGCACCGCTTACTTGACACTAGGGCTGTATTTTGATTGTCTTAAGTACCAGCTCTTATGCCTTAACTTAAAGGCCTCAAAAGATCGGTGGTTGGAGACAGTATGGACAGGCCTTTAAGTTAAGGCATAAGAGCTGGTACTTAAGACAATCAAAATAGAACGCTATTTTTATGCCCTAGAAAGATGTCAGTCACCCCTGCAAAATAATAAATACGTGCAGAACAGTCGAGTGCTACAGTATTTTATTTGGCTAGGCTCTCCTTAAGCGCCCAGGTATTCTTCTCTCTACCTCTTGTTATAAGTCTCTCGAATTGTGAAACCGATTTGACCAGTTTGAGTCTAAACTTGATCATCTTTTCGGAGCAGCCTACTGATCATTCCCTTGAGTTTCATGAAAATTGCCCATTTCTTCCCTCCTCTTCTTGCTGACAAACAAACATACAGTACAGGGCTGATTATCATTCGCTGTTACATATTGCTGTGGGCAGGGTGATCATCCAGTAACATGAAAAAGCTTCTTTACCTTTATCATAACAAACTAAATTGTGCTGCTAGTGTATACAGCACAGTGTGTATACAATATGATGCTGTGACACAAAATGTTTGTGTGGAAGCAATTATACTGTGTCATTTGAGTATGATTCATCCACTCACCAGTACACTTTGTTATCAGAAATGATGGCAATAACAGCGGAAACACTAATGCCGTAGGCCAGGCAGTCCCTGAACAGTGGCCAACAGGTGAGGTGACCCGCCTGAGAGAGGAAATTACAGCGCTTTATTATGGTGAAATGTACACAATGATTCTTCCACCTTGACCTAGAACGCTGTCACTGTCTTACATGTTTCATTGTTAGGCAATCTTTCACATAACTTTGTGAGTGTGTGTGTGTGTGTGTGTGTGTGTGTGTGTGTGTGTGTGTGTGTGTGTGTGTGTGTGCGCGACTGCGCGTGCGTGCATGCGAGCAAGCGAGCGAGTGCAAGTTACTATAAGTAAAAGATTCAGGTTGCAGTCAGGGTTACAGGATTAGCCATTTATGGGTATGGTTGGGGGCTGCTACTTACTTTTTCGGTCCCCATAGGGATGTAAATACAAATTCATTTGCGTGTGTGTGTGTGTGTGTGTGTGTGTGTGTGTGTGTGTGTGTGTGTGTGTGTGTGAGAGCGTGTGCGTGTGTGTGAGAGAGAGAGAGAGGGAGGGAGGGAGGGAGGGAGGGAGAGAGAGAGATTGAGAACATACAGCAGAGGTCAGAAGTCCACAGGCAGCACAGATTCCTAAGAGGTTGTAGACTGCTGATCCCACGATGGTGCTTACTCCAATGTCTCCCTTTGTTACAAAAACACCTGGTGAACAAAACAACATCTGGATGAACGTAAGACACGGCGCTACTGAAGATGATGCTGACAAATGATACAGCATGAAGGATCTTCACAGAACTTTCAGTAATCATTACTGTACTGTAGGATATACATGTATAGCTAGCCTACTGTCTCTCCCAAATAAACACATACATTTAATTAAATGTTGATTCCACTAATGCCATTGGAGCTCATTGCTACTATTTGATGCTACTTACCCAGAAAGGCTGTGACCAACTCAGGTGCAGAACTTCCAGCTGCCATGAACGTAGCCCCTGCTACATCCTGAGACAGACCCAGGCCTGGGAGAGACAAATGAGTTATAGTTGTGAAGCACATGTAGCCTACAGTATATAACCATTGCAGAAGTGCTGGTACAAAAGTGTGATTAAAGGTTGACATCACTCATTCAACTTATCTTCATATACTGTAACTGGTCCTCACTAATGCTCATGATAATATGATTAAGAAATCTACTCGGTTTGTTTCTCAGAGGAGGGCTGTGGACAGTTCAGAAGCCCATCCTTGTTAGACAGCAACATTTCACATTTTGTATTTTTATTTTGTATTAACACAAGAACAATGGCTTCCATTATAGCATGCTAACTTTTCAGGAATAGAAATCCTGCATGCAGTTTCTATAAGCTTGGATTCGCCATCAATGATGTCACTGGTAGGCGGGATTATGAACTGTCCACAATCCTCCTCTGAGACACAGAGTAGACAAAAATGGTGCCATTAGTGAGGACCAATTATACGAAGATAAGTTGAAAATGGATGAAGTCATCCTTTAAGTATAAGCAGAAATATTGAGTGAACTGTAATCTTACTGAAAGTAAAAACTTTCAATTCGAGATGGCATTTAATTATTGTGTGTATTGGCATCTCGAGAGTAAAGGCACATTTTGTACGATTGAAAACAAAATTATTATTATGCTGCATGCTTTGGAATATAAGGTTATAATGTTCTGCCAAATAATAAAGTATTATTTATAGTCAAGTTAAAGGCTAAATAGTGCATGCTACTTACGGTCACTGATAACTTCTAGGGATGGAAGAAAGTAATCGTCACACACTATTGCAACAGCTAAGAACATGTAGAAAATGATCATGAAATATATAACAAGTCCTCCATCCTTTCTTTCTTGTTCGGTGAAGAAGCCCCCAGGAAACTCAGATGACTGTGGTGAGATGCATTCCGTCTCATTTTCTGAAATAACAGCAGCATGGCTGATAAGCATGGCAAGACATCTAAAAATGTATTCATTAAACAAAAACCCTGTTGCTGATTTACAACCACAATATATATATATATATTTTTTTTTGATAATTTTTTTTACTACTTTTTAATTGTTATCATAGGCTACTTTTGGTTGGTTATAGTTGTTGTTTTCACTTTGAGCAACATTTATTTTAAATAGAATAAAATAAACAATTAAATAACAGGAAAAATATAAATAAATAAAAGTAATTTCAATACTACTAACTTAGAGGCTAAATAGTGAAAAAAAGACCATTATGGAAGCTTCCAAGAAAGGACCCCAGATGATCTAGCAAAGGTTTCAAAGGACTTTGTCCTGCTAGCTGCAGTTAACTTATAGGCTATGTAATACTTTAACGTCACAATGTATTCACACATCACACACATTAAAAAAATAAAATAAAATAAAATCTGAAAACAAAACAATCTTACCAAGAGCCCGACGCACCCTGCTAGACTGGGATGCTTGTACTGACGTAGCAGTGAACGATACAAGATGAATTGTGCCATAGGAAATTAATGTCAAACCCAAAAAATAAGGTATAAAATCCTTTCTCTTCTTGTGCGCAGCTGTCGCTTGATTCATGGTTATTTGATTAAAAGGGTTGAAATGTTTTTTAAGGACTCATTTGATTGTTCCTGTACAGTAAAGTAAAAAGCCAGGCAAACATTAAAACAATTAACTGCCACTGCCAGTAAAAAAATAAATAAACTGCGTCTACCACTACACACTACGAGCTGCAAAGGAGAATATTAGGGGGGAGCATCTTTTAAAGGTCTGGAGGCTGCCCTACTACTAAGAATGGGGATCACGAGATGCAGTCATTCCGCTTGGCTTGAACACACTCCAGTCTTGTTAAATTAATACCCCCATGGTACAGGACATTAGGATGGACTTTTTACACAACATGAAAAGTCATATGGGAAGGACTTGTCATGTGCTTTTGAAAAGGCCGTACAAACAGTGGTGGAAAAAGTATAGGCTACTAAAATGTTTTACTTAAAAAGTATCAATACTGCAGTGTAGAAATACTCTAATACAAGTCTGGAATTCTAAATTTACTTGAGTAAAAGTACAAAAGTATTGGTATCAAAATCTACATAAAGTAGGCTACTAGCCATACATCATAACTCTTGTAGAGGTATTTTATTTATTTTATTATAAGAAAACGTCCCAAAATAAAACACCTCTACAAGAGTTATGATTTATGGCTAATAAGTACCAAAAGTAGAAAGTAGGCTAGTCTACTTTATGCAGAATGTCCCATTTAAAGTTTCCAAATAAAGAAATCTTTTGAAAACAGGAGATCTACAAGCTCACAATGTCTGGAGTGTGGCTCGATCCATGACCATCCATAGCGAGAGGAAAAAAAGAAAGATATTGACAAAGATGTTACAAGTGCAAAGTCAAACCGCAAAGTGACGTAGCCAATATGGGGGGATCCCTCAGAATCCCAGGGATATGTTCAGGCATGCCTCCAAATCAGTGCCCCCTGTTCATAACACAGACTTGGGAGAGTTGGGGTGATACATCGGTTAGCAGAACTTCGCACATGTTGTGACACCCTACATTTGACAGACTTTAATGATGGCACGATATGTGACGTACGTGGTAAGGTAAGTTTATAATTAGGAATTAGCCTACTATCTTTAAACAGTAGACTAATGTTTCCTTCTTCTGCTTATTGTAAATCGCTTTGGATTAAAAGCGTCTGCTAAATGCCTAAACTGTAACTCTGCTTTTGGTTTAGGCTACTTACAACAGCAAGGCTAGCCTATATCAGACTTGATTAAGAATTGCTTTAATGACTTGGCGTTATCACTGTTGTGTTTGCAGGTGGTGGTCTGCGAGTCTGCCCTCCCTCGCATACTGGATGAGATATACAGTCACAGGTAATCAACCCAACCTATTTTCTGAGAGAGGCTATATAGTTTTATTGACCAACTGTATGTAAGAAACAAAAGTGGGTAAATGGCACCCCCTTGTGGTGTTTTAATGAGAGCTCAGCCTACATATTACTGCACACATAGCCAGGTAGAAGCCTACACAACAATGCAGTGTACAGGTGAAAATTGATCATGCCCAATTTGCATAATAATTTGTGGCCACAGTTAGACCCATTTGAATTGTAGGCCTCCCTAATTGTCTAAGGAAGATGCTATCCTTAAGAGATATTGGCCTCATCATCATCATCATTGAAATTAACCGTTTTCTTAATTCAATATTTTATGATTTCAGATGATATTCACATTTATGACGTAGTTTAGGTCTCTCTCTCTCTCTCTCTCTCTCTCTCTCTCTCTCTCTCTCTCTCTCTTTTCAAGGGTTATTTACATGGGAAACATACGTTGTTTACATTACCAAAGCGAGTGTGAAATGAAACTAAACAATCAAAACCAATTTTTAAAATAGAATAAACACATGTATAAACAGAGCTGTATCACATTGCAATTGTGTTTAATTGTATTTGCCTGTTTTGCATGTTCAGTTCTATGTACTGAGATCAGCATGGTTCTGATGGTGCTGGAATATGCAAGACATGATTAGTAGTCTTTACGGTACTTGTATTCCATTGGACCCCCTCCTTCTCCTGTCCTGAACCATTGTGCATCACCCAGCAGATATGAGCTTTTCCATATTAGTCATGTTTTCAAACTCTCTTTGGGTGTTTTTAATCTGTGGGTGGGAAGTAGGCCTATAGGTCTCTGATGTCTTGGCACAGTGGGCAGGCTGTTAGAAATTGCAGCTCAGTTTCCGGCTAATTTTGTGTGCAGTGGGTGCCGGAGCACAGTATGTCTTCTCTTGGGAGCCAGGTCTGCCTGTGGCAGCCTTTTGTTGTTCGCTTGTGAGTGTACAGTAAAATTATTTCCTCAGTTGTTTTGGCTCATTCCCAATGCTCAGGTGTCCTGCCACATTGTGTATTCTCTGTGTAGAACAAATAGCATTCCAATTTGCTCTGTTTTGCGTCGATTCCTTCATATGTGTCAGATATAGCTTTCTTTTTATTTTCTCTTATAATTTGGTTTTAGTGGCCTGGGGTTTCTGTCTGATGGCTCTGCTGCTTGTGAACAGACTAGTCCCAGAACCAGCTGGCTGAGAGCCATCTTTCTATTCTAGTCTACAGTTTCTCTATATGGGCTGCAGTGGCTCAGGGGTAGAGTGGCCGCTTGGAAACCGAAAGGTTCTCAGTTAGATCCCGGGCCTCCTCAGAGTTAGTGTCGAAGTGTTCTTGTGCAAGACTCTGAACCCCTAATTGCTCCCAAATTAGTTGGTCCCTTTGAAAAATCTCTTTTATCAATTATTTGGATTTTCAACCATATACTGACCTATCTAATATTTGATTAATTACAAACAGACCACTAGTAGGGGGTGAGCCCAACTCGTTTGCGATGGTTTTTGAAAACCTTATTCCCATTCCCATCAAAAACTCTTCAACAATTGCGCAAACTTGATGATTTTTGACCAATTCCTCTCCAGCTACCAGCTAAACCTGAAAAACAGGAAGAGTTTCTTCTCATCGTGACAAATGGAAAAAAACTGCTTTTATTCATTCTGACCTATGCCCGTGATTGTCCCTATCAATTTCTTATCTGTTCCTTATTGTATGTTCCTTATTGTATGCTGTGCCTTTGGCTAACTGAGCAGCAGTCAGATCGTTGTGGAGCAGACAAACAGGAACTGGAATTGACAAGGGACTACTCCTGCAAGCCAAAGAAACCCCAATAGACTGCTTCACAGAAACCCCAATAGACTGCTGTTCTGAAGGAGAGAGCACTGCCATGGCTAAGAAGACAGAGCTTTATCTTCTCTTGGTGGTGGTTTTTTTGGGCCTTGTCCAGCGTTCAACAGCCTTGTTGTCCTGGACAGCCTTGGTGGATATCAGCTATTACGACAACCTGAGCAATCAGACCGTGAACCGATACTGCGAGTGTGGACTGTACGGCCGTAACTCCCCCCTGGAGGGAGCCTCAGGCATTGTGACATTGCCAAGCGCGGACCCCCTGGGCTGTGCCCCCAACCCTTTCAACAACCGCAATGCCAGCTCCCCACCGTGGATCGCTCTGATCAAGAGGGGAAACTGCACCTTCAGCGAGAAAATAAACGCTGCCAAGCGTCAGGGGGCGGCTGCCGTGGTGCTGTACAATGAGGACGGCAGTGGGAACAGGACAACTAACATGGCACATTCTGATGCCACCGGCATCGTGGCCATCATGATCGGCAACTACCCGGGCATGGAGATCGTGAACCTGGTGAAACGGGACCTTGAAGTCAGGATGGTCATTGAGCTCGGCAACGGGGTCGGGGAGAAGACTGTTATGAGTCAATGTTATCTTGTATTATTGTTATGTCAGGGACTAAGGATGATCCTTACCTAACTAACCTTTATTTTTTAGAGATGTTACCGATCAATCGGCAATGGATCGGATCGGGCCGATCAAAGCGTGATCGGCGATAATCGGTGGTTTAGATCAAAAGGTAAATTCACCGATCCGATCCAATCGGTGCATCCGATCAACCAGCCGTTCAGTATGCCCACTTGAGGGCATTTTGGGGTATTGATTTCCACAGTGCTGAAGGAATAATTAGTTACTGCTATGATAATAAATACATAGTAATGCTGGTAAATAACTATAAGGCAAATATATAAATGAATTCATGAGTGAATTAATTAATTAAAGTTAAAACATTAACATTTAGAAAATATAAATAATATATAAATAATAACTTGATCGGATCGGTGATTGATCGGTATCGGGTGATCAAACTTTTGTGATCGGTGCTCGGTGATCGGTTCCAAAAAACCTGATCGGACCATCCCTATTATTTTTACACCACATTCTTACTGTGCTGTATTTGAATGTTCTGTTCATTGATACTGTCTCCCAAAGGAACAAATAAATCAAATTAAATGTTGATTCCACTGATGCCATTGGAGCTCATTGTCATAATTGCTGATACTATTTGATTCTACTTACCCAGAAAGGCTGTGACCAACTCGGGTGCGGAGCTTCCAGCTGCCATGAACGTAGCCCCTGCTATATCCTGAGACAGACCCAGGCCTGGGAGAGAAACAAATTAGTTATTAGTTGTGAAGCACATGTAGCCTATATTATACCAGGAATTTGCACTGGACGGAATTCATTATTAATATATATTGGACCAGTTACCCATATATGGAGATCCCTGTTACCCTTATATGGAGATATGGGGCATATTGGTTGGATCGGCGGTTCTACAAAAAAAAAAAAAAGTTTCATACAACTGTACATTGTGCAAGTACAGTAACGGCAGGGGAACCATCTAGATCATACTGTAGGAAAAGATCTGAGATATCCATGTGCAAAAGTTGGAGTCTGTAGAAACAACCGTGTGCTGTGAGACCACTGACATGCTTACTCGGTTACTCGTTATGTGAAAGTCCTATGACGTCTAGGACGTCTGACATCATACATATAATCCCTTTTATGACCATATATGGAGTTTCCTGTCTGTAAAACCAGCTGTGTGCTGTGACTCGAGACCCCAGACATGCATCTGTGCATGTCAGTATGTCTCTTAGTACTTGTCCCCTTTTATGGGCATATTGGTTGTATCGGTGGTTCTACTGAAAAAAATTGTTTTTTACAACTGTAAATCAGGGATCAGGGATCTCCATATATGGGCATACAAGAAACAAGGACTGAATGTGATGTCACAATGTGATGTCATGGGTATTCAGGGTTTGATCTTTGATGATGAGATGTCACAATGTCAATGTGACAACAGCTATAGACATTGAGGCGTTACAGAAGGACGTACAGACAAGATGTGACGGTTATCATAGTTAACTGCGACCTATGGTCGCAATAACCATTGCCAGAAGTAGGCTACATGGAGGTGCAAAGGATGACTTCACCCATTTTCAACCTATCTTCATATAATTGGTCCTCACTAATGCTCGTGACATCATGAAGATGTACTCTTTGGCTTGCAGAGTACATCTTCATGATGTCACTGATCACATGACCCCACAATCAATCCTCCAGCTCTAGGCAACACAGACTTATTTTCAAACAACGACAGAGTTCAGAGTTGAAAATGAGTGGTATTCCCCTTTAAGTAAAAGTATCAATACTGCAATATAGAAATACTCTGTTACAATTAAAAATCTGAAATTCAAAATGTACTTGAGGAAAAGTACCAAAGTATTGGCATCAAAATGTACTTAAAGTACCAAAAGTAGAAAGTACTCATTCATTAATATACTTTTCTACAGTGTGTGCAGAGTGTGGCCCCATAGCGGGGAAAAACTGAAGAAAGATATTGACAAAGATGTTAAGTGCAAAGTCAAACCGCAAACTGACGTAGCCAATATTGGGGGATCCCTCAGAGTCCCAGGGATATGTTCAGGCATGCCTCGTTTCGCAGAACTTCGCACATGTATCCTACATTTTACATACTTTAATGATGGCACGATGCAAAGTGGAAAGTTTATATTTAGCCTACTATTTTCAAACAGTAATGTTTCCTACTTATGTTTGAACTCATGCCTCTGGGCTACAAAATTGGCTTACAAAACAGCAAGGCTAGCCTATAATATCAGACTTTGTTAAAAATTGTTTTAATGACCTGGCGTTATCACTGTTCGCAGGTGGTGGTCAAGTTAACTGCTATAGTCTGCCCTCCTTCGCAATACTGGATGAGATACAGTCACAGGTGATCAACCTAACCTATTTTCTGAGAGAGGATAATGTTATTGACCAATACTGTATGTGAGAAACAAGAGTGGGTAAATGGTACCCCCTTGTGGTGTTTGTATGTGAGTTTAGCCTACATATTACTGCACAGTGCACACACAGTCAGGTACAAAACAATGCAGTGTAGGCCTACAGGTGAATGATCATGCCCAATTCAATTCCAATGGTTATTTACATGGGAAACATACGTTTACATAACCAAAGCGAGTGTGAAATGAAACTAAACTAGAAGCAGTGCTCTTCCGAGCACAGGTCTCCACCAGGCCACACAAATCGGCCTGTTATAGCGCCACCATGAGGCTGATTTAAAAAATGTGGGGCAGAGGTTCTGAATTAGCATCCAGGGAGTGTGTGTGCTCAGTTTGGCAGCGATCGGGCCAACGGCGCCGGAGATTAGCTGGTAACAACCAGGCCACACAAATCGGCCTGTTATAGCGCCACCATGAGGCTGATTTGAAAAATGTGGGGCAGAGGTTCTAGATTGGCATCCAGGGAGTGTGTGTGCTCAGTTTGGCAGCGATCGGGCCAACGGTGACTGAGATTAGCTGCTCACAAACTGCGAGGACGCACGGACGCACGCACGCACGGACGGACGGACGGACGGACGGACGGACGGACGGACGGACGGAGGGGAAAACATACTCTCCCTCAGCCTTCGGCTGGTGGAGACAACAATTAAAACCAATAGTTAAAATAGAATAAACACGTGTAAACAGAGCTGTATCACATTGCAATTGTGTTTAATGGTATTTGCCTGTTTGCATGTTCAGATCTATGTACTGAGATCAGCATGGTTCAGATATTGCTGGAATATGCAAAACATGATTAGTAGTCTTTAAGGTGCTTGTATTCCATTGTTGGACACCCTTCTCCTGCACCTGAACAGCTCACACATCTTGCTGCTGTGTTTGCACATCATTGTGCATCACCCAGCAGATATGAGCTTTTCCTTATTAGTCATGTTTGGTCAACTCTCTTTTCTCTTTTTAATCTGTGGGAGGGAAGTAGGCCTATATGTCTCTGATGTCTTGGCACAGTGGGCAAGCTGTTAGAAATTGCAGCTCAGTTTCCGGCTAATTTTGTGTGCAGTGGGTGCCGGTACATAGTCTTCTCTTGGGAGCCAGGTCTGCCTGTGGCAGCCTTTTGTTGTTCGCGAGTGAGTACAGTATGCTCATTGCTCACAGAGTCTGTACACAAGTCAAATTATTTCCTCAATTGTTTTGGCTCATTCCCAATGCTCAGGTGTTCTGCCACATTGTGTATTCTCTGTGTAGAACCAATAGCATTACAATTTGCTCTGTTTTGGGTCGATTCCTTCCAATGTGTCAGATAGCTTTCTTTTTGTTTTCTTTTATAATTAGTTTTAGTTGGATTGCTGTCTGACGGCTCTGCTGCTTGTGTACTCTACTGTATATGTCAGGGGTCTTCAACATTTTCAGGCCAAGGATCCCTTAGTTGAGAGAGAGAGAGTTTCATAGTAGTTTCATAAACTTGACTTTGGCTTTTGGATTCATGTCAACTTGTGTTTTCAGATATTGAACCACCTGAACCATCAATACTTAACTCCAAACTTGACCTTTCACCATGTACATGGTGTCCCCTCTACACCAAAACTCTTCGCCCAAAATAGCCGATCTACAAGCTCACAACGCCTCGCAGCATGAGACATTTTTGGCTAAAGTTCTCAAACCCTAGCATCATTGGTTAATATAAAAAGGAGAGAAAAAAAAAACGTTTCTATCACACAAAGATTTGGAGAACCCCCTGTAGTAACTCTGAGGACCCCCTAGGGGTCCCGGACCCACTGTTGAAGACCCCTGATATATGTGAACATAGTCCCAGAACCACCTGGCTGAGGGGCATCTTTCTAGTCTGCAGTTTCTCTATAGGGGTGGCAGTGGCTCAGGGGTAGAGTGGCCGCTTGGGAACCTGAAGGTTCCCAGTTCGATCCCGGGCTCCCCCAGAGTTAATGTCAAAGTGTTCTTGAGCAAGACTCTGAACTCCTAGTTGCTCCCGAATGAGCAGGTTGGTGCCTTGCATGTTTTCCTCCGCCATCGATGTATGAATGTGTGTGTGAATATAATGCACAATCATTGTAAAGCGCCTTGGATAAAGGTGCTACATGTATATAAATGCACCATCAACTATTTAGGAGTGGAGTGTGTCTGGGCCACTTTCTTTTAGGTGAATTTAGATGCTCTCTTTTGGACTTTTATAATTAGAGGCTAATTCTGTGTATATCACCCTAATTCTGGTCTGCAAGCATTATTTGGTGTATTGCGTTGGGTGTGGACTGGAGAATAGATTTGCAGAACTCCATTTTGCTAAGTCTTTGTTATCAAGTGGATCCCAGTCCTCACAACCATAAAGGGAAATGGGTTCTATGACCATGAGTCCAAAATCTGGAGTCAGATTTGAATTAGGATATCGTCTCTGTCGGGTGGAAATGTCCAAAATTGTTACTTTTGCCTTTTAGCAGATCTTTCTTGTTTTTCTTTGTACTGACCATTGGACACTTTTTTTGTTTGGCTCTGCACTATCAGGTCGTGTTAGTAGTATTGAGTATTTTGCTAGTGTTTGACATGGTGGTGAGATACTTGTAGCACTGACTAACATTGACTGTTATGGACACTTTTGTTTGGGCACTGTATTTGTTAGCCTGTTTTAACGGGTTTCTGCAGTTTATTTTTTACCCAAATGTAACACAATATAAACAAGAAAAGTGCAAAACAGGTGCTTCTTTTTCTAGACACCATGAGCAAAGTTATTTACTTATATTTTGCAGGCAGAGGCAGCACAGGACATATAAAGCCAAACATCAAGTTAATCATCAAGCAATCAAGCAATCATCCTTATTACACAATGAACTGCAGCCTCTGGTTTTTGGCACTTGCATACTGATCAATTATTTGCTGCAGTTTAATTTTGTGTTCTTTCTCAATCTGTAAAATGCCAATAATGGTGTTAATCTCACAGACCACCCATAGTGCCTGCCAAGTCTAACCTGTTAACAGAAAGACTTGCCCCTCCTCTCTTTTTGCGCACATTTTACAAACCACGATCACAGTTTTATTTAATAATTATAAAATAAAGTTACATTACAAAAAAAAAGTAAAAAAAGAAAAAAAAAGAAATGGCCGCCTGGTGGCCAGGGGGTGCAAGTGCACCCTGGGACACCCCTTAAAATCGCCTATGCCCAGGCTACTATATTGTATTATAGTTGTGCTTAAGGTTGGCTTTTTTTTGTTCAAGTTGGCTGTTTCACGTTGAGCTTTGACAGTTTCTTTGACACTTTATGTATATATTCTTTGTTTCCTTCTTTGTTGTACCTTGCTCTTTACTGTACTGTTCTTTTTTATTCTTTTCATACTTCTCTGTAACTTTGTAAATATCCATATACTGCTGTACTGCCTCTGGGCGACTAATTTTCCCCTATCTACAAGCTCAAGCTTGTGGATGTGCTACTTTTGTGTGATCAAGGGCATTCATTTATGAATAATGATAATAATAATAATATGGAGATAGGAGGTTTCCACCTGACAGCGACAATATTCAGACTCATGCGCTCTCTCTCTCTCTCTCTCTCTCTCTCTCTCTCTCTCTCTATGCCACTCCAAAAGCAACCAGTAGGTGACAGTATTTGCTCTTAAATCATAAAAAGACTTAGGTAACACTTACATTGTAATGTTTTATGACTGTTGATATCGTGCATCAGGAAGCATTCTGTGTGTTTATGAGTGTAGTTATGATTATGAATGCATTATGAAAGCATTATAGTGCATTATGAATGCCCTCATAATGCATTATAGGGCTTCATAGAACGTGTTACCAAGATTTTTTACTCAAATAAAAACCAGTAACTTGATTTCAAGAAAACAGCTATTCTTATACAATAACATCTTCCTCAATAGAGGAATTATCTTTTGAAGAACTGTGGCACACTATCTATTTGGTTATCAAGAACTGCGGACTCAACAACAAGTTATATAAAAAACACCACATTATAGTCCCACTGAGCAATAGTCGGATATTACACGACTAGTTATTTTTTAGCTATCATTTCAACCAGCTAGAATCCGGTTATATTCACACCGAAAATATACTTTGCAATTTATTCCATAATTCGATAACTATTTATTAAAAAAACAACAGTAAGGTGCTTAACTGATCTCCTAATATTGGACTAACATAATTATAATATCCGTTGATCATTATTAAGTGTGTGTGTGTGTTGTCGGTGTGTGTGTGTTTGGGGGGTGGTCACTTGTGTGGCAAAGTACAATGGCAAGTTGGCAAGACTCCTCTGTGTACACTTGGTGTGTGTACAGTATGTGTATTTTGTTGCAGCAGGATATAGGGGCAGGTTGACATTGCATATTCCTGTCCATGTTGGGTAAACCAACACTTTTAGGATAATGTGCGTATTAGTGTGTAGTGCCATAAGGGAAGTACTGCACGTGCACTGTGAAACCATTTAGCTGCATCTCACCTTACTTTTATGTCAGTCACTGTAAAAAAGGGGAGGAGGAACCAAAGAAGGAACCAGCTAAACCTGAAAAACAGGAAGAGTTTCTACCTCATCGTGACAAATGGAAAAGTAAACAGCTTTTATTCGTTCCACTTGAGCTGACTCTTTGTCTTAATGACCTATGCCCGTGAAATTGTCCTTATCAATTTCTTATCTGTCCCTTATTGTACGCTGTGCCTTTGGCTGTCGGGAACGTTGCGTGTTTTTTTGTGTACTTCAACTTGTTAAATTCCAGCACCCTGCCCTCTCAGGGAGAGGAGTGCTCAGTGTTCAAGGTTCAGGCAGATAAGGAGAGGTGAGTGGCTGACGCAAAGTCCGTGTTATGTTACCAAAGGCTCATATCAGATTACCGTTGACAGCAGGTAGAGTGAAACTGAGCAGCAGTCAGACCGCTGTGGAGCAGACAAACAGGAACTGGAATTGACAAGGGACTACTCCTGCAAGCCAAAGAAACCCCAATAGACTGCTTCATGTTGTTGTTCTTCTGAAGGAGAGAACACTGCCATGGCTAAGAAGACAGAGCTATATCTTCTCTTGGTGGTGGGTTTTTTGGGGCTTGTCCAGCGTTCAACAGCCTTGTTGTTCTGGACAGCCTTGGTGGATATCAACTTTTACGACAACCTGAGCAATCAGACAGTGAACCGATACTGCGAGTGTGGACTGTACGGCCGTAACTCCCCCCTGGAGGCAGCCTCTGGCATTGTGACATTGCCGAGCTCGGACCCCTTGGGCTGTGCCCCGGACCCTTTTAGCAACCGCAATGCCAGCTCCCCGCCGTGGATCGCTCTGATCAAGAGGGGAAACTGCACCTTCAGTGAGAAAATAAACGCCGCCAAGCGTCAGGGGGCGGCTGCCGTGGTGCTGTACAATGAGGACGGCAGTGGGAACAGGACAACTAACATGGCACATTCTGACGCCACCGGCATCGTGGCCATCATGATCGGCAACTACCCGGGCATGGAGATCGTGAACCTGGTGAAACGGGGCCTCGAGGTCAGGATGGTCATTGAGCCCGGCAACGCCCACGGACCCTGGATGGACACGTACTGGCTATACTTCCTGTCCATCGCCTTCTTCATCGTGACGGCGGCGTCCATCGCCTACTTTGTGTTCATCTCGGCCCACCGGCTCCACAACCTGCGGGTGCAGCGGAGCGCCGACCGGCGGCTGAAGACCGAGGCCAAGAAGGCCATCCGCCAGCTGGAGGTCCGGACCATGAAGAGAGGCGACGAGGAGACGGCGTCGGAGTGTCACACCTGCGCCATCTGCATCGACGGCTACGCGGTGGGGGAGGTGGTGACGGTGCTGACGTGCGGACACATCTTCCACAAGGCCTGCATCGAGCCGTGGCTGCTGGAGAAGAGGACCTGCCCCATGTGCAAGTGCGACATCCTCAAGGCCCTGGGGGTCGAGGCGGCGGAGGAGAAGGAGGAGGTCGACTCGTCCTTGACGTCGCCGCCGGATGTCACTGTGGTCACTGTCTCGGGAGGGGAGCCCCTGTACGAGGTGCCACTGGGTGACCCACCGACCCCTGACCTCGGGAGGCATCCACATCTCTATGACAACAGAGGCTTTGAGGGAGACTCACAGGACCCACGGCAACAGCTGTAAACCACAGGACAGGGTTTTCAAATGGATTCACTGTTTAGTTGTTGTTTTTTGGAGGGGGGAGGGGGTTGTTATTGTCTGGCACAATGAAATCAACTGCAATTAATGTCCACCTCGCAAATCAGGCATGCTAGAGTAAAATGTCAAAGGGATTCTTTGAATTCATCTGCTCATACACAGTAAAATCCTGTGTTAATTTAACTCTGACTGCGTGTAAATATGTACACATAAGGATGACTGTTTCCTGGTAGTATGACATGACATTTTCATGTCATTTCCTCAGATGCAAAGTTTCTTACTTTTGGGTTTGTTTAGAAAATGGCCTGCACATACTAATATCAGTGCCAGAAGAAATTTATTTTTCCATATTAAGAATGTTCACTCTACCAGAACATTTTCAGTGTTCTTGGAGGAAATATAGCAGAGTATTGAACGTTAACATTGGTAGCCACATGATACAATACTAGCTGAAGTAGCCTAATCTAGCTGCAATTCCCATAAGAAAAATAATCACTTTACCATTGCATTTTGCAAGAATTATGAACACCCAGCAAAACTGGAAAGGCTGCATAGCACTGGAGGAATGAATGAATGACGTATTCCAGGTTATGACGTGCTTTACTTATGATCCATTAAACAGAGTCTGTAAATAAAGAACGATGGGCCTATTAAAAAAAAAGTCCCATACAAAAGTGGCAAGGCAATAAATTACATTAAGTGCTCCATGACAGTTGTATATGACGGAGCATATATAAAAAGCACATTGACTGCTGAACAGGGCATAATTCTTCCTTATGTGTTTATTTCTGTTTTGATTTGTTCAAATCAATATGACATTGAGGTATTGATATATGAATAATGAACTTATGTCTGTCCATGAATAGCTAATGGAGTGCAGTCGGGACACTCATGGAGATGAAAACCATTTATTGCAGTGACCTTATATGCATTGTATGTGGAGGTGTGGCTCTGCTGCTGTGATGCTCCAGAACTAATCTGAACAAGCATGATTGACATCAGACTTGACTCTGAACTAACAACCCCCCATGAGGCAAGATAAAGTTATCACATAGAGGATATAATATGAACCTCAGTAGGGTTGAAATGAAAGATGCATAGTTACTAAATGAACATGATGTGAACCTGCATTGAATGACATGCTGAGATAATGAAGACCTGAATGCTACTATGGGAAAGTAGCCTCGATAAAACTATGACTAAACCTTATTCCTATCATTAACCTCAGTAAAATGGATACAAGAATACGAGAACCGCTGAATACGAGAACCGCTGGGGCCGAGCGTCCGGTAAAAAGAAAGGGTCCGACTTGTTGTACCGACCGTTCCGGTTACCAGCTGGGAAGGTGGTGGGACTTTGGACACAGATGAGCTGGCAGTGGTAGTGGAGAGAGTATGTTGTTGTTGAGCATGTACAGTAGAATGAGTGTCAGTCTGCTTAAATAGGCTGCTTTAGTGGTTCCATTAAGGTCGTGGGCGTATGTGATTGAAGGGTTTATGACGTGAGACAGGCTTGATCTCCCATGTTCCATAATTTTGGGTCTCTAAACCAGTGGCTCTCCAGGGGGGGGTCCCCGGACCCCCCCTGGAGAGGCACTGGTCTAAGCAACCAATATAGAAAAAAGAAAAACTATATAGGTAATTGCTCTTTGAATTATTTTTAAATGCAGTTCATTCCACTTGTAGGTCTACCTCTGTCTGAACTCTTAAACCAACAACTTAACATAATAGACACGATTTCAGCTGTCTCCCAAGATTTGTCTTAGCCTATCTCTAACAACAAAGCTCTCTAAATCGGTTATCTGCTGTTGTCTATGACAAGGTGATGATAATCATAAACAATGAATGTATTTTTCTATATTGAATCAATTTCCTCACTGTATGTACGGATTTCAGGAGTCTTGAATTTTTCCGTGACGATGAGTCCAACTTTCTGTATTGAATCACATTGATGCTTATTAGAATGCAATAAATCCCTCGATATGAGGACAAACAAACGTACATGCATTTGCACCAGAATTCCATTGTACTGTATGCCATTGTATGCGTATGATGTTCTGTCTGCGTGGACGTGGACGTCTGTGAGTGTGAGATCTCAGCTAAGACCACAGTGTGCCTTTTAATCTAATCATGCTTTCACAGTAAGAGCACACAGTAAAATCAACTCAGTGTTGATCCAGTGTTTCAACCATGTTGAGGGTTAGAGGTCCGCATTGCAGAGGTCAGAAAGTAAGTTTGGTCCAAAATCTTTAGACATTAGATTGTGTGCCAGAATACAACCAATGGCTAATTTAGGACCTGGAACTGGCGCTAAACGCTAATGCAGTCGTTTTTGTCCTGGCCTCATCCTTGAACTTTAATTAGTTTCAAAATAATATCTTATCAGGAGACGGATACTCCTTTTTGAACAAGGGCTCTCTCGTGTGTTCAGGGTCCCTTAGAATGGAGAGAAACAATTAAGGCATGTGAAACACAGCTTTGGGTTGTGAGGTTTTTCGTCCAAAAGGAAAGTTGACAGTGAAAACATTACATTCAAAGAATGCAAATGGAACTATTTGTTCATCCTACCCGGTTAGCAATTCAAAGATATTGCTGTCCTTATCCTAAATACATTTGAAAAATAATTTGTCGGGCAAGATATTATCGCTGGCAGTTCTAGCCCACGGGCCACTTGTTGTTTTTTGTTTTTTTTGCTTTTTCTGTCTTTATTTATAGTGGAAAGTGGAATTGGACAGGAAACAGAAATGGGAAGAGACATGCAGCAAAGATTGTCGGGAATGGGATTCGAATCCGCAATGCTGCTTTTTTAGAGCCTAGGTGCCCGGGACACTAAGCCACGGTCCGGGCCTTATCTGGCTAACTTTTAATCCTGCTTTGTGAGATACATTTTTGACCATCTGACTACTACAAAAGTAGGCCTATTGTACATCCTCTAACTCATGTCATCTATGCCTGTTGCCTACATCTCAAAATTATATTGTGTACATCTCAAAACTATGTTGTTCCCCTAAAGAACAGTCCACACCAATGCAACTCATTGCAACTGAGCCTATTGCGCTCAGCTCTATCCACCTGTTTCCGCGAGAATTTACTGTAGCATTATTTGCGGGACACTTCCGGTTAACAGCAGACATACAAGCTCACGTCGCGTCGCAGATGCAACCGTTGTGAGCTTGTAGATCACTCTCGGCTGCGGCGCCGGAAGCTACCTGCACATTCTGCGCAATGCACAATGGGATGTTGGAAAGTTGTGAATATAGTTTTTTCATGAGTAGTTACAGAATGTGCATCTTTGTTTTTCACAGTCTTGGGAAGATTCAAATAGATTCTCAAATTAAATTGAATAAAACAGTGGCTGGTCATTCAGCATAAATTAGATACATAACATCACGTTTTGTGTAACTAATTGTGGTTTCTGTACAGGCAACAAACTATTGTTCTAGGTCAGATAACTTTTATGACAGCTAGTTATCTATCAAAGGCAACACTATAGTACTGTCCCTCTTTAGAGTAACCTGTAGCCAATGAGGGAGCACTATAGTACTGTCCCAACTTTATTCTTCTTTATAGAGAAACCTTTAGCCAATGAGGGTACTGTATGTGCACACATAGACATCAGATGCACATTCTGTAACTACCCCTGCCCTTTTACCTGTCTGTAAAAAGTGCCCTCTCCAGACCATGAATGCAGCTTTTACTATGGTGAAAGAAATGCAAATGCCCTCTTTCCATGCCATACCTGAAGGCGGCATTCAAGAGAATTGTCTTGTCCAAACTCCCCTGAACTTGAATGCAGCATCTTATGAAAGAAATGCCCTCTCTGTGCTTGAAATCCATGCCGTTACACCACAACTCCAGTATCGACTTGATTAAGTTTAGTTTAGCGTGGTATCAAGTAACAAAAATAGCCGACGAATTTCAGCCCCTGCCTCTCTAACATTCTCTGCACGTCCCTGCTATTAGTTCTTGCCCAACTTTAGTAACTCCAAACCCCAACTTTATAGAGTAACCCTTTGCCCAACAACTCCTAATGTCCACTGACATTCAATGGAGGAGTAGTGCAAGCTCAAGGATTGGTCAAGTTTCACATGTTATAACATATAGGCTAAATAGGCTATAAATAGTAGGGGTGTAGCGATACATTTAATAGAGATGTCAATAGTGCAGGTTTTCTTAAGGGAAAGTCTATAATTATGGATATAAATAAGTAAACACTGATTCTCTAGCAAATACATGGACATTATATTTCAACTCATATGAAAAAACCTGCACCTTGACATGAGCCCAGAGATTACACACACTTACCAATAGACCAAGAGTAGCTATATGGAATGGAATTAGTAAAAAAAAAGTAATTAGACCCCTCTTTTTTATTTTCCCTCTTCAAATTGCTAAATACAAGGCAAAATACTTAGTTTCCATAAAATCGATTATCTGTATTGTAAAACGATACGATACAAAACGGTACGATATTTTGCTTTTGCATATTGATATAGTAGATCATTGCAAATTAAAATCGATTTTTTGATTCAGTTATTATATCGTTACACCCCTAATAAATAGGCAACCACATTTGCAATTTCCCAGAATTGCACCTTTCGAGTTTAAAGTATGGTCTACACCTGCTCTATGTGAAAGACAAGTGCCTTTAGGCAACTTGTGATGGTAGTAAAACACATTTTATGTGACTTGCAATGATAGGGGAAACACTGTCCCTATATTTTTTTTGTGTAATGTGAACCAATTGGACCCTTATTCCATTTGGTTTCATTCATGTACTCTGAGTTAAATTATCACTTAGGAGTTCACAGTGTAACGATATCCTCTGACTGCTGGGGATGAGCGGGTCTGTAATTACCTTTGCACAGGAGGGAACCAGTCCTCTCACATCCTGACTTTAAGCTGGATAATCACCCATATTTGAAGACGATATTTGAAGGCGATATTGGACCTGGTTACTGGAAAAGGTTCCAGTAGTGTGTTGTATATGTGCAGGCTATTTTGTTTCTTTGTATTACGTGTATTCTTTTTAACTGTATGTTAATACTTTTCAACTAAACTAAACGTGGCCAAGACAGGGGTATACTGTAGTCTACACACGTGAAGTTGTTGAGAGGACAGATGACCCTGTAAGGATGGAGTCAATAAAACCAGGCAGTTTATTAGCAGCAATGTGACTATCCATCCAAAGGAGCTGCAGAGGATTGTCTCTCACCTCTAACCAACTCTCTCTCCTTACACCTTATCTCACCTTGTTGGCCTCGTCCCCATTCTCCTATTGTGGGTGTGTGTGTGTGTGTGTGTGTGACACACATACTGCACACTCGTGACTATTGCTAGCAGTCTTAGGTTTCAAGGTGGCCCCGCAAGTCCTCCGGCGACTGTTTTCAGCTCGTGAGTTGAGGTGATCCACGTGAAAGCACTTCTCTAGGGCAGGGTGTAAAGGAAAATATAAAAGATTGAAAGTCTATCTGGGTGGAGGCCCCCACACACACACATGGTCCAATTAAGGATACTTGGTGGTATTCCCTCTATGCCCTCGGCTCGGTGTATGTTACAGCCTTACACTGCTTACACAGCGTTCAGAGGTCGTAGGTCGCCGTGGTACTGTAACGTGGGGAGGCAGAGAATCAATAAGGAACTAACTACCCTGCATGGTGAACTGGGCCAGAGATGACATGTTTGCTGCTTCATCTGATTTATAGAGGCTGTTGGAGGCTGAAAATTGAGTCGGAATGTTTTCATTTATTTTATGGCATACGGTATACATTTCATTTACAGGTGGCCGTGTGCACTCATTCCACTCAATACCCGAATTGACCTTCAATTTCAAGTTGTGTGCATCAGCATCAGTGGGGGCATGTGGGTGCGGCTGTTGGGTTTGTTTGCTTTCTGCATGTCATGTGGCCGTTGAAAGCAAACACAAAATAGAGGAAGTCAGTGGGGCTTTTTTCATTAACCAGGCTCCCCTCACTTCCTTTCAGTGAATGTTGAATGATGAGGTTGCAGCACCACCTGGTGGAGACAGTGATTAACTGCAATCTGCTGCTGAGACTGATTGGCCAGTCGTGGTTTTTTGATTGATTGATTGAAGGAAGACTTTATTAGAAGTTTGCATAGGAAAAGGTACAGTTTCATGACGGTACAGTTCACTGGTACAAGGTCAACTAAAAGGAGATCCTAGTAAGCTTTTCGGCTTATTTACACAGGAAACCCTAACCCCATTCTCATTTAACATTGAATGACAAAAATTGACCACAAACGAACCAGAGCAGTTTCTTTGCATGAAAATAGCAGATCTACAAGCTATATGAACATGGTATTTCTTAAAATGTGCTTTTTTTGGGAATGTTTTTTGAAAATGTTTTGAAATGACAATAATGAAAAACAGACATGTAGGAAACAAAAAGATTAAGGGACCCATAAAAATTTGTCTGCGACCCACAAATGGGTCCCGATTCAGTGTTTGGGAACCTGTGTGTGTGTGTGTGTGGGGGGGGGGGGGAGAGAAAGAGAGTGTTCTGTGCTCTCTGCGTCTAGTGTCAGATCAAGAAAAGCCGTCTAATGAAATTACAGTAGGCTAGTCGCTCTGGTCCTGCGCTCTCTTGTCTCCGGCCCGCTGAGTAATCTCCCTAATGAGGGGAGGCAAATTTGATTACAGAAGTGCTGGGGCAGAACCAAATGAATCATTTTGGTCAATAAGTAGTTCATAAAACATTTCTTGTTCTGACGCCAGCGAGCGCAGTCGGAATATCAAATGGAATGCTTTGCTGAGCAGACATTCAGATCATTCTATGTATGGGCTCGATGATGAAGTGGATGAAACGCACGGGACCCTATAGAGAGAAATAATGTCTGCTGCAGTTTACAAGTCTAGTCTATTGGCAGCGCAGAGGGGCTTTTTATCCGTAGTAATCTCTGACTAAATGCCGGATAAAAGGTCAATTTAGTTAGTGTACATTCATATGTAGCTCTGCCATATCTCATAGTTGTAGAGTGGTGTTGTCTTATAGTTACTGTACATTCATATTTAGCTCTGCCATATCTCATAGCTGTAGAGTGATGTTGTCTTATAGTTACTGTACATTCATGTTTAGCTCTGCCATATCTCATAGCTGTAGAGTGATGTTGTCTTATGACATGAAGCTCTGCTCTGGATGTTGAATGGGCAAAGCGGTCTCCCTCACAAGCAGCAGTGGCAGGGGCGTCACAAGGTGGGGGGGGGGAAGTGGGACTGAGTTACTAGGGCCCAAGGTGGAGGGGCTTTAATTATTTTATACTTTAGCTATTGAAAAATAGCAGATATACAAGCTCACAGCGCGGCACTGAGTACCGCGCTATTTTTGAAAAGTCAAAAAAATGTGTGCAAATCTTTAATACCGGTATATGTATTTTTGAAGCAAACTCAAATTTTGCTTCTGAGGGGTCCCTGGAACTAAATATTTTGAGATGGAGGTCTGTGGCCAAAAACATATCATTTTGGGGGTCCTTCACATGAAAACGTTTGAGCACCACTGACATAGAAACTTAGGTTTTACAAAAACCCTTAGAAGGATTTGAAATATTCACGATTTTTCAAAAATAGCAGATCTACTAGCTCGCGCCGCGCTGTGAGCTTTTATATCCGCTATTTTTCACAAAATAATTGAAATAAATCCTTGTACACAGGGCCCAGAATTTGATGCGACACCATTGAGCAGTGGGCCTCCTGTGTGAGACTCAGGGCACCGGTGGCCCCATCCTTCCTGTTGCTGTTGCTTTAACACGGGCAGATCAGATAGTGCTGAACGCGACTAAAAACCCACAAACCAAGGAGGAACACCACCTCTCTTCCTGTGTCATTTTCGCCCCCCTCGGGTCTCTGTAGCCTTCCTGCTGACAGACAACAAGATGAGATGGCAGGAAGAGATGGAGAATGAAGGGATGTCACTGACGTGTTGTGAGGAAGATGCCCCACCGTCCGTCCGCTCTTCTCCCTGCGGCTTTTCTAGCCCATTTAGGCCTAGGGTTATTGACTGCTTTAACCATTGAAAAATAGCAGATATACAAGCTCACAGCGCGGCACCGAGTGCCGCGCTGCGAGCTTGTAGATCTGCTATTTTTGAAAAATCATGATTTTTCTTTGCAAGTTTGAATATATCTATTTAAAAGCGAACATTTGTAACTCAAATATTTGCTTCTGGGTGGTCCCTGGAACAACATATTTTGAGATGGGGGGTCCGTGGCCAAATACCTGTAATTTTGAGGGTCCTTGACATGAAAAAAGTTTGAGAACAACATGATTTAGGGGAAGGATTTAGAAGTCGGGTCAAAGATCGGGTCAAAGATATTCAAAGACACATTTTCACGATTTTTCAAAAATAGCAGATCTACAAGCTCGCAGCGCGGCACTCGGTGCCGCGCTGTGAGCTTGTATATCTGCTATTTTTCTAAAGTTAAAGCATAAAATAATGGTTAAAGTGTTTAAAATCTAACGCGACTCGGGCGCGTTCCAGGTATTTGAGAGCTAGGAGAAGCGGGACTGAACGGTCGAGTCGAAGGAAGTGATGTCACAGGATTACATCATTATAATAAAATGTTCTCTCCCCTGTTGAATGTGTTACTTGTATCATGAACTCGGAGCATTTCACCTGCTTGCCCTGCTTTTAATGAATGGCTGGCAAGTCTGCCATCTTCTGGAGAGATGCTGACACGGCATTAAGGTAACTTGTTGACTAGTTATGGTGATTGATTGCTCGAGGAGATGAATTGAAGGGATGCATAATGTTAGGCTGCTTGTGATTTTATTTCTTCCTTCTAAACATTCATCACCGTTCTGTCACACACAGGGTTGCACTGTCATTGATGCCTCACGCTGGTTTGAGACAGACCGAGTCTACTGTGTGACTGCATGCGCGTGTGTGTGTGTGTGCTTGTGCGTGTGCTTGTGCGCATCTGTATGTGTGTACGTGAAGGGATCACACCCACTTTTAATGGATTTTCCACCTTTGTGGGCCTTGGATTGATTTGTAGCTGCCCACTGATATGACGGATTCACTTTGGAAATGGGTTGTATTAAGCCATTTAGGCCTAGAATTATTGAATGCTTTAACAATTGAAAAATAGCAGATATACAAGCTTGGCACCGAGTGCCGCGCTTTGAAAAATCGTGAAAATGTGTGCGGATTTTTCAATATATACTGTATTTTTCAAAGCAAAGTTTTGTAACTAAAACCTCTTCTTCTGGGGGGTCCCTGGAACAAGATATTTTGAGATGGGGGTCTGCGGCCAAATAAATGTAATTTTGGGGGTCCTTGACATGAAAAAGTTTGAGAACCACTGATTTAGAGGAAGGATTTAGAAGTCGGGTCAAAGACTTTCACACATTTTCACGATTTTTCAAAAATAGCAGATCTACAAGCTCGCAGCGCGGCACTCGGTGCCGCGCTGTGAGCTTGTATATCTGCTATTTTTCAATAGTTAAGGCATAAAATAATGGTTAAAGTGGTTACAATCTAACGCGGACGCGTTCCAGGTTTTCAATGGTTAAATGAGAAGTGCGTGCACTGTGCAGAATGCACGTGGACCGGCCCTCTCCCGGAGTGATGTCTCAGCACGGCATCTTCCAATATCTAAGAGCCAGGCTGCAGTAATCAAACTATTTTAATGTTGTTTCTTTAGAACACTGCACAACAGCCTTAGTTGTGTTTCCTTTTAAAAGAAGGGTTTGTCAGCGTTCTTCCATCAGATAGATAAGGCTTTCATCATCAGCCTTGCTTGCACCGCCTGATAGCCTAGAGGGAGACTTCTTGTTCAAGTTTAAAACTTCCTGCCAAGCTGCCATTCACCAGAGCCTGACAAACTGAAATCAATGATCAATCTGTTTTTAATTATCCTTTGACATTTCGTTTTTTCCCCCCCCGCATAGACTCATGTAGTGGAGGCTCGGTTCTCTGAAATGTTGTGTGCGTGCGCGTGCACGTGTGTGTGAGTGTGTGTGTGTGTGTGTGTGTGTCTGTCTGTCTGTGTGTGTACATATTTTAGATCTGCACTTATGAATTATTCTCTTGGCGATTATTTTATTGATAACTTTTTCAATTAATCGAATGATTGATAAACATGTTTAATTTTTTCAAAAATAAATATATATATTTATAGCCTATACAGAAAACTGATTTTTAATCAGTTTTCAGCTTTTTAATCAATTAAATCGTAATATTTCATACTACCAAAACAAAATACCCTTGTAGATCAACAAATATCAACAAGCTCAACGCGTGGCATCGCTGTGACCTTATAGATTTGCTATTCTTTGCTACTTTTTGTAATTGTGTTAAAAAATACAACCCCCCAGAAACATTTGTTAATAGGTACCGTAGGTAGCATCACAACCGGTTTTAACCACTTGAACCCTATTTTACATTTTGGCTATTAAAATATTGACTGTAAATATCTTGAAAACTATCTTTTTTTTTAAGGTCTGTATGTAGTGTGTCTCTGCAGGACTGCAGTCCTATCCGTCCTGTCTGCTTAACTCCTCTTGTGTCCTGTTGCCTGTGGTGATTAATTAATGACCCATTTGCTTAATTGCACTGAACTAGCAGGGCAGAGGGGGGGGGGGGGGGGGGGGGGTGCTGGTGGGGGGTGCGGCACACACGCATGCTGAGAGATGTTTGTAAAGGCTACGCACACAGTAAAATCCTGACCGCTCATTTAAACCCCAGAGTGTCAAACATGTACCCGTCAGAGTGCTAATGAGTGTTAATTTAACTCTTGACGGTGTAAAACACAGAACCTCTGGAGATTTAAATTGACCCTTTGAAGGATTTTGCTGACTGTAAAGTGGAAGGAAGGATGAAGGGTGAACATTAGTTTGTGAATAGATAATCTCCTGTTGTTTCATTGTACTATTTATCTGTTTTGTTTATGAATATCATGAATTCAAACCTTTGCCTCTACGATTAAATAACCATTATTACTTTTGAATGGTGAAAAAGCAGATCTAGAAGCTCACAATGCGATGTGACATGAGCTTATAGATCGGCTATTTTCACTATTCTTACCAGATTTAGTTCTAATTCTACTCTATTGTATTTTTTTCATCTCAATTTGAAGAGAATATAAGGAAAACCTTGTTTCTTGATTACTCAGTTTGTTATAATTAGATTATTGGTTCGATTGTGGTTCGATATCTTTTCGGTTAATAGTGTAGATTGGACATACTGTACACAGTAAAATCCTATTTGTAACTCTGAGAGTGTACAGATGTAACCAAAACAAATGTACAGATGTAGCCAAATGGACACATCAGCCTACAGGTCCATTTGGCAGAGTTAAATGAACTCTCTCTCTCTTTCTCTTTTATGTTGGATGTGACATCCTGAACACAGTGACATCAGTCACATATCCTTAGGCCATCTGCCACATGCAGGCCAGCCTGGACGTTATTGGTACACAGTTTGGGGACAATCTGTGTGAGAGCCATTTGGTTGACCATTAAATGTCTGTCGGAGGTTTTGGCTCCTTTTTTTTGTACATTTAGAGGTCAATGCTGGTTCATGGCTTAACGCTCATGAAGAAAATTCAATAAGCATTTATTTAGAAGTGTGCGTGTGCAGGCACCTCTGCCAAATGTTTTCTGTGAGTGCTGTTTCCTAAATAATTAGCCACTCTTGGTGGGATTTGAAGCTAGGAGCTTGGGAACATGTAGAGCATCTTCAACGTTTTCAGACCAAGGACCCCTTAACTGAGAGAGAGAGATGAAGCAGGGACCCCCTCTACATATTGTATAAATGCGTTATACAGATTTTCATCGACTTGTTTGACAGCGCTGTCATCAGTCTATGTTGGATTTGTGTTAATGTTTTTTTTCAGACATTTAGCCACTTCAATTGTCGATACGTAGTAAACTTGACCTTTCACTCTGTACTTGGTGTGCTCTTTTTGACCTCTACACCAAACCTTTACTGAAAATAGCAGATCTACAAGCTCTGAGAGCTTGTAGATCTGCTATTTTTGGCTAAAGTTCTCCTCAGAATAGGGATGCGAGGGGTCAACGTTTTTAATTGAAAATAATTATCCTATCACTCAATGATTTGGAGGACCCCCTGTAGTAACTCTGAGGACCCCCTGTTGAAGACCCCTGATGTAGAGAGTGTCTTAACACTGTGAGCCTTTATTGGACCACAATGGAAACAAGTGCACCCAGGACTTTTTTGTTTGATCCTTCTAGCCTAAATGTCTGACTGTACTGTACCTTGTGCTGTTTACACTTCTGACTAATAAAATGTTCAATCTATCAAGCCACCATGCTTTTCATCTCGGTTTTGCTGCTTTCAGCATTTTATCATTTAAAGTTGACATTTGCTGATGTTGACAGATATCCACCTGTCCATCCAGCACTTTAGTCCCACAGACAAGAGACTTTGTAAAGCTGGATTGTGGTGGAATTGGCTGTACACCTTCATGCTCTGCAGAAGAGGAGCCCCTGGTGACCCCATAGTTGTAGTTCCAGGACCACTCTGAGGTCAAAATGTCCATTTGCATACAAAAATAAATAATCTAACACAGGGGTCTTCAACAGGGGGTCCTCAGAGTTACAACAGGGGGTCCTCCAAATCTTTGTGTGATAGAACTTGTTCTTTCTCCTTTTTTGGAGCGGTGAAAGCGCTCCCAATAGACAGGTATATGTCTGTGGCTGGCTGGCTGGCTGGCTGGCTGGCTATGTCTGTAGCCTGGCAATACCTTGAGTGGCCACACACAACACACAAGTTAAAGGAGGGGCGCTGTTGTGCAGGCACAGTGGCACACACACACACACACACACACACACACACACACACGCACACGCACACGCACGTGCACACAGATCTAGAACACACAGAATGTAAAAACATAGATCTAGAACACAGAATCAAAAACAGATCTAGAACATATAGAATCAAAAACATATATCTAGAACACACATAATCAAAAAACAGATCTAGAACACACATAATCAAAAACATAGATCTAGAACACATAGAATCAAAAAACAGATCTAGAACACACATAATCAAAAACATAGATCTAGAACACATAGAATCAAAAACATAGATCTAGAACACAGAATCAAAAACATAGATCTAGAATACGTAAAATCAAAAACATAGATCTAGAACACATAGAATCAAAAACATAGATCTAGAACACAGAATCAAAAACACAGATCTAGAACACAGAATCAACAACATAGCTCTAGAACACATAGAATCAAAAACATAGATCTAGAACACATAGAATCAACAACATAGATCTAGAACACAGAATCAAAAACATAGATCTAGAACATAGAATCAAAAACATAGATCTAGAACACATAGAATCAAAAACATAGATCTAGAACACAGAATCAAAAACACAGATCTAGAACATATAGAATCAACAACATAGCTCTAGAACACAGAATCAAAAACATAGATCTAGAACACATAGAATCAACAACATAGATCTAGAACACAGAATCAAAAACATAGATCTAGAACACATAGGATCAAAAACATAGATCTAGAACACATATAATCAAAAACATAGATCAACACAGAATCAAAAACATAGATCTAGAACACATAGAATCAAAAACAGATCTAAAACACAGAATCAAAAACCGATCTAGAACACATAGCGCTTCTAGGGCACTATTGTGCAGACTAGACACACACACACACACACACACACACACACACACACACACACACACACACACACACACACACACACACACACACACACACACACACACACACACACACACACACACACAGGGTATATGCTCAGATTCACCGCTCCACTTCGAACCGAGGTTTGATTTTTATATTAACCACTTGAATCCCTATAGCGTCCATATTCTGGGAACTTTAGCCGAAAATAGCCGATCTACAAGCTCACAACTATTTTCCGCAAAGAGCTTTGGTGTAGAGGGGGAAAAGAGCAGACTATGTACAGAGTGAAAGGTGAAGTTTAATAAGTATTGACGGTTCAAGTGGTTAAATATCTGAAAACACAAATTGACATGAACCCAAAATACACTGATGATTGACGTGCTGTCAAAAGATGAAACTATATGGAATCTATGAAGAGGTTGTGTGGGTCCCTGCTTCATCTCTCTCTCAACTAAGGGGTCCTTGGCCTGAAAACTTTGATAGAGCCCTGATCTAACAGGCAGATTGCTATTAAAATTGGTGAGTGCACTTATGCTCCCTTATGGGTGAGCCCTGCTGATTTTGGTTGAGCCCACAGCCTTTCCTCTAGCTACTGAGTGCCTCCTTCAGTGAATATGAAACCTGCCCCACCCCCCAGTTCTGTCTCTTAATAACAATTTTAAATGTTTCTCTTCATTTAATACTTTTCTAACTGTGTGTACTGGAAAGCAATACGTTGTTCTCTTTGCACTTACTTTGCACTTACTTTTGTGACTTCATCTGTTGTTTGTTGATTAGCATTCCTGCTTACTCTGCTTACTCTGATTTCACTCTTGAAAGACACACTTGCTCTGGATACAAATGTCTGATAAATGCCTAAAATGTTATTGTGCAAATAAGTGGTTCCTGTATAAGAAACTACTGTATATGGCGCCAGCATATCAGGGTTGAACTATGTACCTCTTCAGACTCCACCTTAGCCCATAGCCCTTACCACAGCACTTACCGTAGCTCTTGCCTATACCATCAATGACCATACATGTAATTTAAATAGCATCTTTTATATTTGATCTTTCATAGTTTTTACTGAATATAGGGCTTGGTCTACCTTTTTCTTAGATTATTATATCTATGCATTTGATGTATTGATGTTGATATACTGATGTATTACCTTTGCTTATTGTAAATCGCTCTGGATTAAGAGTGTCTGCTAAATGCCTAAATTGTATAAATGGGTAAAATGTACAAAGTAAAAAAAACAGAATCCAAAAGTTATAATTATGAGGCTCTATCTCATATTGATCTTCCTCTTTCTGTTTCCGCTGAATGCCTGCTGTTGCTTGTTATTCTGAGCAATGCTACGAGTGCAGCTGGGCTTAGAACAAAGGGAATAGTAATGCTGTTTCTTTCTATCTTTGATTCGAGGTCACCGGTCCATCCCTTCCTCTGGCCCTCATGCAGTGTGTTTTCCTTCCTGGCTGTGTAGAACATCTCTCTCTCTCTCTCAGGGACGTGCTGGCCATTGGGAAAAGCTGGACAACTCCCGAACCGCCGCTTCATTCCTGGCCGGTCCAGGCCGGCCATTAGGAAAACAATTAAAATAAAATGTCGGCCTTCGTTCCATTTTGGGGGCTGGGCGGCCAACAAAGTAAATCGTCACTGTCGGGCAGAAACCTCGTATCTCCAAGTTTCAAATGTGTAATTCTTTTTCGCAAAGCAAAGCCCTGCTTCATCATACAAGGCTGTTGCACAAAAGTAGTGAAAACAGCAGATCTACAAGCACACAACGCCTCGCACCGCGAGGCGTTGTGTGCTTGTAGATCGGCTGTTTTCACTAGTTTAAATAATTTTTTAAATGATAAATACAAAACAAACGGTTTTGGACATACAAGGTTTCCACCCGACAACGAAAGAATATAACTTATGTAATTGGCCCACTGGCTTGTCACTTGTCATGATCTGAAATGGCAAATCTTTGAGTAGCAGCAGCGCTATAGAGAGAGATCTCTCTATAGCGCGCAATGAGGGCCTCTCCAACTCTTTTTCCCGGGCTGAATCAGGGGCCCAGCACGTCCCTGCTCTCTCTCTTCATGTTATTGCGTTTCCACTGTGAGTCTTTTCCTCCAGCAGGGCCAGGTTTTCTCGGGCATCTGTATTCATGCCATGCCAGTGTGCCAGGGTGGGTTATGTCCGCTGGCGCGGGCTGGTGCAGGCAGCAGATGCTTTCACTGCCAGGGAGCATACACAGAGAGAAAGAGAGAGAGAGAGGGAGGGAGAGGAGGGGAGTGAGAATAGTCAGGGACCCACAAGTCCAAAAGCTCAAGGAATAGGGGTGATACCTGTGATGTCTTGCCGTACTTTTTATTTCTGTTTTATCTATTAGTTTGGTCATTAAGGTCCACAGAATGACAGGCCTGCTCTGCCGGAAACATCGCGAAAAAAAGTTATGGCCATTTGTATATTCACTGTCCCATTGACTTCACTCTACAGGAAAAGAAAAATATTAAAAAAAGAAAATAAATGTGCTTTAAGTAGCATGTTAGGGGTTCTTCATGATTCTGAATCCATTGCAAGCATTTGTTTTGCATGAAAAGCATTCCTAGGGCAAAATATCGGCCCCCCAAACTGTGAAAAGTGAAGATTTTTTGATGACTCATCACTTTTTACAATTCTGGGGGGCAAAAATTTAGCCCAAGGAATGTTTTTCATGCAAAACAAATGCTTGCAATGGATTCAGAATCATGAAGAACCCCTAGTTTGACCCCTCACATGCTACTTAAAGCACATTTATTTTTTTGTATTCTTTTCCTGTATAGTGAAGTCGATGGGACAGTGAATATACAAATGGCCATAACTTTTTTTCGCGATGTTTCTAGCAGAGCAGGCCTGTCATTCTGTGGACCTTAATGACCAAACTAATAGATAAAACAGAAATAAAAAGTACGGCAGAACATCACAGGTCCTCTCCCATTAACAGGGACTGGGTCCCTGACTAGAAGGGAGAGGAGGATATGGAAAGAGGCGGCTAGATGGAAGCAGGCTTGGGTGTCTGGCCAGGCTAAGCTGTATTAGTTTAATAGGGCCGGACAGCCTCAGATGAAAAACAGAGAGAAACATCCAGTCGGTGTGCTTAGATGCTGATCCATGCTCATAGCTTTACGTTTGACCATTTGAAAAGGGCGCACGGTAATCGTTGGGTCTCATTCACTGTGTGTTTACATGGATTGCAATAATCTGATTATTGGCTTTATACTGTACGTATATAATCCAGCGAATTGGATTTACACTTGCTGGCCAGTCACCTCCATGTTGTTTTATTTATTCTCACTAAACACAATGTACACACTGTACATTAGTGATTATAAACCTTTTTCATTTCAAGGCCCAACAATTTGACTGACATGCTCTAGGCCCATAGAGTTATATAACATGCCCCGCCCCCTCCTATTAATTTCGATGAAAGTTGCTCAGTGGAAGCACCCAGAAGACTGCCGGAAGTAGCCCAAATAAGGAGTTTGCCTCAATATCGCAGCCAACTCTTGGCCAATAGCTAGCGTTTCAGGTTCTAGATGTCTACCTTGTATCAGTGAACTGTACCTTTTCCTATGCAAACCTCTAATAAAGTCTTCAATCAATCATTCAATCAATCAATCTGGGACCCCAGTCTACACTGTAACATTTTACAGTGTTAATTTAACCATGAGAGAGTACAAACGGAACCAAATGGACCCTTATGGGTCCATTTGGTTCCAGTTGTACACTCTTGGGTGTTAACAGACCCCATTTGGTCCATAACTATCAATCATCACCCTTAGACGTAGCGTCTCACTACAACCAGCTGTGTACCCGCAGCACCATGGGGGAAGAATATAAAACAATTAGTTTACTTTTTATATTTTTTAATTTATCTCCTATTAGCCACACATTGTTACAGAAAGCATCAGCTGATGCCAAGGTTACACAGTGTGTTGGTGCATGCATGCGAGAGAGAGAGAGACAGAGAGATGCGGTGAGAGAACAACATGACAATGAGAGTGCTTGAGATGAAGCACAATACAATCTAACCATTGTCTGGGGCAAAGATATACTGAAAAGAGCAATTAGCTGATTCATGGTTATAGTGCAGGGGTCTTCAACAGGGGGTCCGGGACCCCTAGGGCAGGGGTTTTCAAAGTGCGTGACGGGGCACCCTGGGGTGCCGTGGTGGCAGTCCAGGGGTGCCGCGAGATCATTTGATAATATTTGGACACTTGAAAAAATATTTAGTATAATTTTAAACATGAAGTTATTTTCAGTCAGTTCTAACCAAAATGGCTATTATCTCAACGCTTTCCTCGCAACATAATCACTAAGATATCGTCACTGTCGGGCAGAAACCTTGTATCTCCAAGTTTCAAATTTGTCTGTTCTTTCGCAAAGTAAAGCCCTGCTTCATCATACAAGGCCATCGCACAACGCCTTGCGATGCGAGGTGTTTTGTGCTTGTAGATCTGCTGTTTTCACTAGTTTAGTACATTTTATATATGATAAATACAAATCAAATGGTTTTGGACATACAAGGTTTTCACCTGACAATGACAATATAAAAAAAAAAAAAAACTGTTTATTTTATATATTAATGATATTTGTAGAGTCTCGCATGAATTAAATTGTGTTGTTTTCGCTGATGACACTAATATGTTTTGTTCCGGGGAGGACCTGCAACACCTTATAGATGTGGTAAATAAGGAGATGAGGAAAATAAAATGCTGGTTTGATACAAACAAATTATCCTTAAATTTAAATAAAACAAAGTTCATGGTCTTTGGGAACCGTAAGATTTATGGAAATATTCATGTGGAAATTGAAGATGTGGTGATAGAAAGGGTGTATGAAAACAAGTTCTTGGGTGTTATATTAGACCATAAACTATGCTGGAAACCCCACATAAGTTACCTGTGTTCAAAGATGTCCAGGAGCATTGGCATCTTGGCCAGAACTAAACACATATTGAATTTTAAAGCCTTGCATACTCTATATTGTGCACTTATACTACCATACTTGAATTATTGTGTAGAAGTATGGGGAAACAACTATAAGAGCGCTCTAAAAATGATATGCACTCTACAAAAAAGAGCAATAAGGATAGTGCACAATGTTGGGTATCTTGAGCACACAAATGTATTGTTTTTA
The DNA here is from genome assembly GCF_963921795.1 of Nannobrachium achirus. Classification (NCBI taxonomy): domain Eukaryota; kingdom Metazoa; phylum Chordata; class Actinopteri; order Myctophiformes; family Myctophidae; genus Nannobrachium; species Nannobrachium achirus. Next base: position 45,170,045 of record NC_137816.1, on the reverse strand, counting down.
CAGTCAAAGATTTTAAAATGTATGGACCTAGTTAAATTTAGATCAATGCAGATGGTTTACAAAGCACGGAATTCTTTGCTTCCAAGAAACTTACAAAATATGTTTAAGGATAAAGAAGAGGGAAGGTATGATTTAAGAACAAAGGAAGATTTAGAGCAACCTTTTGCACGCACTACCCAAAGAAATATGTGCATTTCAGTCTGTGGTGTCCATTTGTGGAATGCACTGCAGGAGGACATAAGACAAAGCATTAGTATGCCACAATTTAAAAATAGATATAAAAAAAGCATTTTTAATATTTACAGAAATTAGGAAATTTCAAATTGATGGGGATGATAGAAAGGATACTGAATTGATATGTCAAGTAAAGTACAAATATGAGTGTGAACTTGGTTCATCTATTTGTTTTTCGTTTTACTTTTAATATATACTGTATATTTTGTTTTATATACTGTATAAAACTGTAAAGGAGGGGTAGGATATTATAAGCATCAGCTTTGTCCTACTCCTTTTCGAACACATTTACGATTTATTGTTCATTGAGATGATTGGAATTGTTTTTATATTATATTTTTACTATTGTTTTATTGTTACATTTTACTGTATGAAGTTCGAAATAAATAAAAGAAAGAAAGAAAGAAAGAAAGACAATATGCTATTAATATAAGGTGCTGGGAGTGAAAATTATAATGTAGAGGTGCCTCGAATGAAAAAAATATTTATGGGGTGCCCTGAGACAAAAAGGTTTGGGAACCCCTGCCCTAGGTTAGCCTGATTTCAGACTCAGCTCACGCTTTAGTCTGAAACTGTGCTCCATTCTGAGCGATTTACGGGGGACTTTTTTGCGAGCGTGCACGCGCGTGTCCGCGCGCGAGTGATCGCGACGCACGGTGATCGAGACGCACGGTGGACGCGACGCACCGTCGGGGAGTGTGTGTGGGTGTGTGATTGTGTGTGTGTCTGTCTGTGCCAGTGACTGCTTCCACACAGAACTGCGACCAGAAACTTGTAATCAACATTAAACAGCTTGGTGAAATCAGTGCGCTCGTGCGTGTGTGTGTGTGTGTGTGTCAACTTCGTTTGAATCGTTTCAACTGCTGCGCGGATTGGATATTCGTTAGACCCACCCCACCCCCACCCCCACCCCGCGCGCTCATTGGACAGCCGAAAATAAAAACCGATTCATGTACTAAGCTCCAGACCAGAGAAAGAGTCCACTCTGAGAGTGGGCGGGGTCTCTGGTCTGGAAGCAGGCTAGCCCTAGGTGGTCCTCAGAGTTACTACAGGGGGGCCCCCAAATCTTTGTGATAGGATCGTGTTTTTTACATTAACCACTTGAACCCTAGCCTATTCTGAGTGGAACATTAGCCAAAAATGGCAGATCTACAAGCTTAGCTTGTAGATCTGCCATGAGAGCTTGTAGATCGGCTATTTTTGCAAAGAGGTTTGCAAGGGAAAAGAAGAGCAGACTAAAGTATTCGATGGTTCAAGTGGTTAAATGTCTGAAAATACACACTACTCCAACATGATGACAGTGCTGTCAAACAAGTCTAAGCTGTCAAAGAAATCTCTGGAGAATTATAATCTGCAACGCAATTTTACACAATATATAGAGTAGAGGGGGTCCCTGCTTCATCTCTCTCTCAGCTAAGGGGTCCCTGGCCTGAAAACGCTGAAGACCCCTGTTATAGTGGCTTTTCGCACTGCAGCACCCCTCGCTCAAAATGCCATCAGTGCCTACAGTACTAAATTGTCCAAAATAATTGTGAATAATATAAAAAAAATGTAAACCAGTGGTAATCATTGTACAGTTATATCACTTTGCCATTTTTCTTTCAACATAATTAATGGATTCATGGGTTGTGCAGGCGGCTTTATGTTCCAGAAAACCTTTTCAACCCTTTGTCATTCACCCACTGTCGGTTATTTCGTTGCCTAAGATTATTCTATGAATTTGTTACATACATATTAGATTTATTACACTGTAATAATATCATATTACTAACTAGGATGCATAATCTTTTTGTAAATTAGACTGCAGTCTGCTATTGAACAGGATTTTTTGAGACGGTAAAACATAGTTATTTTGGGATCGATCCATGAACCACAGCGGGTGCTAGTAGGCCTATACCCCACTTTGACAATAGCTGTTATACATAGTAGATTCAGACATGCATCCCAAGAACTAGAGAGATATTCAATAATCAAATCAGCCAAGGAACTCAATTGGCTGAGGTTTTGGACAAGGTTGATGCCCCCCTAGGCTCGCGATGCAGAAGGGAGATGGAGAGTGGGAGACCTCTTGTGTCAAACGCGTCTCAGCTGAAAGCACGGTGGTAGCGGGCGACGTGAAAATAAAAAGAATAAACACTTTGTTGGTATTTTCCCCCTTTTTTCCTGCATAGTAGGCCTACTGCGTCTTATTTGTCTGCCATTCTATGTTAAATGCGCGTCTCCGCAGAAAGCGCAGTGGAAGTGGGCGACATGGTATTTTAAGTATAAAGTTGTCAAAAATGTCAGTAATTTCTTTGTATATTTAGGTTATGTGTCATATCTACCATGTGCAACTTCAAAGCCTACAAGCCAAACAGAAAAGTAATTGTCAATGACAAAAACAATTAAATTGTTAATCACAATTATTTGAGTGACAATTAATCGTCATGTAAAATGTCATAATCTTGACAGCCCTATAATGATTAATTAATTTAGATCGATCTATTGACTCAATGGGCAACGATACAAATCTTTCAGTGAAAAGACTTTGTTTTGAAAACAATGGCTGTTATTGGTGCCACAGGAGAAGAGCAGACATTGTACTGCTCTTCTGTACGAAGGCATGGATTACATCCTACTGAAGGATCCTTTGTCCCAGCAAATGGGTGGCTGGGCCGAGGCTGCTCCGTGTCTGGAAGCAGGGGAGGGGAGGTCGAGCTCGCAGGTAGGAAAAAGCAGGGGCGTCACAAGGGGAGGTAAAGTGTGTTACTAGGGCCCAAGGTGGATGGGCCTTAATTATTTTATACTTTAGCTATTGAAAAACAGCAGATATACAAGCTCACAGCGCGGCACCGAGTGCCGCGCTGCGAGCTTGTAGATCTGCTATTTTTGAAAAGTTGCGAAAATGTGTGAAAATCATATATATTATGTATTTTTTTAAGCAAACATTTGTAACTCAAATGTTGCTTCTGGGGGGTCCCTGGAACGAAATATTTTGAGATTGGGTCCTTGGCCAAATACATATCATTTTGGGGGTCCTTTACATGAAAAGGTTTGAGCACCACTGACATAGGTCTTTCAAAAACCTTAGAAGGATTTGAAATGTTCAAAGATTTTTCAAAAATATCACTCGTGCCACGCTGTGAGCTTGTATATCTGCTATTTTTCAATAGTTAAAGGAGTAGTTCACCCCCAAAATGACTTTTTCTATTGATTACTCTCAATAATATTTTTGGGTTTTTGTTGCATTCCTAAGACAAAAATTTGGTTACAATGAATTGACCCCCATTGATTCCGGATGGGGACCCAAATGCATTTGGGTCCCCATCCGGAATCAAAGGGGGTAAATTTACAATTTACAAGTCTCCATGGCGTGAGTAATCAATAGAAAAAAAAGTCATTTTGGGGGTGAACTATTCCTTTAAAGCACAAAATAATGCGTAATAATGCGTTCCCAGTCTAAATGGGTTAAACCCCGCAGTGAATCCTTGTACCCATGGCCCAAAATTTGGTGTGACACCCCTGGGAAAAAGTATACTGTACGAGTTCTGTGGCTTCTGGCTGGGTCAGCCAGCACACAGTGTACCATTACATAAACAGATAAGAGCCTGTCCCCAGGCTATAGAGCAGGATCATTACACCACAGGGAGAACCAGAGACAATAGCACTTGACAGAGTTTTAGTTTGTGTTCACTGTTTCCAAACCACAGCCACTAGACTTTTGGTGTGGGTTTGCTGTGCGGTCCTCAACTTCCATATCACTGAGCTGTGAACCTGTGATGTCACAACATACTTTTTATTTTAGTTTTTTTCTATTCATTTGGTCATTAAGGTACACAGAATGAGAGGCCTGCTCTGTCGGAAACATTTAAAAAAAAAGTTATGGCCATTTATATATTCCCATCGACTTCACTATAAAGGAAAATGGCTGAGTTTCCCAAAGCGATTTTAGCCCATCGTAGCTCACGCATGGTCGTAGAGACTAAGCCCCGACCGTCATGTTCCCGTGTTTACATGGGTTTGGGCAGAGCGACATATTTAGCCCCCTACAACTACACCAACATTCAGATTTCACAAAGTGCTTAATAAAAACCCACTCCTGTCTACATACGGTACGGCATTCTATAATTACCCGTATCCTCTGTGTTCTTTAATAACTTTATTAAGCACTTTGTTTGTGAAATCTGAATGTTGGTGTAGTTGTAGGGGGCTAAATTAGTCACTCTGCCCGAACTCATGTAAACACGGGAACATGATGATCAGGGCTTGGTCTCTATGACCATGCGTGAGCTACGATGGGCTAAAATCGCTTTGGGAAACCCGGCCAATAATACAAAAACAGCTTTAAGTAGCATTATGAGGGGTCAAACCAGGGATCTTTCATGATTCTGAATCCATTGCAAGCATTTGTTTTGCACAAAAAAAAACATTCCCTGGGCAAAAAACAGACCCCACAAAACAGTGAAAAGTGATGAGTCATCACTGTTTTTCTTAAGTCACCACTTTTCACAGTTTTATGGCCGTTATGGCTGCATTAGCCCAAGGAATGTTTTGTTTTTTTTGCCCAAAAATAAAAGTTTGTCATGATGACACATCACAAGTCCTCTAAAATTTCGGGCCTGTGGCTCCCCAACTACTGGGATTGATGTGGCATTTGATGGAGAGTTGGAGATGGTGGACGCGTGGCTGTAGGATGCTATCTGTCCAGAGTAGGGATGGGACGATATGAAGATTTCATATCACGATTACTGTGACCAAAGAAATCGCGATTTACGATATTATCGCGATAATCAAAATCCATTATCCTGGGGCGGAACATTTGCCAAAAAAATTGCCGAGCTTGTAGATCAGCTATTTTTTGGGAAAGACATTTGATAGAGAGTGAAAAAAGACTATCAAGTATATTATAAGTACCTTTTACCAATTATAGAGGGTTTAAGTGGTAGGCTACCGGATATGCATCTCTGCAAATAAAAGGTGAATTTGTCCCAGTGCATGACGGAGGACGATATCACGATAAATTAAATCTCCACGATACGATTATCGTGAGTGTTTTTTATCACGATAAACGATAATATCACGTATCGTCCCATCCCTAGTCCAGAGACACCCGTCAAAGATATTTGGATTTGTGTCCGAGTGGGATTCGCGAAATAAATGCATCCTCCCCCTACACGCAATCCCTATATGCCCCTCTAGGGGTGCAACGATACATTTTAACAACGATACGATACGCATCACGATACATGGTTGACGATACGATACATGGGCAATATTGGCTCATTCATGGCGATACGATACGATTCAATTCAATGATTTAAAATCGATATAGTAACTATTTAGCAAAGAAATTAAATCTGTGTGAAACCTGCACCTTGACATGAACACAGAGATTACACCCATTTATCGATAGACCAAGAGTAGCTATATGCAACCCATTCTCACTCCCTTTGCTTCACCCTCCCGACGCCGTGTCTTTCTTTCCTTTGCTTCACCCCTGTGAAGTTTTGGGAGTGACTATTGCGTCTAGGGTGCGACGGAGACGGAGAGTTTTTGGACGAGACAGAGTCTTAGTACGCATGCGCCGACATGTGTTTACTGGAAGATTTTTCACTGACGGCCGTCACGGGGAATCGAACCCCGGTCTCTGTATCTCCATGCTCTACCGACTGAGCTAACGAGAGTGACTGGGAAGTACCTTTTTTTTTGTGCTTTTATCTTTGACAAAACGTGAAATGATAACGTAGTCCCTTCTTTGAGCCACATTCGGAGGCGGAAGCAGTCCCCTGGTCAAGATTTACTATTCTGTCCATAACGGCACGTAATTCGGTAACGCGGCTGAGTCGGCTCATGCGGCGTTCCCACCGCTCGTCGCGGCAACTCGGCTCGCTATTGCTCGCCTCGGTGGCGACTCACGGGGGTCATCGCCGCCTGAGACGGCGCCGCTCCGTCGTTTATAGTGGCGTGAACGGTAGCGACGGGTGGCTGGTAAACCAAGAAGCCTTCAGAGCGTATCGAATCCCGCATCAGGAACTACTTTTTTTTCTTTCTTCTTAGACCACCCAATGCGTCTAACCCTTGAGACATTAGGCAATCCGTCCGCGTCTATGGTGAGAAGCATTCGGTATTTAAGATCGCGTCGGTTGTATGACGCAATAGGGGTGAGAACCTGTTGCTATATGGAATGGAAAAGTAATTAGACTCCTCTTTTTCATTTCCCCTTTCATACAATCAATTATTTGCACTGCAAAACGATTCGATACCGATCATCTGCATTGTAAAACGATATCGATACGATATAAAGACAAAACGGTATGATATATGCTTTTGCATATCGATATAGTAGATCATTGCAAATTAAAATACATTTTTCGTTTTAGTTACTATAGTGTTACACCCCTATGCCCCTCACATGGACATGCGTGTACAGTGCACACACACACAAACACAAACATAGACACGTAGTTTCTCCCTCCGTTGCAGCTCCTCTCCTGGTAGATAAATATAATTTACTGCTGTTTAGCAGCCCTGTGCCTGGATGCTTGGGCACCACAGTAAACTCACATCGGGACTAAATCAATCAGGGCTACAACAACACTGCTACAACAGACTGGTCAATGGGCAACAGCACGGAACACACGATCAATCAACACTCTGAAAGTGACAGCCGTGCACACACACATGCACACACGCGCGTGCACACAGTAAAAAGTGTGAGTGTTCATTTGAATTTTGTCCTTCCATTTGTAATATTTGGTTTGTTTGAGTTCGTTTTCTAAACACATGGAGTTTTTTTTTCTTTTTCAATTTTATAAACACACAATACAGTTAGTTATCCTTTTGTTCTATATAAAGGCTTGTTTTTATATTAGTTAACTAAAATGTTTTCTGTTTTTTGCTGGTGTTATTCATTTAGTTTTAGTTACCTACAGTAACCCTAGCCTGTCTGTCTGTCTGTCTTTGTATGTACTGTATATGTGTTTGTATATACCTGTCAGATCTTGCTCTCTGAACTAACTGGCTGAAGTCTCTCGCTGCACCCTGTTGAAATCTCCTCTCATTAAACACACACACGCACGCACACACGCACGCACACACACACACACACACACACACACACACACACACACACACACACACACACACACACACACACACACACACACACACACACACACACACACACACAACGTGTAGTCTGCTGTTGTACTGGGTTGCAGGATCAAAGGCTGACCTCTGACTGGAGGTGTGTGTGTGTGTGTGTGTGTGTGTGTGTGTGTGTGTGTGTGTGTGTGTGTGTGTGTGTGTGTGTGTGTGTGTGTGTGTGTGTGTGTGTGTGTGTGTGTGTGTGTGTGTGTGTGTGTGTGTGTGTGTGTGTGTGTTTGAGTGCGTGCGTGCGTGCGTGCGTGCGTGCGTGCGTGCGTGCGTGCGTGCGTGTGTGTGTGTGTGTGTGTGTGTGTTTCACTCTCACTACTAGTTGCTGTAGTGTACATCACTGGTCACTTTGTCTCTTCCCTTCTTCTTTGCTACACAGTAACATCCAGAGCGTTAACTTACACATTTATTGTTTAGTGAGTGACTGAGAGATGATAGGCCCATTAAGCTTCTAGTTCCTTGTCCAAAGAACTAGTGTGTGTGTGTGTGTGTGTGTGTGTGTGCGTGCGTGCGTGCGTGCGTGCGTGTTGTGTGCGTGCGTGTGTGTGTGTGTGTGTGTGTGTGTGTGTGTGAGTGTGTGTGTGTGTGCGCGCGCAAGCGTGCGTGCATGCATGTGGGTGTGTGTGTGTGTTAAGAGGAGATCTGTGTTGGCAAAGCTGTGCCTGCCAGAAGTGAATGATCAGAGTAATCAGGTGGAACACAGCAGACAGCAGGATTAAGACACACTGTAGCCAGGTCAACACACACACACACACACACACACACACACACACACACACACACACACACACACACACACACACACACACACACACACACCAGTGGATCTGTGAGTGTGTTTGTGTGTTCGTGCGTGCATGTGCATGCAGTGCAGTGTGCTGGTGCAGGTGTGCATGTGTCTGTGTGTGGGTTGCAAGCTCCATGTTCCCAGGTCAAATGAAGGACAGCTCCAGTCTTGTGATGCCTCATGATAGGTCTTATTCCATGTTAATGCTGTAGAGCCTCATGTTGCAGGACTCTGAGGAAAACATGTCAAAGTCATCATCGTCTGACGTTTAGTTTCCCTATTTTCCTCCATTACAGCAAATAGCTGTCATCACGGCTGACACTTTCATTTGGAGGAAGGTACACGTTGGACGTTGTTTCCCCCAGCTGGTGTAGCTCATCAGTTCTGAATGTTTTACATCAAGTAAAAAAAGTGGTGGAAGAATACATCGAACCCATTGGTTTTCTGAGAGACATTATGTTTCTCGCGCTCACATGCGCACGCACGCACGCACGCACGCACGCACGCACGCACGCGCAAACACACACACACACACACACACACACACACACACACACACACACACACACACACACACACACACAAACACACAAACACACTCACAACAATATTACCTTGCCCGTCGATCTGCTCGTTCAAGGTTTCAGTATGCCGCGACCGCGTTTTTTCCGGTGACCCTGAGCGCACCGGTGGGGGCGCAGGAGTGTGGGGAACACACACACCATTGACTATTGCCAATGATGGAGAGAGGTTATATAGCTTTATGAAATGAGAGGCACTCTTGGCGATTTCGTAAGGGACTCATCGCCAATTGCAAGATATTTAAAAGTTATTTGGGGCCATGATGATAACCTCTTCTTCCCACTACTAGACTAATAAGGATTTATATTGTCTATTATTGTTTACAACCACAATTATTCACGTGTGACAAGATCGCGGTTCCACTAGTTTTACTAGTAGGCTTAGAAGCCTTTTTAAAAGTTAATTTTATGTGTTCCATTTAATGATTTCCTTTATCCTCATCTAATCTTGCGCTAATGCACGCAATTTTTTTTTGCCAGGTTTTAAGGTCTTATTTTAGTTGTTTCTCATAAGCTTGCGACCCTCCTTGCCCATCGGCCCCCACCGTTGCGCTCAGGGTCACTGGTCGCCAGTATACCAGCATTGGCCAGGTTATTGCATATGCGTGTGAAATAGCCTCTCTCTGTCCCTGTCCAGGTTATTGCATGGGTGAAATAGGCTCCCTGCCCCCCCCCCCCCCCCCCCAGGACCCATTGGCTAATTATTTTGCAGATCTCCATGTTGGTCATGTGCTATTTTATTCGTGAATCCATTTTCTCCATTGACTTGTATGGGTAAATGCCAAAATAAAATCCCAAATATGGAGATGATTGACATCATAGATGTCTGACGTCATAGACCACATGAGACTGACACAGTATATGTCCATATATGGGCATTCCAAGATATTAGCTTAATATTGATGACATCAAGGATCTCCATGGCATAAAAGGGACAAGGACGTTAGGAACAAATGGTAAGACGGAATTCATTTCCTAGTGGTTTCCTCGTGACTCGCGCCAGGGCAACCACACTTACTATTTCCCAGAATTGCATCTTTCTTGTCAAGCAGTAAATGTGCTGCATGGAGGCTATGTTACTCTGAATGGTGTTAGACCAGGGGTCTTCAACGTTTTCAGGCCAAGGACCCCTTAGTTGAGAGAGAGAGATGAAGCAGGGACCTCCACAACCTTTCCATAGATTCCATGTAATTTCATCATTTGACAGCACAATCATCAGTGTATTTTGGATTCATGTCCATTTGTGTTTTCAGATATTTAACCACTTGAGCCGTCATTACCTAATAAACTTGACCTTTTACTCTGTACTTAGTCTGCTCTTTTTCCCCTCTACACCAAACCTCTTTGCCAAAAATAGCCGATCTACAAGCTCACAACGCCTCGCAGCGATGCTATTTTTGGCTACAGTTCTCCGAATATGGACACTAGGGTTCAAGTTGTTAATATAAAAAGGATTGGAAGATTTGGAGGACCCCCTGTAGTAACTCTGAGGACCCCCTAGGGGTCCCGGACCCCCTGTTGAAGACCCCTGTGTTAGACTGGTTCAGATCAATGCTTTGAGGAAGACATTAAAAAGTGGTGGGACTTCAATGAAGGTCACACAGTGGTTCAGTGCCCACTGTCTACAATGCAGCGTCTGGAGGACCATAGTTGACTAGTTGATCGAGTCATGGGGACCTCAAGATGCACAATGGATTTGTGGCTGATCAGTCCAGTGGTTTGCAAAATTAGCTTTGGCAACACACACGCAAACGCACACGCGCACACGCACACACACACACACACACACACACACACACACACACACACACACACACACACACACACACACACACACACACAGACAATACTTGTACCATTATGATGAGAGGGTTAGGGTTCCCAAACTCTTTTGGCTCGGGGCACCCCTATAAATATATATATTTCTTCATCCGAGGCACCCCTACATTATATTATAATTTTCACTCCCAGCATCTCATATTTATAGCATATTTTAGCGATTATGTTGTGAGGAAAACGTTGAGATAATAGCCATTTTGGTTAGAACTGACTGAAAATAAGTTTGTACTTAAAGTTTAAAATTATGCTAAATATTTGTTATATAGTGTCCAAATAAATTCCAAATATTATCAAATTATCTCGCGGCACCCCTGGACTGCCATCACGGCACCCCAGGGTGCCCCGTCAACCACTGTGAAAACCCCTGCTATAGTACATGTGTGCATTATGAGCTGTCTGGCATCCATATTGAAGTTCTCTCTCTTCTGGATCACAGCAAAACAACGTCCAGAGAGACAGCAATGTTTCTTTCTGAGAAATGTATTTATTTATGCGATTTGCACGGGAAAAGATTCACAGAAGAAACATTTCTTTCCCATGAATCTAATGAGCATAATAAAGTAGCGATTGACCGAAATGTTTTTTTTTTTGTTTTTTTTGTTTTTTTCAGTGGCCGAAGCCGATATAAATATTTGGAGAATAGGGAAGGTTGATCGCCGATCAAAATACAATCATCCTTTTTCTTAATTGTTAGGCCAAAAACAACCCACATCTACTAGGCGGTGCTTCAACATAACTATGGTTTCACAGGACGCTAAAATGGGAAGCCATGACTACCATAGTTCTGGAAAGGGTGGCTGAGAGGCGGAGTTTAGCAGTGAACTTCTTAAGTGCATATTGCAGAATGAACCCTATTGATTTTGATGACCCCTTCAGTTAGTAGTATACAGCACTGGTTCCCAAACACTGGTTCGGGACCCATTTGTGGGTCGCGGACACATTTTTATTTGTCCCTTAAAGGGGTACTGTCACCTAAAGGGCTACTGTCACTTTAAGAAGTCATCTTAAAATAAAGTTAATATGTTTATGATGTCATTGTGGGAATGCGCAATTATGAGACAATCATATTAATTGTCTGTATAGCCTGACTGTATGACTACTTACTGTACTGGTCAGCTGTTGTTGGGGGGCGAGGGGCAGATTACACTGTGACATGAGCTTCAGACTGTTTCAGACCGTTTTCAGAGAAGCTCATGTCACAGTGTAATCTGTCCATCAACCCCTTTAGGTGACAGTACCCCTTTAATTTTTTTCGTTTGCAACATTTTGTTTTTAATAATTATTATTTCAAAAAACGAATTTCATGAATAAATAAAATGTAAATCTAAGAAAAAACATAAATTAGAAAACAAATGTTTAAGAAGTAGTGAAAATAGCCGATCTCACAAAGCTCACAACGCAGCGCGAAGCCTTGCGTTGTGAGCTTGTAGATCGGCTATTTTCTAATAGGGCAAATGTCAAATATTTCTTTTGGATCACGGGCAAAAAGGTTCACAGGCTTAAAATACAATACAAAATATAATACAATTCAATACAATAAATAAGTTAGTTTCAGTGAGACAAATCAAAATCCCAACAACCCTGGTTTGCCAGAGTGTCAGCTTTATCTCCGTTGCTCACGTCCCTGGATGAGGGCTACGGTAAAAGGCTGTCATTTAGGCTGACACGGCCCGTGAAGCACTTCAAAAAGCCCAGAGTGCACTGGGCTGCAGCACAAGAAACAGAAACACACACACAGGGGAGCTGGTGTATTGTGTGTGTGTTGTCTTTTCTTTCCACACCAACATAATCCCACGTGTACGCCACTGCATGTACTGTATGCGCGTGCGTCTATACTACGTGTTGTGTACACATCTATGTGCGTGTGTGCATGCGTGTGCGCGCACGGGGGAAGGGGAGGCCTATTAAAAAGTCGCCTGAGGAGAGGGCTTTCAGCGGGGAACCGGCGGGGGGGCAGAGAGGATGGCAGGGCTATTGTGTGTCAGAGCGCCGTCCTGAGAGCTTGGAATTAGGGCCATTCTCCTCTGCTCGGCTGGAAGACTTCGTACCGCCACCGACCCCGGCTTTAATTAGCGTAGCTCTGGAGAGACGCAGAGAGAGAGAGAGAGAGAGAGAGAGAGGGAGAGTACGGGGAAGAAAACAAGGGGAGGGGAAAGAAGAAAAAGACAAATATTTGGAAGAAAGAGAAATGTGAGGAGAAAACAGCTTGGCAACGCTGTGCCAGTGGAATGAGGTGCATGTAATAATAGGCGAGAGATGTGAAGAAGAAGAATTCCATCCTGGAAGCATTGTGTGACACTACCAATACCATCTGATGAGCTCTAACAAAGCCTTCGAATTACTGCATCACCTTATATTCCTCCTCCCAAGAGCCCGTACAAACGGAAGAGGAACAGATGGGGTGTGATAGGAAAATAAACATCAAACAACAACGAATCATCTCTGAAAGTGGGTATTAACAGTGATCAACATATCCCATCATCCCCATGTTATACACATCAATATTTGTCAAAGTAAATGAGTCCATGTGTATACATTTATCAGTGACTGGATAAGTCAAGGGATAAGTGAGACAGATAAACACTGGCCCGTTGTCCGCTGCGCTCTCTCGTTAGGCCCGAGAGCTTTGTTTATGCTAAACAGATTGATTGTTATGGAGCGTAAACAAGGTGTCAGCCTCCATGGTAGGAGCGCCCATTCTGCTTAATGGTTAATGCAGTTAAAAGCTGCACGGAAAAAATAGTCTGCTAAGCTCCTTTGTCGTTTAACAGGGATGTTTGGTTGTTAATAGGCTTTGTTCAATTGCAAGGTCAGATAATACGCGGTCTCATTGTAAAGTGTGCTAAGTGCATTGGGGTTGCCTGTGTGTGTGTGTGTGTGTGTGTGTGTGTGTGTGTGTGTGTGTGTGTGTGTGTGTGTGTGTGTGCGCGCGTGCACGTGTGTGTTACATTCCACATTGTTTAGTGTTTGTGTCTGTTTGCTCTGTCCTCCCTGTCTCTCATATCGTTCTCTGCAGGCACCGCCAATCACCTCATCTCCAGCTGATCAGTATTGTGTATTTATTGACATTCGGTAGAGTAGTTGGGTAGGCAAGACCAGTATGTTATCTTCATTATTTATAGAGTGAGTTTCGTCGCGTGAGTTCCGTCGCAGACAGTACAAAGGCAGGGCTCTTAGCCAATGAGGTGTGGAAAATCTGGGAGTGTGTTAGCTGGAGTATTGTTTGATCTTCACATGACAGTTAGCACGCTGCAGAATATAGTACAAGCGAGCCCACACTGTTTCGTAGGAACAGTATCTCTATACACCTCCTATGCTCAAACTACTTATTACCAGTAAGACTCCCTAATCGGGAGAGAAGCGACCGTAGGTCACTTATCTCCACAAATAGGGCAAAAATGTGTTTTTCCAAAATCTTCCTGATCCATGTTGATGACATGAGTGTAGACATACTGTGTAGTGATTTTCGTGATTTTAGGGCAAAACCTGTAGGAGCAGTGTCCAAAAATGTGTTTTTAAAAATCGGCCTGAAGGTGGCGCTATATGGGACAGATTCATGTTGATGGGATGAGTGTAGACATACTGTGTAGCAATTTGCGTGATTTTAGGGCCAAAACTGTAGGAGCAGTGGCCAAAAATGTGTTTTAAAAATCGGCCTGAAGGTGGCGCTAGAAGAGGGCCATGTGAGAAATGAGGGGTGGGGTCTCCGCGTTGCCTTGGCGGACGAATAGGTACCGGCCCCGGCTCTCCCGGACGCTCCTAGGCCGAGTTACGGCATTTTATGTGAGCTGCAGTGGAGGGGGTCCTCCACTGGGGGCGTCACCACTTTTGCATCCGTTCTGGAGCAGCAGGAGTGGGTGGTCCCCAGGAATTCCCCGTGAGCACTGAGCAGCCCCGTTGGGGTGGTCATTTGGTCATTTTTGCACATTTGGTCATTTTTTACACCTGGGGGTCCCCCAGGGACCTGGGGGTCCCTGGAACTCCGGGGGTCCTTGGAGGTTGTAGTTTGGCAGGTAAGGAGTGTGTGTGCAAAATTTGGCATGGATGGGGGCAACGGTTGTGGAGATATGAGCAGGGCAAAAGTGTGACTGACTCACAGACAGACAGACGGACAGCCGGTGGAGGTTTTGGTAGTAAATGCGACCTACGGTCGCAATTAGTGTGGTACTATAGTTGGTTACCCACACTATTGTCCACCTTTATTCCATCCCTCCAGCTTCCATCCCCTCCTAAATAAACGTTTGTGTTTAACGTTAATGTTTTTTATGGCCCTTAAAATATTTTAATTTCTGTTTATAAGCCAGTTCTGGGTGCAATCTGCAATCTCAGACTATGGGGTATTGTGTGTGTAATGTTCACATTCAGGTAGAGTGGGAATGTGGCCATAGGGTGGCGCTAGTCCAATGGTAATGGGGGGTCGCCAAAATCAGGATTGTTCATCCTCCAGGGAACATGAAAGTGCACAGCAAATTCCAAGGCAGTCCAGCCAGCAGTGTCCGGCCAGTAACCAGTAGTCTCCTGCCAATTGAGAGAGAAGAGGTGGACGGACAGACAGCAACATTTTTAGCCCATGCAGCTTGCGACGGATCAAAGAAAAAAAAAGGAAAAAAAGAATTGCCCAAACTTGGACGTCATTCTAGAATCTAGAGTGATGTGAATGAGGAGCCGCCACGTGTGGGCATGTGTTATTGGAGCGGGAAGGCGCTGGGCCATATCTTGTAAATCCAGGCTATATTGGAGGCTGTTGACACGGTTTTGCCCCGAATGATAATGCTGCTGCGTGTTGGAAAGAGAGAGAGAGAGAGAGAGAGAGAGAGAGTGTGTGTGTGTGTGTGTGTGTGTGTGTGTGTGTGTGTGTGTGTGTGTGTGTGTGTGTGTGTGTGTGTGTGTGTGTGTGTGTGTTGGAGGGGGGGTGGGGGGGGGGGGGTTGTGTAACACTTTGGCAATCAGTCCTTCCCTCCGTTTTGTGCCATCTTCTCCCCTTCGGCACTTGTTTTTCTCTCTCCGCCGCCCTCCTTCAGTCCCTCCATGTCTTTTGGATTGGAGGTGCTCCTTCACAACACAAAGGGACAGTGTTCAGTGAGGACGGGGGGACTGGAGGGGGGAGAAGGAGAGAGCTACAGCGGGGGAGAGAGAGAGAAAGAGAGAGAGAGAGAGAGAGCTGAGCTCATCCGCTCTGCTCTAAAGCCATTATGTATTGATCAGTTTATGTGGGTAAGGGCTGGAACGGCAAGTTTCTGTTATAGTCAGGGGCCCACAGGCCCAAAAGCTCAAGGAATAGGGTTGAACCTGTGATGTCATGCCGTACGTTTTATTTCTGTTTTATCTATAATGACCAAACTGGTCGTTAAGGTCCACATATTGAGAGGTCTGCTCTTCTGGAAACATAGCGAAAAAGGTTATGGCCATTTGTATATTCACTGTCCCATCGACTTCACTATACAGGAAAAGACAAATATTTAAAAAAGAAAGAAATCTGCTTTAAGTAGCATGTGAGGGGTCAAACTAGGGGTTCTTCATGATTCTGAATCCATTGCAAGCATTTTGTTTTGCATGAAAAACATTCCTTGGGCTAAAAACGGACCCACAAAACTGTGAAAAGTGATGACTCTTCCAAAAAAAAAAGTGAAACAAAGTGATCACTCATGGTTAAAGCAGATCTTTTTTTTTTCTTTTTTTTTTTTTAAATATTTTTCTTTACCTGTATAGTGAAGTCGATGGGACAGTAAATATACAAATGGCCATAACCTTTTTTCGCGATGTTTCCGGCAGAGCAGACCTCTCATTCTGCGGATCTTAATGACCAAACTAATAATAATTAGATAAATAGATAAGACAGAAATAAAAAGTACGGCATGACATCACAGGCCATCTCACATTTTGGGTGTCTGGGTCCCCGGCTATTAGTTTCAGTGTGCGGATGGGAAAGCGAGGGGCCGAGCAGAAAGCCGCCTGTTGTTTAGCAGGCACCAGTGTTGATCTGATTTCTTCCCACTAATGAACCGGGTTGGTGGGGAGGGCTTTATGGATGGAATAGGGGGCAGAAAATCAGGCAGCTGATACAGCAGCAGCCGGCCTGTGAAATCTCCCTGCGTTGATGTGTATGGACCATAAGCCCATTGATCTGTGGCTAGAATTAATTTGCTCTGGCACTAATGCAGGAAGGAGCAAACTTCATGTCGTTAGCCAGCGTCAGATCCAAGCTATGTTCAATTAAGCCAACGTTAACCGAGGCACTGTTCTGCACTCATGACTGTCTTGCACAGTTTGATCCAGAGGACACACTTAACCACGCAGAATATATTCTTTTGCCTTTCTTATAATGGCAGGCATGCTCTGATCAGCTTATATCAGTTGATATGTTTTGCATTGGAGTTACAAATTACAATATGGGTCGCTGTATTTGTGTATCTCTTTTGAAGTGCTAAACTCCTGAATCTTCCTGTGAATGTTTTTATTGTGTGAAGGCTTTATTTGCTTTAACAAATTGTTATGACCCCATCCTAGGGATGCCAGAGAATATAACCACAAACAGGGAAGACACAGTCAGAGCAAATTAGTGCTTTATTAAATAACCCAAAACAAATAAACAAACAAAGACTAAAGCGTGAAGTCAGTAGTGTAATGCTTGTGTGCACGAGTGGATTGTGTAGTTCTGTGCAGGCACGTGCGCACACAGATATCAAAGGGGGCTTGAGCCCCTGCCCTTTTACCTATTTGTAAAAAGTGCCCTCCCCAGACCATGAATGCAGTTTTTACTGTGGTGAAAGAAACGCAAATGCCCTCTTTCCATGCCATACCTAAAGGCAGCATTCAAGAGAATTGCCTTGTCCAAACTCTCCTGAACTTGAATGCAGCATCTTATGTTGTAAGAATTGCCCTCTCTGTGTAGAAATCAAGCATCGAAAATAGACAACCTCCAAGCTCACTGTGAGCTTCTGGGTTTGCTATTTTCTATATTTTCACCAAAAGTTCCCTTTTAGAAATGTCATCCCCTGCCTCTCTAACATTCTCTGCACGTCCCTGGTTCTGTGTGAGGTGTTTTGCATGTGTTAACAGAAATGTTGAAAATGGTGCATAGTGGGTGAGGTGCAAAATCAAATGAACTACCTAAGGGACTGAGGAGACAGGCTTTTAAAGGGAGCGAGCACCCCGGGCCCAGGTGCTCCCCAATTACTCTGATGGACATCACCACTGCTCTGCACGTCCTAAGAACCAATAAGAAAACACACATGAGAAGGGTAAAGCACTCACTAATCATGACCAGATAAACTCACACACAAATCATAACCAAATAAACATAAGAGTGAGACACACAAAAGGTGACACAACTAATAAGCAGGGAACCGTCACAAAATGTAGTCCAGTCTGCTTTAGCTGCGTGTGCATCGGCAATTGTTAGAAAGCCCCATGTATGCAATGTTTTCTCAACTAAACGAAAAGAGGGAGCTACCCCCTCCCTCCTCTGACTATAATGATATAGTCAGAGAGGCCCCTCCATAATACTCTGATCCCCCGTAGGTCCACCACCGCAATGGGAATATGATATGTGAAATACTAGGCCCTGTTAGTATAGTATGTTGCTCCATAAGTCTTAGTCAAGTGTTTTTTTCATTGTTGCACCATCATGCTCCTTCATCTGCAGCATCAGCCCCAGGCAGGCCTGGGCTACACCAGAGGCTGTGTGTGTGTTTGTGCGTGTGTGTGCGTGCGACCCGTGCGTGCATGCCTTTGTGTCAGGGGCTTTCCCAGACTCAGGGCTTTGCAGGTGATGACGGGCCCTGCCGTCTGAGATGTGTCTGTTCTCATCACCCTCGGGGGGGTATAGGGTGTGTGTCGGGGTGTATCCCAGGGTGCGTGTCTGGGAAGATGCGGTTTCTCCCAGTGACAAAGCGGCAGTAATGGCAGGCTAGGCTTTAGTCATAAAGCGACTGGGATAATCTTGGTTTACCAACAAAGCTCTCGGAACACCCACTACGCGAAGGGTACTGAGTCAGGCTCCACAGTGGGAGGATGAATGGGATGGAAAGACATTTTTAAGACAATTAATGGAAGAGAAAATCTCTTGTGATTTTCCGAAGGAACTGGGCGTTGCGCGGTCATCAGTTGGACACCGTTCTACTGATAGACCTTTACCTGTGTCCCCTATACTCCTTCCCGACGCAAGATGTGTCACTCTCAGTGGCCGATGTTTACAGTCTGTAGACCTGCCGGTACTTGTTCCCTATTACACACTGACACACAGATGCACGCACATACTGTACCTGTATATCGTCGTTGTTGGGTGAAAACCTTGTATATCCAAAACTGTTTGTTTTGCATTTATCATTTTAAAAATGATTTAAACTAGTGAAAACAGCCGATCTACAAGCACACAACGCCTCGCTTTTGTGCGACGGCCTTGGATGAAGCAGGGCTTTACTTCGCGAAAAAACGTACAAATTTGAAACTTGGAGATACGAGGTTTCCACCCGACAGTGACGATATGTGGATGCACACGCACCTGCACACGTACAATATCCACACAGAGACCCTGATGAGCTGATGAGAACTGACAGCTAAGCACCTCTAGCTGCGGCAGGTGTTGAAGCACTACCTCCATGCTGGAGCGCATATTAAACCCCCCCGCGGTGCACAGCACAGATACCCATCTCACACATCTGAGCATCTGTGTTTTTAACCTCCCCCTCCCTCAAACGCTCTTCCCCCTCCCCCCCTTTGTTTCAGGCGTGTTTGCTGTACGGTCGGGCCAGGTCAGCAGTTTTGCTGGTGCGATCACAGTCGGGTGAAGGACGTTACGTTGTCCTTCTGAGGGCGGTCCGCTGCATCGCCCTGCGCAGCGAAAACACTGTTAATTTAACTGAACGAATAAAAAATGTGCTAAAGGGATAGTTCACCCACAAAATGTATTTATTTCTATCAATTACTCACCCCATGCAGACTTGAATTCATGGATATTTTTTAGTTTATATCCCATTTTGTCGCATTCCTAAGCCAATAATTTTTAGGAGACTCTTTGTGTCTCCATAGGGAACAAAGCAGGCTCTTTGAGTCTCCATAGGGAACCACTGCTGGTCATCAAATTATTGGCTTATTAGGAATGCGACAAAAACTAAAATATATCCATGGGGCAATTTTCTTTTTTTTTGGGGGGGGTGAACAATCCCTTTAAATGAACGCCCCAGGTTGTGCTGTGCGGGCATGCCTTAGGGATGGCTTCAATCCGTTTAGATGTTCACTCATCCCATGGAAATATATATACAGTCAGGCACGTACACACATAGACATCAAAGGGGGCTTGAGCCCCTGTCCTTTTATCCTCCTGTAAAAAGTGCCCTCTCCAGACTATGAATGAAGGCAGCATTCAAGAGATTTGCCTTGTCCAAACTCTCCTGAACTTGAATGCAGCATCTTATGCTGAGTAGAAATCTGCCACATCTCCAGTATCGACTTGATTATGCTTAGTTCAGTGTGGTATCAAGCACCGAAAATAGCCGACCTCCAAGCTCGGAGCTTGGAGGTCTGCTATTTCCGATATTTTCACCAAAAGGACCTTTTTTAGAAATGTCAGCCCCTGCCTCTCTAACATTCTCTGCACGTCCCTGTACACAGTAATATACAGTAGAGCACGTATTTATGTGTGTCAGAGAGCGAACGAGCAAGCAGGGAGGAAAAAGGGTCACTCGGTGTTTTCACTTTTTTTTGTTTGCTAGAGTCATAGGCTGCAGCTCTGCCTAAACAAACCCCCCCAGGCTGGGATGCTGAGGGCTTGGGCACATATTTATTTGTGTGCCAGGGAGCAATATCAATATGCTGTGCATTTAGCTGTGTGGGATTGAGTCTCACATTCTGTGTGTGTGTGTGTGTGTGTGTGTGTGTGTGTGTGTGTGTGTGTGTGTGTGTGTGTGTGTGTGTGTGTGTGTGTGTGTGTGTGTGTGTGTGTGTGCGTATTATCTTTGTTTGTCATTAGTAGTTTTCACATTTTCACTGTAATGGTGTTCTGTCATGATTATAGGGGAATCCATGTGTATGATCTGCTACCAAAACACACACACACACACACACACACACACACACACACACACACACACACACACACACACACACACACACACACACACACACACACACACACACTGTAATGAGGACATAATGAAGGGTTGTCTTTTTTTGGAGCTTCTTTAGAGCAATTATATAATACACCAAAATCCCTCTCTGTTGTCAGTGTCATGGTTGTGTAGATTGCAGAGCTTGGTGGAGCATTAGTAAGGAAGAGCTGGCAGAGGGCCATTAATATGCCAAGCACCCTCATTAAGCCTGTTAGTTTATATGGCTTAACCTCAATTCAACCGTCTTCACTACCAAATGGAAGGGACAGGGAGTGCCTCTCTCTCTCCTCTAGACTTCTCAGAGTCTGCACACTTCCCTGCTCATCTTTGCAGTCGCTCCTCGTGTGCCTTTAGCTGCTTAGCATAGGGTTTGGGGAACAGTACAACTTCCTAGCAAAATGTCCAGTACCGTAATTGGCATTATATTGTACACACAGTAAAGTCCTGTGAGCGTGTACATATGTAACCAAACTGACCATACATTGATATGTGGCTATTATGTAGTCTCTTAATCAGGCAGTATTTTGACATGAATGACCTACAAAGTGCAGTGTGGATTTAGATTCACGTCCAATAACTACTGTTTACAATGCAGAATACCCATAACATGATTCTTGTCTCGTGACATACAGTACGTACGAGTACTGTATGTAGGTCTAACTGGACTTTTAAGGGGTCTTGTTTGTTTTTAGCTGCTGTGATGTTGTTTTCATGGCCGTTTGTTTGATGTTAAATGTCTATCATGGACCACGATGGAAAACGAATCCCTCATTACGCGTAAATAGCTGGCCAATGAGCAGCTTCAGATTTTGAAGCACATCCTAATCATGACTCAAACATTATCGTAACTAACCTTAAACAAAATAATATACCTTGGACATAATAATAATTTAAACAATCTGCCTGGGGCACTCATATTGGCATGTATAGCTAGCGGGACAGGCGAGTTGACAATTTAATGAGGCACAGTGGTGTGTGTTTCTCTGCCTGTGTGTGTTTGGTATTTCGGGGACTCGCTGTGCTCCGATGTGGGACAAGAGGTGCAGTACTGTAACTGTAGGTGGTATGTCATGTGAGTTTTTTTTTGGTGGAGGCAAATCCAGAATAACACAAAACCTGCTTCATATAGGTTATGCTTGTCTGTCTCACTTATATTTTAGCATGTTTTTATGCATTCTGCTAACCCACACATGGCAATGGTTGCATTGCTTGCATTCAACAAAGCTGTTGTGTGTCATCATAATTCACAGAGAATATTGAAGGCATAAATATCCATATGGGTTTTTAGTTTCATCAAACTGAGATCATCAAACTGTTTAGGTGCTTAGTGTTTAAAGCATGAAGCAGATACATGGAGGATTGAAGAATCCAGTGAAATCGAAGTATAGGAAATAGTTTACAACACTATTTTGTATAGTATATTAGAAATGTACAGTATTTAGACAACATTTACCTGAGCAACTGCTCATCTAACACTTTGATATTGCTCTATGTCCTTGCGGATCCAGCAGATGTCGGTCCACATAGTTTATTTGGTGACAATGTTTTGGGCTTATGGAACTGGGCTTTCTAGTGAGAAATACTTCTCATAAGACCAATAGTTGTTATTTTGAACATAATGTGCTCTTGCCAGCCTGTTTAATGTGCGGTAGATTTGTTGTTAGGGCTGTCACAATTATTGCATACAGTAATCGTCTAATCGCAATTATTTGACATAATCGCAATTATTTCACACAATCGCAATTATTTTGTCATAATAGTCATAATCGTTTACATGTTGAAAAGTTCATATTTTCAAACATTTTCAAAAATAGTAGAAATAGCCGATCTACAAGCTCACAACGCGTCGCAATGCGACGCGTTGTGAGCTTGTAGATCGGCTATTTCCACTATCGGTGTTCTTTTTCAAGTATAAAGTTGTCAAATATGTAAGTAATTTCTTTGTATATTTAGTGTCATATCTGCCATGTGCAATTTCAAAACCTACAAGCCAAACAGAAATGTAATTGTCAAAGACAGAAACACAATTAATGTGTTAATCGCAGTTATTTGAGTGGCAATTAATCGTCATGTAAAATCGTCATAATCGTGACAGCCCTACTTGTTGTTTTGTAGGACTCTGCACCTCCCGCAGAAGCCAGAAGGACATCTGTTTGTTCTTGGAAAGAATGAGGTTTCCGAGGCTTGTCTTCCGTGGCACCGGTGGAATTTACCAGAGCGCTGTTGGGCAGGGCACTGCTCGTGAAGGTAATGAAATGTGATCATTTCATTGTTCATGATTGAATCCACCTGCATTACACACACACAGACAATATTTGCAATCTAATCCAAACCACCTCTGCACTTTGCCACAAGTTGTTTTGCCTCCGGTCCAATGACATTGCCCCATCTGCCATGCCATTCCATGGAAAATTCCATGGAAATCCAGCAATTACTATTTCTTTTTTGGAGGGGAGTAAAATGTGAACAAATTGAAATAGTTTGGCCTAATGGTGGCGCTAGAGGACAGACCGACTAGGTTGGTTTGTAGTTTGCCCACACAGGGCTTTAAGTGCAAGGGATGAAGACAGTTCTGTAAGCAGTTAAATTATAGAATATATTAATTGTTTGCACACGGTACAATTTGTAATCATTTATTTTGGGGGGGGATTCTGACACATCTAACTACCAGTAAGACTCCCTAATCGGGAGATAAGCGACCGTTGGTCGCTTATCTCCATAAATAGGCCAAAAAGTAGTTTGTGCAAAATCGTCCTGATGGTGGCGCTAGATGGGACAGATGCGTTGTGATTACATGACTGTAGAGATACTGTGTACTGGTGTGCATGATTTTAGGGCAAAATCTGTAGGAGCAGGGTGACTGTAGAGATACTGTGTAGTGGTTTGTGTGATTTTAGGGCAAATTCTGTAGGAGCAGAAGTCTTCAAATCTTGTGTGTTGTCTTCATTGAGTTTGGGAGAAATGCCAATACTAGCATGCAAGATGCAAGCTCTCCTGCTAAAAGTAGACACACCCACAGGCAGATCTTGATAGTGGACCCAGGTCTGTTTATTTAAGCATGGAGGCTCATCCTTCCTGGACTCCCTGGTGTGAAGGGGTGTGTGTGTGTGTGTGTGTGTGTGTGTGTGTGTGTGTGTGTGTGTGTGTGTGTGTGTGTGTGTGTGTGTGTGTGTGTGTGTGTGTGTGTGTGTGTGTGTGTGTGTGTGTGTGTGTGTGTGTGTGTGTGTGTGTGTGTGTGTGTGTGTGTGTGTGTGTGAGAGAGAGAGGACAGTGGCAACATTCCTTGCCACTTGGCAGGTCACACATTATGTTTGAGAGAGAGAGAGAGTGTGTGTGTGTGTGTGTGTGTGTGTGTGTGTGTGTGTGTGTGTGTGTGTGTGTGTGTGTGTGTGTGTGTGTGTGTGTGAGAGAGAGAGGACAGTGGCAACATTCCTTGCCACTTGGCAGGTCACACATTATGTTTGAGAGAGAGAGAGAGTGTGTGTGTGTGTGTGTGTGTGTGTGTGTGTGTGTGTGTGTGTGTGTGTGTGTGACACAGAGAGAGCAGCCCCGTTGGGGTGGTCATTTGGTCATTTTTGCACATTTGGTAATTTTTTACACCTGGGGGTCCCCCAGGGACCTGGGGGTCCCCGAAACTCCGGGGGTCCTTGGAGGTTGTAGTTTGGCAGGCAAGGAGTGTGTGTGCAAAATCTGGCATGGATCGGGGCAACGGTTGCAGAGATATGAGCAGGGCAAAAGTGTGACGTGTGACGTGTGACAGAGGGAGTGACGGAGGGAGTGACGGAGGGAGTGACGGAGGGACAGCCGGTGGAGGTTTGGATAGTGTGCAAGTAACTGCGACCTACGGTCGCAATTAATTTACAAAATGTAAATGAGATGTAAATGAGATGACTGACATCACTGACTGCTGACATCACTCACTGACATCAGTCAGCCCACATTTGGAGGATGACTGACAGACGGACGGACGGACGGACGGACGGACGCAACGGGTATTGAACAGATATTTAACCACTTGAACCGTCAATACTTAATAAACTTGACCTTTCACTGTACTTAGTCTGATCTTTTTCCCCTCCAAAGCTCTTTGCAGAAAATAGCCGATCTACAAGCTCACAGCACCTTGCAGTGCGAGGCGTTGTGAGCTTGTGGATCTGCTATTTTTGGCTAAAGTCCTCAGAATATGGACGCTAGGGTTCAAGTGGTTAATATAAAAAAGGGAAAAAGTTTTGGAGGACCTCCTGTAGTAACTCTGAGGACCCCCTAGGGGTCCCGGATCCCCTGTTGAAGACCCCTGCACTAGAGCTCTAGAGCACCTCTACTTAAAAGGCATGAAAGAGAGAGAGAGAGGGGGGGGGGGGGTCGGGACCTTCTCGTGACTGAGGCCTGTAAATGTAATTGCACACTCCAGCTTTTAAGAATAGGACAGGAATTAATGTATTTCCAATCTAATCATGAGCCTGGAACTTCTAAACAGATGCTGAAGTAGCCTCATGCAGCCTGGTACAACGTCACTGTGCATGATGTGGTTTGGGTAGAGAACACTATGTGCATCAATAGTATTCAAAGTAATTTAATTTAAATCATTTTGTCCTCCTGTGTCCAGAGTGACCTTCATGAGGTCACAGTCACGCGCGTGCACGCACACACGCGGACACACACACACACACACACACACGCGCAGACAGACAGACAGACAGACAGACAGACAGACAGACAGACAGACAGAGACACACACACACACACACACACACACACACACACACACACACACACACACACACACACACACAGTCACACACACACACACACACACACACACACACACACACACACACACACACAGTCACACACACACACACACACACACACACACACACACACACACACACACACACACACACACACACAACCACACACACACACACACACACACACACACACACACACACACACACACACACACACACACACACACACACACACTCACAATTCAATATTTCAATTCAAAGGAGCTTTATTGGCATGAAAAAACATACGTTTACATTGCTAAAGCAAGTGTCACAAAATAAAATAAAAACTGTTGAAAATGGGGAACATATATACAGTTGCAGAGGGTACAGCATTGGGTAAACAGAGCTATGTCGCATTGTGACATTCTATATATATACAGGGTATAAAGCTTTTGGAACAAATAGCAGCATTATTTTTTCTCAAAATGCATTTAAAGGTAGCAGCTCTGTTTCATACTGTATGTGCAGTAGGTCTAAATGTCAATCCATGGTTTGTAGTCCTTAGGGTGGTTGTGTTTCTAGCCTTATTGTGTCGCAACAGTTCACAAATCTTGCTGCTGTGTTCGCACATTGTTGTATTTCTCCCAGTAGGTATGGAGTTTTTCATCATTGGTCATGTTTTCAAACTCACTTCGGGTGTGTGTAATCTGTGGGAAGTATGTGTCTCTGATGTCTTGGTATAGTGGGCAGGTGGTTAGAAAGTGTAGCTCTGTTTCCACCACTATGCCCCCACTGTGTGCAGTGGGGGCATCTTCCCTTGGGAGCGGGGTCTGTCTGTGGCGGCCTTTCTCTATTGCAAGGCTGTGTTCGCTGAGTCTGTACCTCAAGGCTTTCCTAAGTTTTGGGTCGTTTACTGTGCTCAGATATTCTGCTAATGTATATTCTCTTTTTAGTGCCAGATAGCATTCCATTTTGCTTTGGTTTTGGGTTGTCTCTTTCCAGTGTTTTAGGTAGCTTTCTTTTTGTTTTCTTATAATCTGGTTTGGTCCAAAGAGTTTTCCGTTTGGTAATTGTGCATCTGTTTGTGCACAGAGTCCCTGGGCCAGCTGGCTGAGGGGGCAACCCTGTAGGTTTTCACTGTGGTTGAGGGCTACGTTATGGATGTCTCGATTGCTTTCTTTTAGGTGATTATAGAATTTAAGTGCTCGCTTTTTGAGCGGTGCTAACCGCTCCTATACGTGGCTGTGCGTGTGTCTGTAGCCTTTTTCCTCAGCGTTTTGCCATAGTAAAATGTGTGTACGTAGCATCATGTTTGTCTAGTGATGTCATATGTCGTATGTCTGTAGCCTTTTTCCTCAGCGTTTTGCCATAGCAAAACGTGTGTGTGTAGCATACCCTGTACATCCTAGACTCAAATCCTAGTCTGAAGACGTTATGCAAGCACGACCACCGCTCACTTCAATTTTATAACACACACACAAACACACACACACTCTCTCTCTCTCTCTCTCTCTCTCTCTCTCTCTCTCTCTCTCATATATACCAGTAACAATACTAACGTGTGGCCTGGCGGATGGACGAATGAATGCCAAGTGGCTCCAGAACGGCTGGCTGTGTTTACACCGCCATCACAGATTCAAAAGAGCCCCGTTTGATCAAGTGAGAGCATGGGGATATATACATTAGAATGGCGACCGCGGGGGCCAGCCTTTTTTGTCCTAGCGCTATTCCCAAAGCAAACCCAGAGGGCGGGGAGGGGGAGGGGCGGAGAAGCTCTTCATTCCTGGGTTGCTAAGGAGGTGCGACTTTTCAGGAGGTCCTGCTGAAAGCAAATGAAGGAGCACTTGTGTCAACATTGTCATGATGGCAACGGCGGGCCACAAAAGGCAACCCGGCCAAAACCCCCACAGGGGTTTGGTTGTTACACGTCCCAGCAGCAGAGCTCCTCCCCTACTGGCCCTGCCCTTCCAATACGCAAATGCAAGGAGACAGGGGCGTCACACGGGGGTGAAAGGTGGGACTGAGTTACCAGGGCCCAAGGTGGAGGGGCCTTAATTATTTTATACTTTAGCTATTGAAAAAATAGCAGATATACAAGCTCACAGCGCGGCACCGAGTGCCGCGCTGCGAGCTTGTAGATCTGCTATTTTTGGAAAAATCTTGAAAATGTGTGCAAATCTTTGAATATATGTATTATTTTTAAGCGAACATTTGTAACTAAAATTTTGCTTCTGGGGGGGGGGGGGGGGGGGGTCCCTGGAACTAAATATTTTGATATGGTGGGCCGTGGCCAAATACATATAATTTTGGGGGTCCTTCACATGAAAATGTCTGAGCACCACTGACATAGAAACTAGGTTTTTCAATAAAAAGCTTAGAAGGACTTGAAATATTCAAAGAAATATTCAAAGGCTCACAGCACGGCACTCGGCGTATATCTGCTATTTTTCAATACTTAAAGCACAAAATAATGTGTTCCCAGTCTAAATGGGTTAAACCCCCTCCCCCTATGAAGAACATTCATGGGGGGCCCGCATTGAATCCTTGTACCCAGGGCCCAGAATTTGGTGAGACACCCCTGCAAGGAGATGAAAAGCCCTTTTCATGTCACTCCTGTGTTTTTGGAACCCAAAAATGGGTTTCCGTCTTGAAAGGGTGCGTGTGTGTGTGTGTGTCTGCCTGCCTGCCTGCCTGCCTGCCTGCCTGCCAAGGTGGTCAGGTGATGATGGATCATCAGGCATAAACCTTGCCCAAATATGAAGTCAAACGTCAGATGACTGACGTCATACACTGGCCACACGTACCAGATCTACACTGGAGCCAATGCCATGCTGTTATTAGACGCCATCTTGTTAAGTGACGGCCCACTGCATGCACAACATCCTGTAAGGACAATTTGGAATTTTGGATGCACAAGTTAATACTCCAGTCAAATCACGGCTAGTGTGAAATAGCATTTGTGCAATCAGGAAACCCATTCCAGACCCATAAAAGAAAATAAGATTGTTTTTTGTTATTGCCTCTGGGTTCACCAGCTCCTTTTTTTTTGTGTAGAAACAGGAATTAAGTTTGGCTCAGATTAGCATTTGTGTGATGGCTCATGCGTAATATCTTTCACAAGTCGCTTCAAGTAGATCGTCCCTTCCCTCCCCCGCCTCCCCGTTTGGAAATCTTCCAAACTAGAGCAGAAAGAAAATAACTCCACGCTCACAGAGGCGCTTCTTGCCTCTGTGAAAACATTGATAAATAGATCAGATATTAATCCGCTTGCTCATAACCTGAATCTCAGAGTCAGACGCCTCGCTTTTCAACCATTCCAAAAGTCATACGATTGGAAGTTATTGCTCTACACCAGGGGTCTTCAACGTTTTCAGGCCAAGGACCCCTTAGTTGAGAGAGAGAGAGACAAAGCAGGGACCCCCACAACCTTTTTCATAGATTCCATATAGTTTCATCGTTTGACAGCACAATCATCAGTGTATTTTGGATTCATGTCAATTTGTGTTTTCAGATATTTAACCACTTAAACCGTCAATACTTAATAAACTTGACCTTCCACTCTGTAGTCTGCTCTTTTTCCCCTCTACACCAAAGCTCTTTGCCAAAAATAGCCGATCTACAAGCTCACAACGCCCCGCAGGGTGAGGCGTTGTCAGCTTGTAGATCTGCTATTTTTGGCTAAAGTTCTCAGAATATGGATATATTAATTATATAATATAAAAAAGGAGAAAAAAACTTTCTATCACACAAAGATTTGGAGGACCCCCTCTAATAACTCTGAGGACCCCCTAGGGGCCTGTTGAAGACCCCTGCTCTAAACAAACTCAAGAGGAACAGGAAGGCACGCATGGCGCGTATACTCAAGAAATGCACTATTAACAACTAGAGAACATACAGTATATTTTAGCTTAATACCTTTGTAAGAAATTATAGCAGTAAGAAACACGTTAAGCAAAAGCTGCAAAGCACTCACGTGTGAAGTTTTGTCATTCCTCATTTGGCAGTGTGATTGTCTGTTAAGTGAATCATAACCAAGAATAATGTAATCAGCCTTCCCACTATACCACCTCTGTGTTAATCTCTCAGTGAGAGCTGATCTTATCACAGCCACGTACTACAACCCTTTATTTGCAGCTGTGCATACACTAACAGCATACTATGATGTGTGTGTGTGTGTGTGTGTGTGTGTGTGTGTGTGTGTGTGTGTGTGTGTGTGTGTGTGTGTGTGTGTGTGTGTGTGTGTGTGTCAGTGGAGGAAAAAATACTGCAATATAGAACTACTCTGTTACAAGTAATATTTGGATCCGAGATAGTAGTGGAGTAGAAGTAAAAGTATTGGAAATTGGAAATACTCAAGTAAAGTACCAATACCTCAACATTGTACTCAATTAAGTACAGTACTTAAGTAAATGTTCGTAGGTACTTTACACCACTGTGTGTGTGTGTGTGTGTGTGTGTGTGTGTGTGTGTGTGTGTGTGTGTGTGTGTGTGTGTGTGTGTGTGTGTGTGTGTGTGTGTGTGTACACAGTACAGTATGTGGTGCGAGCCGCTCTTGAGCACAGAGCAGCGGCAGTCCAGATGTTCCTGTCTCTACGGCAACAAAGGACTTTGGAAACGTTCCCACATGATATCTGGAGTGGTTGAGTCTCCACTGGCCTCAAACATCAAAATAACCCATGTCTAAAAATAACCCTGCGTGGCTCATAATCGTTCCACAGCCTCTTGAATTCTAAGATACTTGTGTTTGGCCGGGCACAGGACTCGTACCAGGCCCCAGCCAGGTCATGGTCTGAGAGCTGAAAGGAGTAGTTCACCCCTCAAAATAGGGCTGTCACAATTATTACATAATCGTCTAATCGCAATTATTTGACATAATCGCGATTATTTGACATAATCGTTTCCATGTTGAAAAATGTTCATATTTAAAAAAAAATGTCAAAAATAGTGGAAATAGCAGATCTACAAGCTCACAACGCGTCAACGGCTATTTCCACTATCAATGCTCTTTTCCACTATCAATGTTCTTTTTTAAGTATAAATTTGTCAAATAGGTCAGTAATTTCTTTGTATATTTAGGTTATGTGTCATATCTACCATGTGCAACTTCAAAGTCTAAAAGCCAAACAGAAATGTCATTGCCAACGACAAAAACACAATTAAATCGTTAATCGCAATTATTTGAGTGACAATTAATCGTCATGTAAAATGTCATAATCGTGACAGCCCTACCCCAAAATGACATTTTTTCTATTGATTAGTCACCCCATGGAGGCAACCACACTTGCCATTTCTAATTGCATCTTTCTAGTTAGTGTGGTTGCCCAACAGGGCAACAAATTATAGTCCTGCATGGGAAACTTTATCTATTACTAGGGTAACTTTTGCGCTGCCATTGGAAATGGCAGGGTAACTCCTCAAAAATGACGTAACTTTATTGATTACTAGGGTAACTTTTCCGCTGCCATTGGAAATTGATGGAATCAATGGGAATGGGAATCAATGAGATAGGGAATCAATAGGGAATCAATGAGATAGGGAATCAATAGGGAATCAATGGGAGTGGGAATCAATAATCAATAGGGAATCAATTGGTGGAGCTTCACATGACAGTTAGCTTACTGCAGAATATAGTCACGTCACCAACCACACTTGCAATTTCCAATTGCGTCTTTTTCTAGTTAATTCTCATACTCTTGATACATTTACAAAGATGCCAATGATTTCGTTCCTTTCTCCTGGCACAGGAAATCTTATGTCGAGAATACAAGACTCGTGTGAAATAAGGGATCTAAAAGAATTATAGCTATCGTTTAGATCCAGCCTTGGGCAACATTGGCAAGAAGGCCACATTTTCTGTGCAGTAATATTTTATTTCAACTTTACATGCCGTGTTTAAAAAAAGTCAACAAAAAATGTAATGAAAACAAAAGACCATTATTATTTACACATTCACAGTACAACTTTACAACATTATCTACACTGCTGGAATACTCCGGAGAACATAATATACAGCTGGCCTTGCATCGCCACGTTGCACAGTATTTCAAACAAAACGTAACACACTTGACAAAGAATCTGGTTTTATCTGCACATACATGGAGCTCAGAATTAATAAAGGCTTCAGTTGAGATTGCAACAGAAACACCCAGTTCATATTGCAATGTACAAGGCAGTTGAGCATAGCCGGCGTGTGTGTGTGTGTGTGTGTGTGTGTGTGTGTGTGTGTGTGTGTGGGTGTGTGTGTGTGTGTGTGTGTGTGTGAGTGTGTGTGTGTGTGTGTGTGTGAGTGTGTGAGTGTGTGAGTGTATAGGAACAAGCCCAAACACTAGTTGATGATTGGCAGAAAGTCTTTACATACAATCATCACTTGTAAACAAAATGTGGCTTTGGGCTCAAAACAGGCAACTGACACAAGTATTATAGATATATAACCCAAATCATGTACCCATTACTAAGGTTTTGTTCAGACTGCAGGTGAATCTGAATGCCATCTTTAGGACTGTCTGTCCGTACTGTTTGCAATAGAAGTAGGATTTGTGTATTCAGATACCACTCTTTATCTGTATTGGTTGCTGTGATATTCACACTACTGCGATGCGGGGATTGACTATTTATGGCGGGAGACACAGTCATACAACAAAGTATAAATCAGGCTTCCGCTTCAGTGTACCGAGTGTCCAGACTGGCACACATCTTCAGAACTCAGATTGCATTTCAGACCACCTAGAAATGCGTTGGCATTTCAAATGCCACTAGCAAAACTCAGTTTCCACGTGTGTGTGTGTCCCAAACTTTAGTTGATAAAACCAATCTGATTCCAATCTGGATGGGGCAAAAATCTGATTTGGGCTGCCAGTCTGAACACGGCCTGGGAAACAGTCCCTCTGTCCTCCATCCTGGCTACTCAAGACAATCCCTGTCACTGTACAATTCGGGGGAATTACAGACGTTGCATCACGATCACTGCTGAGACGTGGCAACAAACGGCTTTCACCTGAATACTGTGTTGAGGCTAATTTATAAGTCGCTGCACAATCCGCAGGGGACAAAAAAAAAGAAGAAAAGAAAAGGATTCAACTAAAACATTTTCGTTCAAAAATCTTCCAGTATAAAATTTGCCAATACTATGGGTGTATGTGTTGAGAGGAGCGCTCTGGAGACTGTCACCCCATGCCAAGCTCAACACCCTGCTCATGAGAATAATACATTCACTGCATGGCACCTTTACGTGGCAAATTAACACCCTTCTCTCAACACTGGAGTGAATCAAGGCGTGAATTAATTCAGTGGTTCTCAGCCTGTGGGTCAGGACCCCAGGGGGGTCCCCAAATTATTTTGGGGGGAGTCCCCAGATGATTAACTTAATGTGCAACATTGTTTTCTCACTCAACAGTAAACAAACCAACAAAGAGTTTAAGTGTATAGAGGGTATCTGCCCAATTCTAAAGTGACAATTTAAGGACTTTTTAATACCTCTGAAATGAGAAATTAAATATTGGTCAAATTGTCAAATATTAGAGGCAGAAATTGTGAAAATGGCAGATCTGCATGCTCACAATGTACATCGGCTATTTTCACAATAGAACCGTGTTATACAAAATGTAAAGCCTCAACTCTTAGTGCTCGTCAGGGTGGGGGGGGTCTCCAGTTAAAATATGATTATTTTGGGGGTCGCGGCCTGAAAAGGTTGAGGACCACTGAATTAATAAATGCCCTCCCCCCCCATCCCCACCCCCAAAAAAAGGAACCATGCTTTACCTTCAACTAGAATTTGCAGGTGGAATGTTTGTACTGTAGGTTCATTTAGTCTTTGTTTCCACATTAACCCAGTTTGTGATCTTTTTTTTTTCTTCCTTATTCCCTAAACACTTTTCATGAATAATTGCTATCAAATTGAGTATATAAAATTCCTTTTATAATACATGACAGTAAGATACTCAGGACCGGTTGGGACATTGCCAATATCATACAGTATCATTCATTGGAGTAAGGCACACGATGCACAGATTCAGGTTCACTTGCCTAAAAATATGTATACTTCTATATATAGCTATGTACAGGATCTTGTCATTCCCAGCATGACTGTTTAGGACACATTGGTTAAGTGTTGTGTTGATTGTACACTGGCCACTCACAGGGGAACTGCACAGGGATAACATGGGCAACACAACCAGCAGAGGCAGATTGACATTGGTCTAAGTTTAGTTCCTTTGATCAAAATGAATAGATAGGGTAGAGGCTGACCCGATGCTAATGTGTTCACACACAGATGGCTTCTATCAGTGCACGTGTTCATTGGGGGATAAGACAGTCGTCGTGCCTGGAATTTTAAACGCACACACAAGAACTGATCTAAAGGTATTTTAACCTATTTAGGCCTAGAATTATTGAATGCTTTAACCAGTGAAAAATAGCAGATATACAAGCTCACAGCGCGGCTGCGAGCTTGTAGATCTGCTATTTTTCATTAGTTAAAGCATAAAATAATGATACACAATATGTGTACCCGTTCTGAATGGGTTTAACACGTGTGAGAGTGCAAGTGTGAGTGGGGTGGATGAAACGACAACCAAGGCAAACCGTTTGTTCATTCAAAACGCATTTAGGCTAATGTGAGAAATGTAATATTTTTTTCTTTTTTTCTTCTTCTTTTTAATCATTGCTACATAGAAAAATTGTCTCTTCAGTCATTATTATGATTCCTACATGGGGGTAAAGAGAGGGAAAGGAAGAGTTCAGAGGTTTCTACTGCGTCCAGCCAAACAATTGTATCTTCTAACAGTGCATTGGCTTGATGGGCAACTGAAATGGTGGGTGGGCACAACAACAGACACACACGCTCACACGCACACACACGCACACACACACGCACGCACGCACGCACGCACGCACGCACGCACACACATTCAAGTCAGGGGACATTCTAAGCAGGTAGAAAAATGTATTGAATCTGTTCAAGACTAAAAACACACTCCACAAACAGCTTAATTTAAAACCAGTAGCAGCAAAATGGATTGGGTATAGATTAGAATAACAGTGAGTTAGCCCAGCAGACCTCATTCTAGACCAACCTAACCCATGACTCAACATCTAGACCAACCAAACCCATGACTCAACAGCCCCTGAACAGCAGGGCCACACTTAAGTTGTCCATTAAGGTTTTAAAGGTAGATCCTGTAGTGTGTGGGGCCACCGTCCGCGATTGAAAGGTTGCGCCAAGCTGTTTTCCAAATAACACACGTATTCAATTCCCCTCAACTGTGATTCTGTCCTGCGTCCCATCGGATTGTGTAGTTTAGTCTCATCATGTATCTCAATAATGTACGGTATATTATAATTGTAGTCATCTCTCCTCTCCCCAACGCCTAGCTGACACACACCTCCTCTCTGTACAGTTCACATTAGTGGGAAGACAGTGCTCAAAAGGCAGTGACAAAACAAGAGCCATTCTTCAAGTATTCCTACGTGGGCATCGTTCTACAGACTCCGCCCCACATAACGGGCCCCCACTGGTGTCAATACACCTCGTACCAAATAACATAACAGGCTACGCGCTAAGCCCAGAGGTACTGCGGGCCAGGGCACAGCAGACGCCCTACTCTCTGTCCATGGGATGGGGCCGCCACGACGAGGGACAGAGATTGAGACATAAGGAGCAAGAAGCCCCCCATGGAGTATCTTTGGCCACTTGTGTGATTTTCCCTTTTTTGTCTGGTGTGAACGTGATGTGCGATTGGATGGGGGTTGCACACCTCAGCACACAGACACACACTGTAGGGCCCTACCCCATCCTCAGGTTTACCTGAGCCCTCGGGGCTCCTCTTAACTCAGTAAGAGTCTAGTCTCAGAGCTCGCTCAGATGTGTCCACGCTCCTAGTAGCTGTACTTGTTGACAACTCTCATCTGTGAAGTCTGTGGCGAAAAGGGTTTCGGCGGCACGTCGGGCTTTAGCGACGGGGTCCGTTTGACCCCCGTGCGGGGGAGCGAGCCGTGCCCGCTATAACTGCTCTGTCGGGTTAGGGAGGGAGGGTGCGGCGAGTGCATCCCGAACGCGATCGCTCCGCCGTGGGAGTCCAGTCTGGAGGGTGGTGTCGGGGGCATGTATCCCCCCCCTCTGTTCATGCTGTGATGTCGAGACACAGACACTCCCATGGTCACCCCGTTGGGTGACGTGGACAGGGAGTGTCTCTGGGAGTGGCTCCGATGGAGATGGTACCCTGCTCGTTGCCTCTCTAAAGTACCGCCCATGCTCATGCTCAGGCTGCCCGTCGGCGAGGTCGGGCTGGGCA
Organism: Nannobrachium achirus; assembly: GCF_963921795.1. NCBI lineage: Eukaryota > Metazoa > Chordata > Actinopteri > Myctophiformes > Myctophidae > Nannobrachium > Nannobrachium achirus. The sequence continues at coordinate 45,134,339 of NC_137816.1, read as the reverse complement.
TGGGAACGTCCACTCTCTTGGTCGGGCTGTGCCTGGGCAGGGAGGAGGAAGGCGAGTACAAGGAAGCCTCCCGGCTGGGCACCTTGGGGGGCACCTCCGTCAGGGCCTCCATGGGCTCCAACACGAGGTGCTGCCTCGGCCGGGGGCCCCCCGCCCCGTCCTGGAGGATGGCCTTGTTGGGGTTGGCGCCGGCGTCGTTCAGGTGCTTCAAGAGGTCGTTCAGCGTGTTCCTCGCCTCCACGCACCTCTTCTGCTCTTTACGGCTTCCTTTGGAGTCGGCGGTCTTTGACTTCTTGTCGGAGGAGCACTGCAGCGTGTCGTCGTCGTGGTAGCCGTTGTCGTGCGTGGCGTTGGGCAGCACCACGGCGCTGGGGATGTGAGAGTGGCCCAGCGCCGGGTGAGGGTGGTGGGAGTTGGACTGAGGAGGCGGCGGGGAGGAAAGGAGGAGAGGCGGGCTCTTGGCTGACGAGCTGGACTCCTTGCGGGAGCCACTGACCTTGCCGTGCGGCTGCTGCCGCTCCCACTGGTTCATGATGGGCTGGAGGCCTTTCTGCTGCAGCTCCGGCGTGGACTCGGGTGTGGGCAAGGCGGCCAGCTCGGGCGGCTGGCAGCCGTCCCGCAGGATCATGGTCTTGGTGTCGCTGTTGGGGGAGTTTATGTCCTTGCCGTTGCTCAGCAGGTTGGTGTACAGCTTGGGGGAGTCCATGTTAGGCTGGTACTCCTGGTGGGGGACGACAAAAGGAGACAAAACAACAAGGTCACTTCCGGTTCCACCGTCAACAGCGGCAACAGTGACAAACTAGGATTGGGATACAGAATGGAGGAACCGAAGGAACCAGATCGAACACTGAGGAATCGGAATGGGTTCCATCATATTTTGGAACCCGTTATGGAATCGGTCCGCTAAGAGGGAATCGCTAAGGGACCAGAGTCGTTACAATCTAAAAAGGATCCCAACCCCCTAGAAGTAACATGGTTGCCGTTGTGGCGGCCGTACCTTCACAGGGCTGTCGAAGAGGCCGTTGAGCTTGGCGAAGCTCCCGGTGGAGTCGGAGCAGGACGGCGCCGACTCGGCGTCCTTGTGGACGAGCCTGGGCTTGCGGAGGAAGGAGTCTCGGTAGCAGAAGACCACCAGGCCGGCCAGCAGCGCCCCCAGCAGGAAGGCGGCGAACACACAGGTGATGAGGATGTTCATGTGCACCATCTGGTTGGCGTCGCCCGCCTGGATCTCCCAGATGCCTACAAATTGATAAAGGGGATTGGTTAAGCGCCGCGGCGAAGCCCGTCTTGACCGCACCTCCACCTGCTGAAGTGTGCATGTCTGCGTGTCAACTCAACCATGCATGGAGTTTACTGCCTTTACCCCCCAAAGGTAGCCTGTGAGCCAGAGCCAAAACTTTTCAAACTGTACATACTTAAGACATTACTGTTTGCATTAAAACCTAGTTGAAGAAGACACATGGTGAGAATTTGCCATAAGCCATTTAGGTACCCACATCCAGATCGCCATCCATTATAAGTAGTGCTATGTTAGTTTAGAAGGGAAGAATTGAAGAAGCGTTGCCTTGTTCCGTTTCCCACTAGAGAGGCATCTTGTCATGCATTTAACCAGAAGAATAAAAAGGTTGTTAGGTGTGTAATCCCTTTTGAGGGCAAGAGAAAACCCAAACCGTTCCCCAAAAGATCAACCACAGGAGGTTTGTCAGATGAGAGAGGCACAGTGCCTTCCAGCTGTTGAGGAACCTTCCAGCAGAACTGGAGGTTAGTTTGTTAGTAACCACAGACATTACAAGAGTTAGTCATCCACAGGGCAGTCCATATGAGCTGGCCAATCATCTACCAGCCTGGGTAAACTGTTACCATAGCCAGGACGACGGGATCTTGCTTTATACCGGCAGGCAGAGAAGTTAGGGCCAAAGAAAAGATGCAAGAAGAATGCTAGGACAGCCACCGAAAGGGTGTAATGTTAGAAAAACTAGGAAAGACATGAGAACAGAAATAAATAATATCTTCACCATGGATAATAACAAAATACACAAATCAAAATATAAGTAAATCAAGATGCAATATAACAAATGTAACAAATGAAAAATCGAAATGATATGTAATGGCATACAGTATGTAATAACAAAAAGGTGAAGTCTGCCGTATTATCTGATGGTAACCCTCAATAGTTGCCTGTGTGTGTGTGTGTGAGTGTGTGTGTGTGTGTGTGTGTGTGTGTGTGTGTGTGTCCATGCATGAACGGTGCATGCATGTGCACCAAGTGAGAACTTTAGTGGTGCTGTGTGTGTGTGTGTGTGTGTGTGTGTGTGTGTGTGTGTGTGTGTGTGTGTGTGTGTGTGTGTGTGTGTGTGTGTGTGTGTGTGTGTGTGTGTGTGTGTGTGTGCGCATTCAGATGGATGCACTGTGCATACATGTACGCTAGGGATGGGACGATACGCGATATTATCGTTTCATCATGATAAAAAACACTCACAATAATCGTATCGTGGAGATTTAATTTATCGTACTGGGACAAATTCACCTTTTATTTGCTGAGCTGCATATCCAGTACCACTTAAACCCTCTATTGGTGAAAGGTACTTATAACATACGTACTTGATATAGTCTTTTCTTTCCCACTCTATCAAACGTCTTTGCCAAAAAAATAGCCGATCTACTCACACACTTGTAGATCTGCAATTTTTTGGCAAATGTTCCACCCCAGGATAATGGATTTTGATTATCGTGATAATATTGTAAATCGCGGTCTCTTTTGTCACAATAATCGTGATATGAAATGTTCATATCGTCCCATCCCTAATGTACGCTCAGCGTTATGTGCATTTGCATGAGTGCGTGCGTGTCAGTGTTTTAGTGGAGGTGTCTTGGTAGTGTGCTTTTTGGCAGCTATCACACAGGGCTTCCATGCAGCTAGCAGGCTGCCTCCCTTACCCTCGTGGCCCCTCGAGAGAGAGTCTAAAGAATGGGAGGTAGCCGGGTCGTCCTGCTGCACAAAGCCTGAGCCGTAGAGCTCTGGACCGGGCCCAGGGAGGACCGGGCCCTGGGTGGGAATGAGTACAGGGGGGTGTGGTATGGGCCCACTGGGCTGGCCAGTGACTGGCGCTGATGACAACTCCATGTCTGTGGTGACAAACAAATTGTTAATAAAAAAAAGCCCCGATGCAGACATGGTGGGCAAAGCAAACAGTGTTGTTAACATCCCCCGTTAGTAGGCATGGCTAATGGCCACTTGTTTAGAAAGAGGTTAGTGTCCCAAGTGCCCCAAGAATCAAGACAGGTCTTCACCCAATGAATACCCTCCGTCATCAGAAGGTTGTTGTCACTATTAACGTTAAAGCAGAATCTAGGCTATTTTTTTATGGCTGAAGAATTTGGCATTCACAGATCGACGGAAGTAACAATTTTCGCTCAGACAGTTTGAAAGGGGGAAAAGGCCCTCGAAGATTGAAAGAGAAGTTGATATACAACAGCGATGATGTAAGAAGAAGAAGGTGGGGGACCAGTAGTCATGCAAGAGGAATAAGGAGGTGGCACAGGAGAGTCATGAGTGACAAAGGAGGAATCTTGTGTCGAGGTAGGAGGCCTGGTGGAGCCGTTTTCGGTAATGACGAGAGATGACGATGAAGATGGGAGTGTTGAGTAAGCGTCGTTGTTCAGAAAGAGGAATGGGAAAATGGGGGAGAGGCAGGAGAGAGACAGGGTAGCAATGCTGAACTCAAGGAGAGAAACCATTTGAGTAAAAGATCAAACTAACCAGAGGTTGGGTCGCCAAATGATTTGTAATCTGGCGCTGTTGTAGTAGCCAAAAATGCTAAAAGAATTCAAAATAAAAAAAGGACAAGAAATCAGTATAACGGAATCATAATGGGGAAAATAGTAAAATTAAAGAGTGCAGTATATTTGGATTAACTATAAATAGGCAAAGCACTCGCTGTAGGAGACGGTTTATTCTCCAGGCCTCTGGAAGTCCTCTGGTTCTGATTAGTACTAAAGTTCAGCCTGGGCCATGTTCAGCTGGTACAAAACGAAGGGACCAGTTGGACCATAAAAGTTCATTGTGTTTACACCAATATAATCAACACCTGCATCTTGTACCAGCTGAACATGCCCCTACGGTGTACATGTCCATGTTTCTGCCTTTACAAGGTGGCATTAGTCGAAAGTGGCCATGTACTGTATTATGTAGATGTACAACATGTTAATACTGCACATAGAGAGTCATGGGGGCAGGTTACTGGAGTGGTTACCGGTGTTGAGTGTGCAGGCTTTTCTTGTGTGTAGCAATGGGTGTTTTGTGTGTTTGTCTGTGACGGGACATGGAAGTTAATAATGCCCTACCATGACAGTCTCCTAGATGGGCGGTGTTTCCAAACTCGACGTCCTGTTCATATCCAGTCCTGAGAGAGAAGACGGCAGACAAGACAGTAAGCACACAGAGGGAGACAGGGAGAATACAGAAACCAATGGAACAGAGACATTAGGTAATTCAAGATGCGAGACAACTTACGATAACACTTTATTAATCCCCCAGGAGGATTCCCTCCCATTACGTTATCTAACTCTTTGATGCAACTGTATCCCAGCTCTGTGGGGGCTGGTACTTACAGAACACCAGGCTGGATCCTCTCACATGCGCCATGAGGCTTCCAGCCACAGTAGGGGTCTCTTGATGCGATGCAGGACCTGGAGACACGCGCACAGAAAACACACGCCGTCAGAACACAAGGTGTAATAACTCGGGGGAGGAAAGCCATTAACCTTTGGCTGACTGAACGTCAGCCGCCAGGCTGGCAGGGTATTATTGTTATGTGACGTTCGCAGGAAAAACAAAGCAGTAAAAAGGAGCGAGTGTGGCACAGAGTAACCTCCGAGGTGTTTTGCAGTCACTCACTTGTGGCAGGAGGAATGCCTGTCGCAGCGACTGAGGGGCAAGCGGATGACGCAGCTGGAGAAAGCGACGTAGATGCTGTGCGCGTCTTTGTCCACGTGCAGGGAGAGGACACGCTTGTCGTCCTCTCGGCTGGAGAGGCACCTGCATGGGGAGGGGAGACAATAAGAGAAAGATAATAAGCAACCTGATCAGGGTCGAATCAGATAAGTCTGTCTACTGTTTCACTCTCCAAGTCTAATCAGATGTTAGGAGGGATGGATCACAAAAAGCTTTTCCGCAGTTTAACTGGGTTACAACCTCTGGCACACGGGCATGCACGTTTACACGCACACGCACACGCACACACACACACACACACACACCCCCCCCCCCGCAGCTTTTCCGCAGTTTAACTGGGTTACAACCTCTGGCACACGGGCATGCACGTTTACACGCACACACGCACCCCCCCCCCCCCCCCCCCCCCCAGAATTAAAGATTTGAGTTACAAAAGTTTGCTTTGAATATATATATTTTCAAAGATTTTGCAAACCTTTTCATGATTTTTCAAGAAATAGCACATCTACAAGCTCTGCTGTTCTTCAATAGCCTAAAGTATAAATCATTCCGTGTCTTTCTTACTTGGCCTTGTTGAAGACGTCGATCTCTTCCAGCAGCAGGCTGTCGTTCAGCGAACCGGAGGAGGTCTTGGCCAGGACCTTGAGGACCACCCCGGCCTCCGAGCCCACGAACACCACCGTGTAGTTCTTGTAGGGCCCCGCCGCGTTGTCCACCGCCAGCGCTGTCAGCCGGTACCTGCACAGCAACAGCAGATGGCCAGATGATGTTTAAAGTCACACGCAATATTTTCTTTCTCCGTGGAAAACAGACACGGCCATCTGAATAATAAGGGAAAACACATGGGCCCCTTAAGGCCGCGAGAGGTCACGAGGGATCAACCCTTTTCTGGACGCGTTTGTATATGCCTTCCTGCTTTTACCCAGTGGTGTTAAAGTAACTAAGTACATTTACTTAAGTACTGTACTTGAGTACAATTTTGAGTTTGAGTTAGTACTTTACTTGAGTAATTCCAATTTCCAATACTTTATACTTCTACTCCACTACATCTCGGATACAAATATTGTACTTTTACTCCACTACATTCATTTGAAAACTTTGGTTACTTTGTAGATTTAGATTATTATTACAAAACATAAATTACCTACCGTACCTAAGCCCGATATACATTTCGGCCATTTGAAAATAGCCGATTTACAAGCTCACAATGCGTCGCGATGCAACGCATTGTAAGCTTGTAGATCTGCTATTTTCAAATATTTCTATAAGTGAAATTGTGAAATGGGACATTCTGCATAATGAGCACTTTCTACTTTTGTACTTTGATACCAATACTTTTACTCAAGTACATTTTGAATTCTGGACGTTTTTTTTTTACTTGTAACAAGAGTATTTCTACATTGCAGTATTGATACTTTCACTTATAAGTCAAACATTCGAGCACATTTTTTCCACCACCGTTTTTGTACCTGACGCGAGTCTTGGTGAACCAGGGCTCGTCGCCCATGGAAGGAACGGCGGCGTCCATGAGCGGGTGGGACTTGATGAACTGCAGCGTCTCGTCGGGGAACTCAATGGACGTCTTGTAGGACTCAGCTGGAGCGTGACCCGCACAGCAGCCAGGCCTGGGGCACACAGGGCAAAGGTCAACACAATGGCCCATATACTATCACCCACCAGGGACTAATAAAGAGTATTGAAATGGATTGAAGCACAGAGAAAAGGGGGGAGGGGTGGGGGAGAGGCACAGGTGCTTGATTAGGAGCACAAAAAAGGCCCCCCAAATGGAAACATAAAATATACATCCATAGTTATCCCCATCAATGATTTACGCGGGTAATGAGGCGCTGCGCGGACTTTGTGTTTAGGACACAGGGCAGGGCTGCCTGGCGCATGATGCGATGACTGTAAACGGGTTAAATATGCAACGTGTCTAATTGTGCCAGATTAATTATTTATTCATCAGCAGATGGTTGAATGTGTTTGACGGGTCATACCTAATAACCAGTCCTGTCTCTGATGACAAGATAAGGTTTGATTTCGTTTCGGGATTAACCCGGGGCGGAGAAGGGTTAGGGAGGGGTCAGAGGACAGGTGGCGCGCACATAACATGTCAAGTGTCATCGTGGGTGTTCCCAATGTCTGATTTATAACTTGGCTGCACATCGTGTTGCGCACTGAAAACAGCTAATCTTATGAGCACACAAAGGAAGCAAGGACCCCCACTACATATTGTGTAAAATTGTGTTGTAGATTCAAAATTTCATAGATTTCTTAGACAGCAGACTTGTTTGACAGCACTGTCATCATGTTGGAGTAGTGTGTATTTTCAGACATTTAACCACTTGAATTTCAAATACTTAGTCTGCTCTTCTTTTACCTCTACAAACCTTTTGTCAAAAAAAGCTGATCTACAAGCTTACAACGCCTCGCGCTGCAAGGCATTGTAAGCTTGTAGATCTGCTATTTATGACTAATGTTCCACTCAGAATAGGTATAGGGTTCAAATGGTTAATGTAATAACTCTGAGGACCCCCTAGGGGTCCCGGACCCACTGTTGAAGACCCCTGAACTAAGGCATAGCACCGCCTAAAAGCTGCCTACCTGGGCTTGGGCAGCTTGTCCTCTGGGAATGGGGTCCACACAGAGTCAGCCGTCTTCTGCTCCTTGAAGCGACCCTGGAAGACCTTCTCTATGTCCACCATTGAGAAGGTACAGACCGCAGATCCCGGAATACTGGGGGGATATGGAAACACAATGTCAGCGTTGTCATTGAAATACTGTCCATTGTTGTGTGTTGTATGTTTTAAAGTGAGGATGCACTTTGGTACAGCCATTGATCAAAGAGCTACCTGGCCATGATATGGCCATATCATTGACAATACAGCAATAATGTTTATTGATAATGTTTATTGATGCAGTAGCATTTTCTTCTCTCTCTCCATCCACTCTCAGTCATTACATTGGGAAACAGGTCTCAAAATCACACTATTCTGGCACATAAATGAACAAAAGAATAATCTCCAATCACTTTAGATACTCTGGGAACATGTGTGGACCAAAGAAAATGGTTTTAAAAGGTATTTACAGTTTTAGCTGACAGCCTTGCTAAACAGCTGTTCTGGCTCATCTGGCCATGATATGGCCAAATCATCGACAATAAATAATTTATGATCATATGTTCCTCCTTTGTTCTGTGAGGAGCAGCAGCATTTGTTCTCTCTCTCATATAGGGAAATGGGTCTCAAACACACTATTTGGACACATAAATGAACAAAAGAATAATGTCCAATGACATTTTCGTTCTTTAGATACTTGTGTTGAAAAGGGTATTTGCAGTTTTCGCTAAAAGCCTTACTAAACAGCTGCTGTAGCTCACCTGTTCATCTGCGTGGTGAACACGCCCACCAGGGAGGGGACCCCGTCGATGTCGATGATGTCGGTGATGGACTGAAGCACGTCGAAGTAGAAGAAGGACTCGCCGGGGACGGAGCAGTTGAGCCTGGCCTTCATGAATGACGTCCAGTGCTTTTCCAGCACGCGCTGAGACCCGCCCACATCGTTCTTGCAGATCCTCGCCACGCGAGAGTACACGGCCTAACCGAGGAGCCGGACAGAGAGAGGACAGTTCAGGACAGAACGGCTGCTGCAAGAACGAACGGCACTAAAAACGCTCTCAACATCGTAAATAATGCATCCGTCGTCCACCCTTTGGTCCTGCTGCTCGATGCACACGTTAAAGCATGCACACTCTGACCGTGTGCAAGGCAGCACGCCCATTAGCCTTGGCTTCTCTTCAGCTGGCGTCCTGTGAGTGTATTTGCATGTGTCATTGTGCACGTTGCCAAACCATTGGGTATAAATGCGTGTAAAACAGTAGGGCTAAGATGGCTTTAATAATTCACCAGTGCAAACCTCCATCAGAGGCCAGGTGTCATTCCCAGCATTAGTAGGGATGAAATATTTATTAGGCGGTAGTTGATGGGAGGACACTTGCTTCTTGAAGCCTGGTCAGACCAACCATTCTCTGGACGACACACAGTCAAATCTAAAGCTGGACACGGCAATAGAGAAACCAAATGCCCTCTGTTCTGTGTGTGTTTGTGTGTGTAAGAGAAACAAAGAGTTCATGTTCGCAGAAACAAATCCTTTTACGGCATAACAGTTTGACAGAAGCAGAACATATCTGGAGGATATTAATTGTTCAATGCTCACAGTCACATACTATACATGCTAACATACAGCAGTTACAAGACTGGGTGGGATATTTAACATCAAGATGGACCGCCCTTACCTTTCCCAGATTGTTATGCTCCACTGCGATCTCACGGTAGAAGAAATACACATAATTCCCATACTCCACCGCATGAAGGAAATGAGGCTCTGCGAGACAGAGAGAGAGAGAGGGATGGAGGGCAAGGACAGAGACTATGACAAAGTGTATTTCTGCATCGTCACCATCACTGTGCGTTCTGCATATTTCAGTGATTTCTACCAGTCGGTATATGACTGGGGAGTGACCCAGATCGCCTGGGAGAGAACAGGACATGTTCCCGGGGAGAAAGGACACGTGGAAGAACTCTTAACAGCCGGGCAAAACAACCACACCTAATGCCGTGCACAATAGTTCGAACCATTTTAGCTGGCAGATAAAGACAGGATAGAGGCAGAGTTGACTGTTTGATGGAGAGTCTCGTGTACCTTTCAGCCACTTGGAGTCATATTTGATGGTCCGGAGGGCTGAGCCGTCCCCCATGCTGCGATAGATGACAGAATCGCTGGCCTGGAAGTCTGCCACTGTGGCCGAGTAGAGCTTCCCATCTGAAAGGAACAACGCAGCGGTAGTTATGTTGGAAAGGTCATTACAAACTTATGGTATTTTGCAAGTGTTTTGTTACAGATAGGGCCATGTCATCACGACTGCAGGTTTTAAGCCTGGTTTACACTTTATACTTATAGTTGTGCGCCACTGTCTCGCACCAGAAATAGCAGATATACAAGCACACAACACTGTGATGCGTTGTGAGAGACGATCCGCAAACAAATTATGAAAAAAACTAATTGGCCTTTAGTTTGTCTAATCGATGAAGGCTTTGCGGTTGCCAGGGGGGCATGAGTGGGTAAGCATTAAGCTGTTCCCCCCAAAGGGGGAGGAAAGTGTGTCTCTGCACTTGATCCGCTTACCGGCAAAGAGTGCAACGTTGGTCTGCTTGGCGTCAAACGGGCACCGCGCCAGTCCACTGATCTCCTCTCCGTCAAACTCCAGGTTATCCAACTGAAGAAGGAGCACAATACGCAGTGTCCCGTTAGGAAAGAGGGAGACGAAAAGCACATTTGAATTGTGTTCATGCATGCAGATAAAACAGTTTATACAAGAAAACAAAAACAAGTACAGTATGTGTGCAAGTGGTGTGTGTGTGTGTATCAGAGCATTCTGCGTGCACTGACCCTATAGTATCTGCATGTGGGATTGAAGCCGTTGGTACCGCAGATAAAGACCAGGTCATCGTTTCTTGGGACCAGCACTTTGATGAAGTTATGGCACTCGTCCTGCAAAAAACAAAAAATGGGAGAGAGTGAGAGACCATTTACTTGCCTGCCAGAGCTCACATCTCTATCAGCGTGTGCTGAAATATGCAAGAGAGGAGATGGGGTGAATGAGTTGGCTACTTACTCTGTGTTTTCCCTTGACGGCGCACATCTCTCTGTCCGCCTGGCCAGACCGCCACGTTAGCTTCTGGAAGCAGCGACACGAGAGGAGCGTTAACACACAACCACCACACACACACACACACCGCGCGCGCTTTTACGTCCACTCTCTCATTTTATAGCCTGTCCAACGTGTGATAAATGGCTCTGTGTTTTTCTATAGAGCTCTGAGAGTGTTTGTGGACTTGTCAACAGCGGCTCCTGGAACAGTCTCTCTTACCCTGTACGGGATGATCTCGTTCCTGTAGGACTCCCGCAGACTCACTAGGTACACCTGGTCTCTGTGGGCAGACATGGTAGAACGAGAGAAAGAAAGATTTGTGTTACAAATGTTTGCTTAAAAAAATGTATACATTCAAAGATTTGCACACATTTTCACGATCTTTCTAAAATACCAGATCTACCCGCTTGCATCGCGTCACTCGGTGCCAAGCTGTGAGCTTGTATGTCTGCTATTTTTTTAAAGTTAAAACATAAAAAATAATGGTTAAAGTGGTTAAAATCTAGAGTGACGCGGATGCGTTCCAGGTCTACAAAGAGGGAGACGAAAAGAAAGCTTTTAATTGCATTCATGCATGCAGATAAAACAGTGTACACAATGAAGGAAAAAACACTCCGAACTGACTGCAGTGCAACAACGTGGCAACAGCAATTACTGATATTATCTGTGTAACACTCGATAGGAGTACCAAAGTCTGATTGTCAAATCCACACCCTGGCTCACGAAGACATTCAAAAATCCCCACATTCAAACACCGACCGTGGGGGAAACCATAACAAGGCACCAACCAGCTCATCGGGGAGCAGTTCGGTGTCCCAATGCAAATGGATTAGTTCCATTTGTACACTCTCAGTTACATAACACTTTTTACTGATTTTACTGCATAGTGTCCAGTTGTTGTCCGGCTACAATATATAGTGTTAGTGGTCGAATGAATCACTTTGTGATCATAAATATCAAGACGTGTTAAAGATTAAGATGCCAGGAAAGCCCTGACGGCGCATCAGGCCCCGGGGTTGATGGACATCGTCCCCCGGATGTATGCTCGCCACGGACATTAGACAGGGTGCCTCCACGCCACATATCCAATATCACTAAGAGCTTTTTCCCCTTGTACCATCATTTAACTGCCAAGGAGAGAGCGAATGCGTGAGTGAGAGAGGGAGGAGTGGAGAGAATGCAAAAGAGAGAGAAATGAGAGTGGGGTGGGGGTGGGGAGTTTATTTACCTGCCAGCGATGAACAGAGTGTCCTGTATCTTGGTCATAAGTTGAAAGTCGAGGCGATGCTGTGATTCATTCCCAGAGGGCCTGCCTCTGAATACTGGGTACTGCCGTGAGTCTGGACCACACACACACACACGCGCACACACACACACACACACACACACACACACACACACACACACACACACACACACACACACACACACACACACACACACACACACACACACACACACACACACACACAGTTATGTTAATGGGAGACTCAGATTATGCTTAATGCTCTACGCCAGATGGTTTTTAATAGCCAAAAATCATAGTTTGTTTTATTGGTAGTAGCACTGAAGCATGAAAACACGCACAGTTCTTACTGGATCGCTGACTCTGAAGTGTAAACACACAACAGTTTTAATTTGATCTTTCAATAAAGGAATTAATGCTACGGCGTTGTTACAAGTCTCTCGGTAACTTAATTAATGCTGTTTGTGTTGCGTGTTTGTGTTCAATGTGAGAGCTAAAACAGCCTAGATCAGCACATCTCTTTAAGCTCTCCCGGTGCCTCCCAAAGATGAAAGAAAGAAGCCTTTTTAATATGACAACAGACAATAGAACACTTAGATTTTATTACCGCTCCTACGCCACGCTCAAATCTGCTTTCCTGACAGGACTGGAGAGAATTGACTGCTGATATTTGTCTTCAGTTTTTCAACTAACATGCATGCACAAGTTAACTACAGTATATTGACTTGTCAGTTGAGTTAGTAATGAAAAATATAGTTGTAGACGGATTTTAAGCAGGGGTCCCCGGTAAGGATTGGACGATACGTGATATCATCGTTTATCGTGATAAAAAACACTCAAGATAATCGTATCGTGGAGATTTAATTTATCGTGATATCATCCTCCGTCATGCACTGGTATCAATTCACCTTTTATTTGCCTATTTATTTTATTTGAGCTGCATATTCAGTACCACTTATACCCTCTATAATTGGCAAAAGGTACTTATAATATATGTACTTGATACCGTAGTTTTTTTACTCTCTATCAAATGTCTTTGCCAAAAAATTGCCGATCTACAAGCTCACAACGCGTCACAACACTGAGATCTGCTATTTTTTGGCAAATGTTCCGCCCCAGGATAATGGATTTTGATTATCACAATAATATCGTAAATCACGATTTATTGTGTCACAATAATCATGATATGACATTTTCATATCGTCCCATCCCAGGTCCCCGGGGAGGTGAAATTGCTTTTACAGCTTCCCCAGGTGATGGCTGAAACGTTTCTTGGGACACTTCAAAACGTATACTGGGGGTAGATCTGTCTACCTTCCGATTCCCAGACGGCCTCTCTAAATGAGGTCGCTATTAAAAAATCAGGTTGCTATTAAAAAATCAAATTCTAACGCCAATCCAAGCTACCGTGCTTGGGATCGTGCAAAAGAAGGAGCGTGTTTGTCGTGTCCACATTTTCCCCGGTTAGACATACATACGTCATCGTAATTGTCGTGCGATGCGATAAGATCGGCCTTGCTCCAGTGTACTCACAGTGTGCATCGACGACATCGAGGGGAGTGCTGTCTTCAGGGAAGCTGACTGCGGAGATTGTGTGCGAGGCTGTCAACAACAGCACCAGCAGCTCACCGAGCAGAAACACTGCTCTCTGACCCATGGCTGCTCACAGACACCGCTTCCTGTTCACACTGATGGAGATGTTACCTACACACACACACACACACACACACAAAATACTGTCATTAAACAACTGATAACATACTATTTGATTGCATTAATCCATGGTTTCTCAAACCTTTTTAGGCCGTGGTGACCCCCCAAAAATGAACATATTTGAACTGGGGACCCCCCACCCTGACAAGCACTCGGAATTGTAGGTATTACATTTAACGTGACTCAGTTCCACAGATAAATATTGTGAAAATAGCAGATCTACATGCTCACAACGCCTCTCGTTGCGAGGCGTTGTGAGTATGTAGATCTGCTATTTTCACAATGTTCGCCTCTTGCTTACGTAATATTTGACAGTTTAATGGCCAGTTTGGTGTTAAAACGGCCTTGAAAGTCCTTAAATTGTCTCTTTATAAATGTGCAGATAACCTGTATACACTTATGTTGGTTTGTTTACCGTTGAGTGAGAAAGAAAATGACATCAAGCTAATCATCTGGGGACCCCACAACATTATTTTGGTCCCGACCCCGAGTTTGAGAACCACTGAATTAATCTTATCACCAAAGCGTTAGCCTTAACCGAGGGGTATATAATTGGTGCCATTCCTGCTATTTTTCTAAATGTTTCAAAAAACTTTTGCCTATAATGACATGCCCAAAATAGGGACACTAACAGCAACATGGCTTCAAACGTAGTGCCATTTGGTTACTTTGGCACTGTTTTATCCATTTGTACACTCGAAAGGATACAGCAACACTGGGGATTTCACTGGGCACATGTTTTAACGCTAGCCCTCGAAATGACCTCTCGCCCCCAAACAAAAAACGTACAAACAGCACTATCTCCAGAGAGGTGTATGAAAGGGTTCACATTTATGTCCACTTTTCCAGATTTCCTTGTGGGGGCATTTGAACTGTATGCGTTAGTGGGAGAGAAAAACACAGGACACAAGCTGCTGACGGAGCTCTTATAGGGAGCTCTTTGGCAGTTTCCCCTCTACGTCTCCCAGCATCTGCTGTCCGAGGGAAGGTCATCCAACTGACCAATGGGGTGTCTCGGTGTGGGTTGTATGCAGCGGAAGTCCACGCTGTCAGAGGCATGGTGGGCCCTGCTGTCTCTGTGCATCTGTGCTATGATTGGTTCACTGTGGGCCAGGGCTGAGGAGAACTAATCAAAGCTTTGCAACTTCATCACAAATAACACACCGCCGGTGCAGTTGTGACCTTAGTTGACATCTATTAGTGCTCTGCTGGCTCTCTCACTACCCCGAGTCTTTCCTCGGGGCATGTGTTGTTTATTGAGGTTGCAGCGATTCACTCATTTTAGTTTGTGTTGACTTTCAGACGTTGTAAACATCCATAGTGTTAACCGAGCTGTGATACACCAAAGCAGCTAAATTGGCAAAAACCCCGTATTGTGGGCAAACTGGGCATGGGGTTTGGATGTGTGTGTGCATGTGTGTGTGTGTGTGTGTGTGAGAGAACCAGTGCTTTAGAGACAGGCTGTGCTGTGTCTGTGCATATTAATGAACATTGTCCAGTCAAATATTTATAACCCAAACAAATTATTAATGCGGGCAAGGCCTGAACGGATATAAACAATTTACCAGGAGACGACACGCTGGCAGAGAGATAGATTAGCTGGGAACACACTGGGATACGAGCTAGCGCACGCGCGTGTGTCTGTGCACGCGTTCACACTTGCATAATCACAGTAATGCAAAGATTGATGCATGCACACGCACACACAAAGTCACACACGCGCACACACACACACACCAATATTGACACGTTTTTCAATTAGCCCTAAGCACACCTGCTCCAGTGCTGGCTGCGCCCATGCAGGCTGCCAGGCCATTAGTGCTCTGATTGATCCACACAGGAAGCATGGCCGATGGGCAGGCAGGCAGGCAGCTGCACCCCCACCAAGGCAATCTATGGACTTCACCATATCGTCGTTGTCGGGTGAAAACCTTGTATGTCCAAAACCGTTTGTTTTGTATTTATCATTTTTAAAATGATTTAGTGAAAACAGCAGATCTACAATGTAGATCGGCTGTTTTCACTACTTTTGTGCGACGGCCTGGTGAGATGAAGCAGGGCTTTACTTTGAGAGAAAAAACATACAAATTTGGAACTTGGAGATACGAGGTTTCTGCCCGACAGTGACGATATGGGGCTGTTAAGTATGACATCATTTTGTAGGCAGAGGAGAATTTCTGCCCCCAGTTTCCGTGAATCTTTTTACTATTTTTACTATTTACACATTTTTCTTCTCTTTGTTGTTGAAAGGAAAGTGTTAGAATTATACTTTAGTCGTTATTTTTTAGTCGTTGCTTTTTGAAATAGCGAGGGACAGAAAATGCTCTGGGGGCAGATTCTCCTCTGCCTACAAAATGATGTCACGGCTTAAAAGCCCCGTTCCCAAACAGCAGGTCGGGACCCATTCGTGGGTCGTGGACAGATTTTTATGGTTCCCTTAGTTTTTTGTTTCCTACATTTAGTTTTCCCATTATTGTTATTCAAAATATATATTCAAAAAACATTCCCATTTTTTTTTAAGAATTAAAACAGAATTCATTGATTTTTTCCCCCCAGTAATTTCATGAAGAAATCAAAGAAAAATCTATTAAATTCCATAAATTAGAAAACCCATGTATGTAAGTAGGTAAAATAGCCGATCCACAAGCTCGTCGCTTTGCTCAGCATTGTGAGCTTGTAGATCTGCTGTTTTCACTTGTTTTGGGTCCCGGGCAAACGTCTAATTTCTCTTTTGGGTCACAGGCTAAAAGGTTTGGGAACCACTGCTGTACAAAGTGCAGCAGACCTTCTGAATATCTGAATGTGAGAGGGTCGGTCGAGTCCGGGACCTAGTCAATGGTTCCCAAGCAGTGAGTGTGAGACAAGTCCAGTTGAGCATACACACACACACACACACACACACACACACGCACGCACGCACACAACTGTATTTCATCATGTCCCGCGCGAAGCTTATAGCTAATGCCAGGCTGTGCGGGACAGACGGACATACAGTACATACACACAAAGCTGGATGTAGGAGCGGTTAGCACCGCTAAGAAATGAGTAATAATTAACCATGTACAACCTGGCGGCCCTATTTTGGGCATGTCATTTTAGGTGTTTTTTATTTTATTTTATTGATTAAAATCTTAGTTAGGTGTGCCATAACATTTTGACTTGTGTGTGCCAAAAATAGAAATAAAATGAAATAATTTACGGGCCTAAGTAACAGAATCCTATGTTTATAACTAGAAAGATGTGGTTGCCGTGACTATATTCTGCATTAAGCTAACTGTCATGTGAAGCTCGACCAATTGATTCCCTACGGTTGATTCCTTATTGATTCCCACTCCCATTGATTCCCTACTGCCAGTGTGTTTGCCATAAATGGTGTGAAATCGCAGATATTCAGCATTCAGTGGAATAGTGAAGTGAGGTCTATGACGGAACAGTGTCATTATGACTGTGTGTAAAGCAAGTCTGCACTTCAACTCAATTAGTCCACTTATTAGCTGAATTAGAGCTTTGATGCTTCGCCATGATGATGAGCAAGTTCTGTGATGCGCGGAAAAGGTCACACACTCTGGCTGCAATTTCAGATGTCAATGAGGCGGCAGAACTTTGCTGCACTCCCATTTTAGATACAAATGAATCTCTGGCCGGCCTCAAATGTTCCGCAGGGCTATTCAGAACAGTTCATAGATCTACACAGAAAGGGCAAATGTCAGCAATTTCATCTAAACGAGAAGTGATGATGCCGCCGCAGCTCCACAGCGGCACTCCTCAAAAGCATCCCAACGTTTACGTGTATGTTTAACCCTGTCCAGAACCCAAAATGTGAAACTCCTAGAATTAAACCCATTTAGGCCTAGAATTATTGAATGCTTTAACCAGTGAAAAATAGCAGATATACAAGCTCACAGCGTGGCACCGAGTGCCGCACAGTGAGCTTGTAGATCTGTTATTTTTGAAAAAGTCGTGACAATGTGTGCAAATCTTTGAATATATGTATTTTCAAAGCGAACATTTGTAACTCAAATTTTGCTTCTGGGTGGTCCCTGGAACTAAATGTTTTGAGATGCGGGTCCGTGGCCAAATAAATATAATTTTCACATGAAAAGGTTTGAGAACCACTGACATAGTAGTCTCTCAAGAGCAGACTAACTGAGCTGCAATTAAGTGAAAAGGACCTTTTCTTTGACAATGGCTGGCCAGATTGCTGACATAGAAAAATAATCTTAGAAGGATTCAAAAGACACTTATAGAATCGGGTCAAAATTCTAATTTTCATGATTTTTCAAAAATAGCTTGTATATCTGCTATTTTTCAATAGTTAAAGCATAAAATAATAATAAATACACAATAATGTGTACCCGTTCTAAATGGGTTAAAGAGCCGAGCCCGGGTCACAAATCTTTACCAAACACAACAACAGAACGAGGGTGCTCCACCATGTAAACAAACTAAGCATCGCATTGGAGTTCTATTTCCTCGTCCTGCTGCTCAAAGCTCCAACTTGCATTGTATTCCCAGGTAGATCATTTCCCTGTCTGTCAGGATTTAGCCACCTATTTGCTACAGCTCTCTCTCAAACACACTTCTTTCTTGCTCATAAAAACAAAGACACTGCGGCCAAAAGGCAGATGGAGGCTGGGCTCCCATCTCCCATGATTCCGTGCATGGTAATAGCTGTGCTGTGGGGGCGAAGGCTTCCCTCAGAAACTTTAATGCAAAACAGAAACACAAGACATCCAGAGGTCAGCGATCTAAAATTACTTCTCAATCTCCAGTGAGCCCAGCATGTTTTCTATTGACTATTCCTCTGCACTCTCTGGTTCCTGCCTTCCAGTGTTCGTGTGTGTGCGTGTGCGTGTGTGTGTGTGTGTGTGTGCGCACACGCGCTCACATGTTTGTGCATGTGTGATTGTGTGTAGGCCCGGAGACGCTGAAGCTAGTCACGCAACATAGTGCCGTTCAGCCTTCCTCCTTTCTGCCTCTGTTATTACAGGCTTTTCAATGTCCTACAATCACGAACTTTCTCTGCTGATGTTGTTGGCTCGGCCCCATGGTGTTAAACACAGGGGAGGGGGCAGGGGAGGGGCGGTTGGAGTGCAATTCCTTTTGACTGCCGGGTAAGGGGGTTTGTAGTCGACTCTGTTTGGTTTAAATGGGAGTTTTTGTCCTCCATCCATGGCACAAGAAATGATTAGCTAGAGCTGCACTGTAAAACTCTGAGTGTTCATTTGACCTGTGGGTAGATTTATTTGGTTACATTTTTTATGCTTTATGAGTTGAAAATGGATAAATGAACACTTTTTGGGTATCATATTGGTTACGGCAGGTTGCATATCGAAAGCTTTGAAATCTCTGTTTTTCTTGTAAATTAATGTCCTACTTCATAGTTCATACTAGTATCATACAAAAGTAGCAAGCTAAAAGCTCACAGTAGCGATCTACAGGCTCACAACGAGTCGCACTGTGACACATGAGCTTATAGATAAGCTATTTTTGCGTCTGTGGTTTTATAAATATCGAACCAAAACCAATGAAAAGTAGTAACAAGCGCTTGTGACTAAATAATAACTACGCTGGAAAACAGATTATTTTTTTTCCATTTCCTGAAAAGTTTTGGACATTTTACCAACCGACAGCAACAAGCTAGTTTGCCAGCTCCCCCCCACCTCTTATTTGTCACAGCTGTGCCTGACCTTTAACAGAGAAACCCAACAGCAGGAGTTGGGTAGCAAACAACGGTACTATGTGCGATTTTGTAACTCCCGTGTGAATGTGATGGGCGAACGTAATCCCTGCTGAACAATAGCTCCTGCTCCTTGGGGCAACTCAGCCTGTCATCCAGCACCACGCCGAGCTGTAAACACACGGCGCACGAAATCAGATAACCGAGGAGTTCGATTTCAGTCATTCCCCCCTGATATTACAACAGAATTCTGCCAATGTATTTCTGCTGCCTGGACTCGTACACGCTCGTCTGTTTCTCTGTTCCTTGCATAGGCGGATGTGGCGTATGACATTGCTGACCCAGCTCCCGACCGAGGTTCTGAGAAAGCAATCAAGATGCAAGCCACAGAGGAGGTGAATCAGCCAGACGATTAAGGCCGCGGTCCGTACAGGCCCTGAAATGATTACTACCCCTTCTCCCGCTTCAATAATAACCACTGCTCCTAATCACTCGCTATTTACCCAAGGATCGCTTCTGAGGGGTGGGTGGGGGTGGACTTGTTGCTTCAGAGATTTGGCAGAAAGCTAGGGCTGTGCCACCCTAAACCGTGCCTCCCTCCTTTCTGCCCTACCTTGGCAAGAGGAGGAGTGAAACAGGAGAACGGCTGTTCTCAGCAGTAGTTCTGCTATAGTGGAACACAAAGGGGTTGAGCTGCAGGTGTGACTGAGGAACAAAGGGGGCTTTGGGCAAAAAAAGAGAACACAATAGGACTCCACCCCCGCCGGTGGCCCTGCTCTTGGGGGGGTTCGGGGGAAGCTGCTCTGGGGGCTCGTGGAAGGGGAGAGCGGTAAGAGCGGTACAGTCAGACTGAGTCAGTGTTGGGGGTCACACGGGGCCCCCATCTGGAGGAAGAGTCAAATGTTGACTTGAGTTCTGCAACCGGGGCCAGATTTATTTATTTATTTGTAAGCATGGAGAATGGAATAATGTGATCTCGGGGGTCAGGTCAGCAGTTTGACAACCGTGCAGCTGTAAAGGGTTAATGCTAATCATTGGAGAGGTTAACGCAGGCTGTTCCGGGGTTACAGTCAGCTCGGAGTGGGGGTTAACTGGTCGTTCTGGTGGCTGGGCTCTGACCCTGTGGTAAGTGAGGTGGAGTTTAGACACAAAAGCCAGCTGGACGGTCAACTGAAGCCATGGCTGCTTCACCTATGAGCATACTAGCATAGTGCTGCTGTCAGCGTCAACATGGCCTCTATAACTTATAGGCTGGGGATCTAGGACTGAAGTGGACCACTTTAGTTTGTTTTAATCACACAAAATGAATTAATTCATCTGCTTCAAGTCAGTATTCTCAGAACAAGGAATTGATATCACCACTTTCTTTGTGTTTGGTTTTTGCCATGGCCACTCCTTGACCAAAACAATAGTTGTTGAGTTTAACTCTTTTTAATGCACCTGTTTATATTATCTTGATTTTTACAAAATTTCCTTTAATAATTAGGCTAATAACAACTTTAGGGATAACAGTGTGCACTATATAATTGGCAAATTCAACCCACTTATATTGTCAGGCAATGAGAGACTTTGTTTATGTAACTTGTCCTTTTAGATAGTACAACTATAGGCTATTAAAATATTAGGCTACTATAGGCAACTATAGGCTATTAAAAAATTCCAAACGAAAATACTTAATTCACGTAGAGTAACTAATCCCTTTAAGTAGTACAACTAGGCTACTAAAATACATTTATTCTAGCAGAAAACAAACCACTTAAATGCTAACTTTTAGCCTACTCCCTCCACACACAATAGAGTTTTTGTTAAACCAATATTGCAAATTACGCCTATATAGAATTTTCACTAATGGTAAATGCCCTACAAGAATATTGCTTCCTCAAGAATATTGCTTCCTTATAACCCAGGCCTCCTGGCCACAGAATCCATTCGGGGCACCAGTGTGTGTGTGTATTGTCCTCCTGGTTGGGCGTAAAGGCATTCAGGATTGATCCGTGGTAAATCTTTTCAACGCAGACACATTACAAAAGACAACAAAGACAAAGCAGCAGCAGCGTTCAATTGCCTCCACCACTAATGCATGCACATGGGGCTGGGCTGGAGGAAACCTTCCACTGCTTCTCTGTGATCTTCCTCCCAAAGCTTCTGTGTGCGCATCCTTCCAGCCGATTAACCACATAAATATACTACAATGTTATGGAATTCAACAGAAAGGAGCGAAACGTGTGTTAAAGTTTACAGAAATAATCAGTTGACACAATGACATCGTTATTAAGTGATGGAATAATGGTTCGACCTTCACGTCGTAGCTATAATGCTGTGTAATAGGGCTACACGATATGGACTTCATATCTAGGTATTTATGCCAAATATTTTGATATCGATTCGATATATGATATTACCGTACACATTTTATATTCATTATTTTTTAAGTGTTGCACTTGCAACAGTGAATTCAATATCACGTCTTGTTATTTGATATTCATCTAACAAAATCTAGCAAAAGTGAAAACTAAGCATTCTTCTAAAAATGGCAACGATATGGGCGATATTCGATATATCGCCCCTATCGTTGCCTTTTGCGATACTAATATTGCGCATGGTCATACCGCGATATAAACGATTTATTGTGCAGCACAATATTACTAGGCCTATGATAGGGTGATGAGTGCGATCATATCAACGTGTTGTGATTCTGCCAGACCAGTGACTGCTTTACTGAAGTGAACAGCAACACACACACACACACACACACACACACACACACACACACACACACACACACACACACACACACACACACACACACTTCTCAAACAAACTTGTATTGTGACCTGCATTCTTTAGCCAGTTGACACAGCCTTGAGACGGTTAACGATAAAACACAAACTATTATTGCGAATAAAGCAGTACAAAGAAAGAAACAGCCCAAATCTCTGCACACAAAAGGTTTTTGACAGTCAGAGAGCTATACTCTCCAGTGAATAATTAAGACTTGACTCACCATCTACGGCTACGGTGTGCGCTTCGGTTTAAATGCTTGATCTTATCTTCGAACTTATAACCATAAATCATTCTCTTTGGTTCTGTTATTCTATCTAGCCCATGTGTCTCTCAAAAAAAAAGTATCGAGACGAAATAACAACAGCCAGTGGGGTTTCATGAAAACCCATGGCTTTTAAATGCATAGGCTATACACAAAAACGAATCCTCGTGTTATAAATTCAAATAAAACAGTCGATCTTTTTCTCTTTGAAAATAGCAGATCTACAAGCTCACACTGCATCATTGTGAGCTTGTAGATCTGCTATTTTCAAAGACTGAAAACCAGAGATAGAAATACCCCCAAAAACCAGCATTTATACACTTTATATCCAACAATTACACGGGCGTAGAGAGACACCTTACCTTGGGTATCCAAATGTATTCATGAGTAGTGTAGGGCGATCCAAAGGCAGGTTATATTCCCTTTGTAATCCATTTATAAGGAGAAAAACAACCAACAAGCCTTTTAAAATCCCTTCAAAATGTCACGCTCCATTATTTTGTCCCCAGCACTTTTCTTATCCAGTTGCGCACAGAAATAGATTCCGATCGCCAGAGAGAGTCTCACTGCTCCCTGCCTGCACTGGTGTCCGTGTCTCTCTCTCTCTCTCCTGTTGGGACTGATCTTCAAAGCGCCTGCTACACTACAGCGATCAAACATCATCCCCTCCTCCTCATATACAACCAGCCCCTTCTCCAACTACTATTAACTTTGGGAAAACCAGAGGGAAAAACATAAACATTAAGGGTGCGTCATTCTGTCGACGCTGGCTGTGCGCTCAGGGCTGAATGATTGACCATAAAGCCAATCATGCCAGTGCTATATTATGTGATCATGTTCAAAAATAAATAAATAAATCTGCATGAATAAATAGCCTATCTATGCGATTTAAAGCACACGCGATTTTAGGAGCTATATTTGTCCCAACAACCCTTTACTTGTGCATAGTAAAGCCAAGAAGCGACGCGGTTCAAAGAAATCTGTTACCTCTCTCTCTCAGTCCTTGTTAGTTTCCCTTCCCTGGAAGAACTGCTTATTACGGTGCAACAAAGTAACCCATTATATCTGCAACGAAAACTCACCTCATTTGTATTGATATAATGTTATCCTTTTGTTTTCCCGTAAAATCCAAAATTGTCTCCGTCCGTAGCGACTATAGCGAAGCAAAGCAACTTCTCTTCTCTCTCCGGGTCTCTCTCTCTCTCAGAAAAACAAACTAATGCACGGCAAATGGTGTAATTCGATCCATACTGAGTCAATCCATCAAGAGAGCCCTCCACAGCCTACCAATAAGCCGCGCTCTCTCTGGCTCCAGTCCCTCCCCCCACTCTCTCTCTCTCTCTCTCTCTCTCTCTCGCTCTCTCTCTCTCTCTCTCTCTCTCCCCAGTGGTGGATGGAAAAAGTACTCCAATATTTTACTTTAAAGTAAAAAGTAACAGTACTGCAATGTAGAAATACTCTGTTATAAGTAAACGTCCGGAATTCAACATTTAGTTGAGTAAAAGTACAAAGCATCAAAATGTACTTTGTGTACCAAAAGTAAAAGTACTTTATGTTTTATAATGTATACCTGCTGCAAAGTAACTAGTAACTCATTTTTCAAATAATTGTAGTGGAGTAAAAGTACCTACAACATTTGCCTCTGAGATGTAGTGGAGTAGAAGTAAAAGTATAGACAATTAGAAATACTCTGTCTCCAGTCAAGGAAAAGTACCTCAAAGTTGTACTTAAGTACAGTACTTGAGTAAATGTACTTAGTTACCCTACACCACTGTCTCTCTCCCTCCCCCCCTCTCTCTCTCTCTCCCTCTCCCTCCCCCTCTCCCTCTCTCTCTCCCTCCCCCTCTCCCTCCCTCTCTCTTGCCGTGGCTTTTGGCAACTCTCCCTGGCTAGAGCGTTTTATTCCTGCCTGGAGAGAAAAGAAAGAGGCTGCCCCCACCTCTCTGGAGTGACCCTGTGTTGCCCCCCTTCTCTTAACCCCATCCCCCACTCACTCAGCTGAGTGCCTTGTAAAAATCTTTTCAGCAGCTTCAGAATTGTTGCTTAGTAAAAAAAAAAAAAGAGAGACACAACACAATTGAACACATACTATTTGCATGAGGGTGATATGTTATCTGCCGTTTTATCCACTCTGCCTTAGCGCAGTAAGGAACAAAGCTAAGATGTGATTGCATCTTACACTATCCTGAAAGTCAGGATGAAATCAGGATTCCTCAGGATTCCTGATGTGTAAAAGATAAATCTGTGTATGCAGGCGCATACTCAAATGCTTATTTTTAAGTAAAAGTATTAATACTGCAAATGTAAAAGTACTCCGTTACAAGTAAAAGCCCGGAATTCAAAATGTACTTGAGTAAAAGTACAAAAGTATTGGAATTAATATGTACTTAAAGTACCAAAAGTAAAAGTACAATCGGTTTGAAAATAGCAGATCTACGTTGTGATGCGACGCGTTGTGAGCTTGTAGATCGGCTATTTTCAAATATCCAAGGTATAAAGTAGGGCTAAAGTGGTTAAGGTATGTTTTATAATATTATAATTTATATCTGCAAAGTAACTAGTAACTAAAGTTTTCAAATAAATGTAGTGGAGTAAAAGTACAATATTTGGTTCCGAGATGTAGTGGATTAGTAAAAGTATTGGAATTAGGAAATAGTCAAGTAAAGTACAAATACCTCAAATATGAACTTAAGTACATTACTTAAGTAAATGTACTTAGTTACTTTACACCACTGTATGGATCTGTCCTTGTTTTTTATGTTTACTTTCAGCAAGATTTGAGACACAAATGACACAGGACTTATGGAGATGCTCTGGCAATGTAAACACATCTTTTCTCGTGTCAATAAAGCTAAACTGAACTGAATTGAGTGAATTGAGATTAGATGACATACCAGCACATTGTGTCCTGTAATCTACTGGTGTCCACACATGCATGTGTTTATGCATGCAAAGTACAGGCTTGAATGGCCGTGTCTTATCAGGGCAGGTCATTCCAGTCAGGGCTGCAACGTCACAATGGTTTGCTCATTTGCACCCCATTAGAAAGACAATCTAACAGATGTGTGTGAGGATGCAGCGCAGCCACGCGAGCACACACTCCTGACACCTCTCACACTATGAGTTGCAAATGTGGCATCTGCATCTGAATGCGGCTTCCACAGGAAACACTAGTTCTGTGATCGCTGATCGGCCTGTCCTGATAACTGTGCTGGCACCGCATGCTGCTTCTTGTCTGGTTGCCTGTTCTTCTGAGTTCTATCTGGCCGTGTTCTCTTTTTTATCAGATCGTAGAATACGGCCTGTTCAACATCTCCTCCAAACCCACCTTCCCTCATTTGCATCGTTCTCTGACCATAGCCAATGAGGAGAGCTATTTACCCTCATTTGCATTGTTCCCGACCCGTCACTCTTCCAGGCCATGGGATGGCTAATGGGGTGTGTGGAAGCCTAGGCTATGGGGTAATACTGAAAACGACTCTCATTGGGCGCTTTTCGACCGGCAAAGAACCGGTTCGGGTTCTTCCTCCCGTCTATGGGATGAACCAGAGGTGAGCTTTTCCACCGAGAACCGAGTTGGTTCCGAACTGTAAAAGTTCGGAACGGGAACCACAAAATCCTTGGTTCTTTTGGTTCAATCTGGTTAAATCTAGTGGAAACGCAAGCCGGTTTGCGTCCGGTTCACAAGAACGAACCAAGGTTCCAAGAAAGTTGAACGGCACTGGTTCTTTAACCAAGGTTCTTTTGGTGGAAAAGGCCCCTTATAGAGAAGGAGGCTAGGAGCAGGAGGACGGACGGCACGGCAGAATCACCGTCATTTCTCTCATTTCTGAAATACATCGCCCTGTCATTCATATTGATTCCCTGTTCCTCAAAACACAGCACAATGTGCGTCCCCTATCAGTTAATTATGGGATGCATCTTTTAGTTTTCCAAAAACAGGAAGATTCTGTGCGGCAAGCTGACATTATCAATACCTTATTTTCTCTCAAGCAGTCGGTCCTGTGTGTGTGTGTGTGTCAAGAGCGAGAGGCTACAAATACATACATGGACCACTGGTCCATTTGGTTCCATCAACATTCTTGCAAAGATATTTTGGTCAGGTCGGATACTCAAGTGTAAATGCGTTGGAATGTCAGCGATATGACTGTGGGTGTGTGTGTCACACACCCACAGCCTTATTATTCTTTCTTATGCTAAAGAAAACGACAAGTACGACCTGATATATAATGACTTTTGTCATTTCTAGTTTTTCGTATATCTCAGGTTCTCTTTGCTTTTTTTTCATTTGCATGTCTATGTCTACCTGATAGGATCCCGTTGTCCTTTTTATTTATTTATCTACCTCTCCTTTTGACAGAGGATGCCTGTGTCTCCTCAGGAAGCCTCTCTCCTCTCTTTTGTATGCATCCCGTCTGTCTATTGACTCTGGTGCGTCCTGTGAGGACTGAATCAGCAGGCGCATCCATCATTTGGGGAGATGGATAAATCAATGTGTCAAAGTTTTGGGCACATATATAGGTGCTGAATGTGGGGATGGATGGACAGAGGAGGTGGGTGTGTGTATTCATGAGCACCCCCACCCCCACCGTGAGTCTGTGCGATGGCTGTTTGTCAGTGTGATGGCACTTTAATAGCGTTTAGTGCAGGGGTCTTCAACAGGTGGGTCCGGGACCCCTAGGGGGTCCTCAGAGTTACAACAGGGGGTCCTCCAAATCTTTGTTTGATAGAAACTTTTTTTCTCATTTTTTATATTAACCACTTGAGAACTTTAGACAAAAATAGCTGATCTACAAGCTCACAACGCCTCGAGGCGTTGTGAGCTTGTAGATCGGCTATTTTTGGCAAAGAGGCTTGGTGTAGAGGGGAAAAAGAGCACACCAAGTTGAGTGAAAGATCAAGTTTATTAAGTATTGGTGGTTCAAGTGGTTAAATATCTGAAAACACAAATTGACATGAATCCATTATAAAAGCTGAACTGGTTTTTCACAAAAGTGTCTCGCGATGTGAGGCGCTGTGTGCTTGTAGATCGGTTATTTTTTTTCACTACTTTAAGTCATTTTTCAAATAATAACAAAAAAAGGATGGTTTTGGACATTTGGACAGTTTCCACCCGACAGCGACGATGTGGGAGTTGTCGGTGGATTGATGCCGAGTCTGTATAATCACACAGATATGGTAGTAATAGGACTGAAACAGATGGGCGAATAAAAAGGTCAGTGAATAACTTGAAGATGGACAGATGAAGGAATTGATGTGAGAAAGGATGGAGAGATGGATGGTGGGAGACTAGCGATATGCGTGTAGGACGGGGGGGTATAGGTTAGACAGATGACAGAAGGTCCCATAGCCTGCTACGCTCCCTTGGGTCCCCTGCAGTGTGTGCGTTAACCCCAGGGGATGTGCAGGGGTGGGGCCTGTTGCATGTGAGGGCTTGGCCTTTAGGCCGAGCCTGCCATGGAGAAGGACACCACAGTCACTCCCTAATTTACTGCCTGAAATGTCACTACAGATGGTCTGAAGGTCTAGGATGGGAGCCCGCAGTATTAAAGCTTAATTTATACTCCTTCGCGCGAGGGTGTCGCTTGCCAAAAATAACACATCTACAAGCTAACATGCAACACGTTGTAACTCGTGGATCTGTTCATTTTTGCAGCCGACACATTGTAGTGCAGATCAGCAGTTGGCTTTGTGTTCAGAGGGAGATATTAATGCCATGTTCCCTGTCTCATCATTTCAAATTTGCATGCACAGTGTGGCGAGATGACAGTCAAATTATAAATGCGAGAACGTTTTGCCAAGTAACTTTACTAGCTATTTTACTTCACCAGTTGGTATTTCAAGTGGCTGGTGTGTAACTAACGTCAGTCTTACAGGAACATCTAAATGCCCATACACACAAAATGGACTTGCCCATACTACTACAAGTGCAAAATAGTTTTTACCCCTTTTTCTTCCCAATTTAGTCGTTATGCCAATTGATTCCTCCCCACACACATTTTTGTGTCATCACTGCTGTTGTATCCTACTGACTCACCTGCCAGTGAGGAGCCCTTCGTCCTACTCCTCCCGCCCAATACTCCCTGCTTACAGGTGCCTCCCCAGCCCGTAGGAGTACGGTACATGCGATGACCAATATCACCAGGCATCCAGTATTGCAGTTATTGCACCTAGTCCTAGACTGCCACCACACCAACGCAACTCCTTGCAAATAGTCGCAACTCTTGCAAAAAAATAAAATAAAACAGTTTTAAGGCCATGTCACACCCAATACAACTCCTTGCAACAGCCATTGGAGATAATGGTTGCAAGTAGTTGCATGCAACATTTTTGTTGCAAGGAGTTGCGACTAGTTGCATTGGTGTGCACTGGCCTTAAGGCACTATAATGATAACTGTTGCCATAGTTCTGGTGTGAACTTTGTCATCAACTTAAGCTAGAACCTTTTTGAAATAATATCTTTATTATAACTACTTATAATTATAAAGAGATCTCTGTATCTGTCTGTCTGTGTCCCTTTTATGCCCATATATGGAGATCTCTGCCCTTTGGGCGGCCAAGCGTCTAGTCGGGTGCCGGCCTACTCGGGAACGATGTAAATAGGGAATGAATGCCCCACCCTTTAATGCAAACCCCATTATACCTGTTGTCATAGGACCCGTTTTGCCTGTGTCCATTTATGCCCATATATGGAGATATCATGCCCATATATGGAGATATCTGTATGTCTGCGTCAATTTTATGCCCATATATGGAGATATCTGTATCTGTCTGTCTGTGTCCCTTTTATACCCATATATGGAGACTTCTGCCCTTCGGGCGGCCAACCATCTAGTCGGGGACCGGCCTACTCGGGAATGATGTAAATAGGGAATGAATGCCCCACCCTTTAACGCAAACCCCATTTATCTGTTTGCCTGTGTCCATTTATGCCCATATATGGAGATATATTTCTGTCTGCGTCCATTTTATGCCCATATATGGATATCTCTGTATCTGTCTGTCTTCATCTTGAATCGCGGTTATGAACTCCACACCGCGGTATGCATTTCAACGCGGTATAGCGGTTATTGCACCCAGCCCTACTCCTCTGAAACAAATTATATTATATATACTGTATTTGTGGTCTCCTATACTGTATGTGCTCGGGATAGTAATTGAGAATTGACAATATGGTATTGGCTCTTTGGGCAGGATTTTAAAAGTGTATTGTTCATTTGCAACATTGACGTTCTTGTGTCTCCCTCACTCCCTCTCTCTCTCTCTTTCTCTCTCTCTCTCACACACACACACACACACACACACACACACACACACACACACACACACACACACACACACACACACACACACACACACACACACACACACACACACGCCTCCTCCAACTCCACTCTGTTATAGAGACGGCGCGACACCGAATGTTCTGGAGGGTTGGGTTAGCGACTAATGCAGATGCCTCACTAGCACTGACGGCTGGCTGCGTACATACCAGACATTCTACAACCGATTTTCGGCCACACAGACACGTATCAACGGCCAAACATAGGCTTGGCGTGTCACTGCTTTAAGGCTTTCCATGTTCAGTTTTCTGCCCAACCTCTTACGCCTTCACACAAATAAGTGACCCTCGTAATGATGAAGGCTGAAACATCCTTAGGGCTGTCACGATTATGACATTTTACATGACAATTAATTATCACTCAAATAATTGCGATTAACGATTTAATTGTGTTTTTGTCATTGACAATTACATTTCTGTTTGGCTTTTAGGCTTTGAAGTTGCACATGGTAGATATGACACATGACCTGAATATACAAAGAAAATACTGACATATTTGACAGCTTTAAGGCTCTTTTCCACCGGCAGCGATAATGATGACGATAACGATTTAAAAAAGTGGGTTTTCAATTGAAGTGGATCGGCAGCATCCACCCAACACCGATAAAGACAACGATAGCCGATCAACAACGATGTGGTTAAGATCACATTGATATGGAACTGGGTCTCTGACAAACAGCTCGAGGTGTATTCACTTCCCAATTCTAAATTCCATTTCCATCATGACAAAGAAGAGGGAAGGTGGTGTACTTGGACAGTTGTGCAATGTAATATCAATCAAGCCAAACAAAACCATTTTGATCGTGGTATAGTTTTCTTAACAGAAAGAATGAGGAGAATTACGGTAGCAGCAGGTTGGTAACAAGCATTGACGTGCAGAGAATGTTAGAGAGGCAGGGGCTGAAATTTCTAAAAGGGCCTTTTGTTGAAAATATCGAAAATAGCAGACCTCCAAGCTCACAACGCGTTGCAGCACGACGCGTTATGAGCTTGGAGGTCGGCTATTTTCGGTGCTTCATACCACACTGAACTAAGCATAATCAAGTGAACACTGGAGATGTGGCGTAATGGCATGGATTTCTACACCGAGAGAGGGCAATTATTTCAACATAAGATGCTGCATTCAAGTTCAGGAGAGTTTGGACAAGGCAATTTGAATGCTGCCTTCAGGTATGGCATGGAAAGAGGGGGCATTTGCATTTCTTTCACCATAGTAAAAACTGCATTCATGGTCTGGGAGATAAAAGGGCAGGGGCTCCAGCCCCCTTTGATGTCTATGTGTGCATGTGCCTGGTAACAAGGATGGCTGTCTTTGTGCCTTTCGTCTTGGCACTGAGTGTTCCATCAGATGGTCGTCTCTATGGGTGGGGGCAGTCTGGACCGAGCCTCTGTGGTGACCCCTGATTGATTAAGAGGCCATTTCTGGCTCTTCGGCTGCCCTGGGGCACCATTTGTCACCTGACTGTGCAAGCCTGCCGAGATGGGTCTTGTCCTCCAGAATCTACATTAAAGGGATATTTCACTTTCGAATAAAATAATCATAAAAACGTAATGGATAGTAATGGAAAAATCATGCCCCCCCCCCCCCCCGCACACATTAGAAGGACGTTCTAATGCGTGAGGCCGCCGTGATTTTTCTATTACTTTTTCCCCCTCATTTATTACTTGCGCCAGCAGAGCGCGCAAGTACTACTTTCGGTGCCGTCTGTTGCAGGGCCTTTAGCCAATGAGGGAGCAGCGTTCTTGGTGACGTCACCACCAACAAGTGCGACCTGATATAAATAACAAGGTGCGAGTTGGCGCCTTGAGTGTGCCAACTTGCACCTTGAGAGTGCCTACTTGCCCACCCACACATACAGACAGCACCGAAAGTAGTTCTTGCACACTCTACCACAGTGGTTCTCAACCTTTTCAGGCCGCGACCCCCAAAAGAGTCATCTTTTAACTGGGGACCCCCCACCCTGACGAGCACTAAGAGTTGAGGCATTACATTTTGTATAACATGGTTCTATTGTGAAAATAGCAGATCTACATGTTCACAACGCCTCGCGTCGCCAGGCGTTGTGAACATGTAGATCGGCTATTTTCACAATTTCTGCCTCTAATATTTGACAATTTGACCAATGTTTAATTTGCCATTTTAGAGGTATTAAAAGGTCTTAAATTGTCACGTTAGAAATGTGCAGATACCCTCCATACACTTAAACTGTATGTTGGTTTGTTTACTGTTGTGTGAGAAAACAATGTTGCACACTAAACTAATCATCTGGGGACCCCCTGGGGGTCCCGACCCACAGGTTGAGAACCATTGCTCTACCATATATTATATGACCACAAGTGCACAAGTCGCAAGTTGGCACCTCGAACAGAGTGCAGTCTAGTTTTTGGAGCTGTGTGAAGCACAGGCTCCCTATACGTGGCCGTGTGGGTCTGTGTGTGTGTGTGTCTGTGTGTGTGTCTGTCTGTGTGTGTGTATGTAGCCTGAACTTCCTAAACTTCGGCACGCCACTAGTCCCACAGTTTTGCCACCACACACTCGCGCCATATGTCAAATCGACCGGCTTACTCGGGAATCGTGGGCTATTACTTTTCTAAGAGAAAGGTTCTATAGTTTAATTGATATTAATTTATTAGTGAATTAATTTTCCCCATTGACTTATAATGGGAATTGCAAAAACTCACATTCAATTATTTGTCTCTCGCAAACCATAGGGGGCTAGAGTTTCAAGACTTGGAGAGGAGGTTCATAATGATTTCAAGGATTAAATAAAAAATAATTGTGTCATTTGGCCGCATGGTGGCGCCATAACACCCCACTTTACGTTTTGGCATGTAACTCTTGAACCGTAGGTCGGAAAATTAAAAATATTTTTTCCCTGGATTCCTTGGGTCATGACGCATCTCCCCATATAGGCCACGCCCATTTGCGCCATGACAGATTTTCCGCCATCTTGAATTTTCTCCAAAACACACTTTTTGCTCCTTTCCTACATATTTTCTTCAAATGTCACAAAAAACGGTACACATGATCCACACACACACACACACACACACACACACACACACACACACACACACACACACACACACACACACACACACACAGCTCCACTTCACACGGGTGTGATTTTTTATATATATTTTATTAATTATTTATATTTATTTTATTTGAAAGTGAAATATCCCTTTAAGACTTTTCTCTCTAAAGCCCCAACTCAGCCCAATCCTTTTGTTAGAGTCACCCATGATAGAAATGCGTTCACTTTAATTGCCTGTGTAGAATTTTCAATACTCACCAAATTACACGTGGACACTGAACCATATACTATTTCACTAAGCCTTTAAACCTTAGTTTTATTTGAAAGAATATAATGGGGGAGGGGCGGGGGACATTTTAAGCCTTTATTTGATTGAGACAGGAAACACAGGGAAAGAGTAGTGGAGTGACACGCAACAAATGGTCCGTCTGGTCGGGGATACACACAGGGGTGTCGCACCAAATTCTGGGCCCTGGGTACAAGGGTTCACTGCGGGCCCCCATGAATGTTCTTCATAGGGGGAGGGGGTTTAACCCATTTAGACTGGGAACGCATTATTTTGTGCTTTAACTATTGAAAAATAGCAGATATACAAACTCACCGCGTGTCACCGAGTGCCGCGCTGCGAGCTTGTAGATCTGCTATTTTTGAAAAATCATGTTTTTTTTTTGTCAGTGGTGCTCAAACATTTTCATGTGAAAGGACCCCCAAAATTATATGTATTTGGCCACAGACCCCCATCTCAAAATATTTAGTTCCAGGGACCCCCCAGAAGTAAAATTTGAGTTACAAATGTTCGCTTAAAAAGATTTGCACACATTTTCACGATTTTTCTAAACTAGCAGATCTACAAGCTCGCAGCGCGGCACTCGGTGACGCGCTGTGAGCTTGTATATCTGCTATTTTTCAATAGCTAAAGTATAGAATAATTAAGGCCCCTCCACCTTGGGCCCTGGTAACTCAGTCCCACTTTTCCTCCCCTTGTGACGCCCCTGAATACAAATTGGGGACGGGGACTCCCAGCAAGGCAGTTGAGCCCATGTGGTACATGCCCTAGCCGTGCACTTGGCTATCGGGTCACCCCATAAAAAAGTGTAACTTTTTAAGTGAGTTTAAACTGCTCATGACTTACCATACATCAACTGTACTCCGCCTAACGCCTCCGCACACGATTCAGATTAACCAAAGGTCACACGAGTGACAAATAGTTCGTTTTGACATGCAAACTGAAAGTGGTGAAAGAGCCCCTGCAATCTGCAGTGAGCTGACCTGTGCTATAGCTTGGGCACACTGATCCATCAGCCCTACTTATTTATTTATTTATTTGTTTATTCGTTTATTTTTGCTTGAGACTGGAGAGAAGCAAATTTGTTTTGCCATAACCTATTTGGCACTTTGGGAAATGAATCAGTCTGCTTTGACACAATCCCGAGGACTATCACATGTGTTTACTCCCAGAAACGCATGGGAAGGTATATGAAATGAACACGGATGCCCCGAGATGGTAGTAATAAGGCTTAGTTATTCCTACAGGGAAAATGAGAATGCTAATGATATTCATAGCCAATGCTGTGGGTAATTTGCAGCTGGCGATGGCTGCCATAACAATATGAACTGCCTGGTGATTGAGGGACTCCCATGAACATTTTTGACTTATTATTTATTGATCCTATTTCAGGTTCTATCCCAATGTTGACGTCTGCGACGCTTGTGTGAGAGGGCTCACGTGTCAGATGTATATCACATTTCCCCGGCACGTGGGCGGACACAGCCAGGGGTGTGGCGCCAAATTCTGGGCCCTGGGTACAAGGCTTCACTGTGTTATTTTGTGCTTTAACTATTGAAAAATAGCAGATCTACAAGCTGCGAGCTTGTAGATCCGCACTGCGAGCTTGTAGTTCTGCTATTTTTAAAAAATTGTGAAAATATGTGCTTTTCTTTGGAGGTTTTTTGAAAAACCTATGTTTCTATGTCAGTGGTGCTCAAACCTTTTCATGTCAAGGACCCCCAAAATGTATTTGGCCACCACAGACCCCCATCACAAAATATTCAGTTCCAGGGGCAGGGACCCCCCCAGAAGCAAAATTGGAGTTATAAATGTTCGCTTAACTCATACAGTGCCCCGGGCCACAAGTGGCCGCTAGAGTGCCAGAAATATCTCTATAGGCATTTGCTCTAGCTTCCGTCGACACTGCCCCAAGTGGGATTTCACTCCAGCCACTGTTATGTATGACGAGAGGAGGAAGATAGCTTACACTTAGTAGTGTGAAGCCCGATCTAAAGCTATTTCAGTCGCAAAAAAAACTTTCTCTTTGGTCTGGGAACACAATTCAGAGAAAATCCTCTCTAAAGATGTGACTTATTATTGGAGTGGGCGGCGCGATGCGGCCGTTTGCGCGAATACGGCCCGTGGATGTCCGAGTGTCGGCCCCGGGCATGGATGGAAATTTAGACCGGGGCTTCGTTGAGGCCTCCGATTAAATAATTCATTTTATTAAATATCCCGGACTAGTTCGGGATAGGCACCCTGGAATACGTCGCGCCGCCGACAGTATAGATTGAGGTTTTTTTGGGGGGCTCTAAACTTTATTTTAAACCATTTTCAATGGAATAAATCGTCGGACCATCTAGCGTCTCTCGTTGGTAAGCGCTGGACGAGCCAGGACCACCCACGTTGTCCCAAGCAGCTCAGGGTAAGTAAAATAGCAAATAAAATATTGTATTGGATTGAAAATATCCCGAACTTGTTCGGGATAGGCACAAATAGGGTTAAAAAATACATATGTTCAAAGATTTGCACACATTCTCACGACTGCGCTGCGAGCTTGTATATCTATTTTTCAATAGCTAAAGCATAAAAATAATTAAGGCCCCCCCACCTTGGGCCCTAGTAATTCAGTCCCACTTCCCCCCCCCCTTGTGACGCCCCTGGACACGGCTGCCCCTCATGTCTTGTGCCTGAAATAAATAGCTGTGTAGCTGTTGCCACAACCTTGACACCATTAGGACAATGCCGCCACCTCAAAAGGTTACAGTTCTTCGGGGCACTCTGACACTCTAATTCACTGACTCGCCGCTAGCAGTATCCCCCCTTCTTGAGCCATGATTTATACTTGGTTGTTCGCCAAAAATAGCGCGCTACAAGCTCACAACGCATCGTGTTGTGTCGTACCACGGCGGAGTATAAATTAAGCAGGGGTTGCAGAGATTTTCATTATATCCAATAATGATAATAAATGCTTCCTCCCTCGTACCATGCACTTCATTACTGCACTGGACCCATGCATTTTACGGTCAAATCCATCATCGTGGCTCTGGTAATGAACAAACGTAGCAGTCAACCGCACAGGTGATCCCACTCGGTGTCATCTTTCCATTATCAAGTTGACGTGTTAATGAAAAAGATGACATTATGAGAGTGAGGATGTATAACTTTATTATTGATGGCAGCAGACAGGCGGTGGATTTAACGCTGGCTGAAGTAATGGTGTGAATGTGAATTGGGGGGGGGGAGGGGGGCTTTAGAGGTTGCTCTGTTCACACGCTCTCAGGGATAGGTCCACTGCTGTCTCTGAATATCCTCATAGACCAGGGGTCTTCAACGTTTTCAGGCCAGGGACCCCTTAGCTGAGAGAGAGATGAAGCAGGGACCCCCCACTACATACTGTATAGAATTGTGTTGCACATTAAAAGTTTTCATAGATTTCTTAGACAGCTTAGACTTGTTTGACAGCACTGGCATCATGTTGGAGTAGTGTGTATTTTCAGACATTTAACCACTTGAACCATCGAATACTTTAGTCTGCTCTTCTTTTCCCTCTACAAACCTCTATGCCAAAAATAGCCGATGTACAAGCTTACAATGCCTCGCAGCGTGAGGCATTGTAAGCTTGTAGATCTGATATTTTTGACTAATGTTCCAACCAGAATAGGGATGCTAGCGTTCAAGTGGTTAATGTAAAAAAAAACATGTTCCCATCACACAAAGATTTGGAGGCCCCTGTAGTAACTCTGAGGACCACGTAAGGGTCCCGGATCCCCTGTTGAAGACCCCTGTCATAGACAGATTGAAGCCTACTTTGTACATCATTGCATGACTTACTCAGCTAAACAACGCAATGCTTCCTTGGTGTCAAATTTTCTTTTTCTTTTTTAAACTAGGCTGCAATCTGTCGAGGCGCCAACTTGCGCCTTGTGCACTCGTGGCCATATATGGCCTACTTGTGCGGCAGCAGAGCTCGCAAGTACTGCGATCGGTGCTGTTCGGTGCTGTCTGTACGTACAGTATGTGGGTGGGCAAGTTGGTAACACTGTCGAGGTGCCAACTCGCGCCTTGTTATTTATATCAGGTCCCACTTGTCGGTGGTGACGTCACCAAGAACGGGGCTCCCTCATTGGCTAAAGGCCCTGCCTTTGTACTGACGGCCGGAAACAGACGCCACCGAAAGTAGTACTTGCGCGCTCTGCTGGCGCAAGTAATAATAAGTACGAAGCATATTATCTCTTCTCAATTCCTCGACAAACGCACGCACATGCTCAGACAGGTGTTGATGTGCAACATGCTGACTGTATGGTGAACAGCTGTGAGTGGGAGCACGGCCCTGGGAGGGAACTGTTGCTCAGCAGACCTCTCTGCCGGATGCAGCATTACGCACACTCACACACACTCACACACACACGCACGCACGCACGCACGCACGCACGCACGCACGCACGCACGCACGCACGCACACACACACACACACACACACACACACACACACACACACACACACACACACACAGAGAGACTTGGGCAGCTGTAGGGTGGCATATGTGGGGCCCGAAGCCAACTGTAACACCACCCACACTGAGCTCACTGTCTCCATTCATGATATTCTACCTCTGCATCCAGAACGCAGCCTTCACTAGATATGGTCTTCAACTGCACACTCCAAACCTCTGGAATCCCCCTCCCCCAGACGTAATCTGCTCTAACCCATGGCTCCCAGGGGTGTCACACCAAATTCTGGGGCCTGGGTACAAGGATTCACTGTGGGGCCCCTGTGCTTTAACTAATGAAAAATAGCAGATATACAAGCTCACAGCGCAGCACCGAGTGCCGCGCTGCGAGCTTGTAGATCTGCTATTTTTGAAAAATCTTGAAAATCTTTGAATATTTCAAATCCTTCAAAGGTTTTTTGAAAAACATATGTTTCTATGTCACTGACATAGAAACTTTTTGCTCAAAAGGACCCCCAAAATGATATGTATTTGGCCACGGACCCGCATCTCAAAATATTTAGTTCCAGGGACCCCCCCAGAAGCACAATTTGAGTTACAAATGTTCGCTTAAAAAATACATATATTAAATGATTTGCAGACATTTTCCCGACTTTTCAAAAATAGCAGATCTACAAGCTTTTGATTGATTGATTGAAGACTTTATTAGAAGTTTGCATAGGTACAGTTTCATGACGGTACAGTTCACTGGTACAAGGTCAACTAAAAGGAGATCCTAGGAAAGCACTTGGCTTATTTACACGGGAAACCATTGAAATATCTCATATAACGTTGAATGACAAACGGATAGAACACAGTACTATGCAGTAGATATAGTAAAAAAAAAAAAAGAAACAGTGCAAAAATATATATATATACAGTAGTAAGTAAAAAACAAAGAAGGGTCAGGGGAGGGTAAGGTTTGTTATTGCCAGTTGCGAACGGCTGCCGCCTGTAAGTGGTTTTTCAAGGCAAAAAAAAAGCTTGTAGATCTGCTATTTTTTAATAGCTAAAGTATAAAATAATTCCAGGCCCCTCCACCTTGGGCCCTAGTAACTCAGTCCCACTTCCCCCCCTTGTGACGCCCCTGCTGGCTCCAACCAGTCCTACCCCCCACCACCCTAAAAGCCTACAAGTGCTGGCCCAAATATTTACCTATCCCCCCTCCCCAGATATCCTAGCACTAGCCGTAAGCCCCCCAGCATGAGACCCCTGTCACTATACGCCCTGGTTGGTGGCTAGCCTGCTGGTCAGGCCAGCTAAAGTTGTCCGTGGAGCGGTGAGGCGATCGGGGATTTATGGGAAAAGCCCTTTATCCATGGGGACTTTCTCTACAGCCTGTGAGGGAGCAAATAAATGTCCCACGTCAGCAAAACACTATAAATGCTGCAAATGGCATCTTTTCTATTTGGTCAGGGATGGCAAACAAACTTTCGGATAAAGTGAACACACAGCCTCTAGTTCAGTGGTTCTCAACCTTTTCTGGCCACGACCCCCCCCCCCCCCCCCCCCACACACACACACACACACACACACACACCCTGACGAGAACTAATAGTTGAGGCATTACATTTGTATGACACGGTTCTATTGTGAAAACAGCAGATCTACATGCTCACTACGCCTTGCGTTGCGAGGCGTTGTGAGCTGTTTTCACAATCTCTGCCTCTCATATTTGACAATTTGGCCAATGTTTAATTTGTCATTTTAGAGGTATTAAAAAGTCCTTAAATTGTCACTTTAGAAATGTGCATATACCCTCTATAGTCTATACACTTAAACTTTATGTTGGTTTGTTTACTGTTGAGTGAGAAAACAATGTTTCACATTAAGTTAATAATCTGGGGACCCCCCTGGGGGTTGAGAACCACTGCTCTAGCTGACAAACAAAGCTAAGGCTGCGCACGTGGAAAAATGGACAGATATTCCTGCACACTGTAACTCCACAGATAATTCTAACGTTTAACTCATCCGCAGCCATCCATGGATTTACGGCTCCATGAGTGAGTGGGGGGGCTTTGTGGGATGCGACGATAAATGCTGATTAGCCTCAGTGGTGGACAATTCTGAGGGGTTTAAGCTCCCAGGCCTTGGGAATGTCAATGGCCTCTAGATCCAGGCCAGGTGTTCACACACAGTTGTCCGCTGGGGGCAAGGGTGTGTGTGTGTGTGTGTGTGTGTGTGTGTGTGTGCACGCGTTTATTTGCATGAGAGGAAACGGCAAGAATGGCCTTGCCCGCATGACAATAGTAAGTGCTGGGATTTGAAAGGAAAGCCCATAATAGTATGTTGGAATAGCAGTGAGAACGGCGATGTACTAGGAACTCACTGGTCCATTCTCACCGTTGAGTACTCAACGGTGTCTATGAATGCGGATGCTTTCAACGGAGGAAAACACATTGTGTGGGTATTTGTGCGTTTTCACATGCCATCTCATCAGATACACACACTCCCCAGCCCACCCTCACCCGTTTGAAATGAGTCCATTTGCTGTTTTACCACCTTTTACTCACCCCGGTCCTTATCGAGCTTGTCCAGACAGGGAGCAGTTTTTAGGGGGAACATGGTGACTTATGATTTTCAATAAAAATGACGGTAAATGATGAGTCCATATACTCATTCTTTTGT
Organism: Nannobrachium achirus; assembly: GCF_963921795.1. NCBI lineage: Eukaryota > Metazoa > Chordata > Actinopteri > Myctophiformes > Myctophidae > Nannobrachium > Nannobrachium achirus. The sequence goes on along the minus strand of NC_137816.1, from coordinate 45,094,221 downwards.
TATTGCTTGACGTCTATGGCTTGCGAAATAGCTCTTTTCCTCTGGTTTTGACACGCCCCATTGCCAACAGCAATGAAACAGCGAGCAGGAAGGGGAGGCGAAGAGTAATTTTTACTCCACGACGCCCCCCTCATTCACTCGTATACAGTACATATAGGTCCCTGACCAAGCCCAGCTGAATGTGTACCACTCCCCTTCATTGTCACCTGTCCCTTTAATGAAGGTAGCATTACGAGAGGAAGCAGGGAGGAGAGCAGCTGCAGAAGGTAATCCTGTCTCTCTAGGTCAGCTGGCCCGTCAAGACATGCTTCCGCATGTCCCACTGCAGTTAGCCTAATTAACACACGTCGCTAGGGAAATCTCTCCTCCTTAGTCCTGGGCTGCAGCGCATGCTAGCCTCTCCAGCCAGTCGCTGCAGGGTTGGTTAAAGCTTTCCATCCACCCTCGACACTTTAAAGAGGCGGTGCCGTAGTTTTGTACTTTTTCTGGTTTTCATGTGTCTAGGAGGTTGACAGTTCTTCATTAAACCCCCTGGTGTGGTTGTTATGAGCAATTATTTATTCCCTTTGTATTTGGGGTTTCTCCCTGGAGGCTGACACCTTGTGGGTCAAAAGTGCCGATCCAAAAACACAGATAGAGTGACATCATATAATCATCCCTACTTAATGAACTGGTGGGTGTGGCCACATAAAAACCTAATTTTAACTCTTTCTGTACACTTTTTTGAAAAAAAAAAATCGTCCTTTTTTTTCTAATCATAATAGATGATAATCATGTTTTAGAGGGGGAAAAATCATGGCACTTTAACGCTTTCCATCCACCCCCGACACTTTAAGTCTTTCTCTGGCCGGCTCCAACATGGCTTCTGTTTCACGACAAACTCAGGGGAACAGAGGAGCGAGCGCAGACAGAGTGCATATTTAAGCTAGGGAGGAGGAGCCACGCTTTACTCCTGGTCTTTTAAAGTTCTGCCGTCCGTCATTTATAAGCCCCGGTCTGTGTTCTGGCAGACATACACAACCCATACCATTTGGCCACTATACTTTACAGACAGCTCAGTATTAAACCCCTCCGCCTTGCCACTCGACCGTGGCTGTCGTGTTGAGTGAGACATGGAGGAAGGGGGCAGTGTGTAATCTATTCTATGCACAAGTCTCTCCCTGTCTCAGGGTCCAGAGGAATGTGACAGACAGACAGACAGACAGTAGTGGACCACGGTTGACAGAATTGAGACGTGCTACCCATGGCGTCAGACCCCCACCCCCTTTACTCCACCTATTTCCTCCACCTGTCCCTCCTCCACCAGTGTGTCTCTGGCTGAAGGAGGGGGCGCGTGGGGTGGGTTGGAGGGCATATCGGGTGTCCTTTAAAATAAAGCAGTTGTCAGGACTGGCTCGTGTTCAGCCAGGACAGGCTGCCTGGTGGAAACAGCGAGAGGGCCTCAAATAGGGATGGGACGATATGAACATTTCATATCACGATTATTGTGCCAAAAGAAATCGCGATTTACGATATTATCGCGATAATCTAAATCCATTATCTTGAGGTGGAACATTTGCCAAAAAATAGCTGATCTACAATGCATCGCAACGCGTTGTGAGCTTGTAGATTGGTATTTTTTGGGCAATGAGATTTGTTAGAGAGTGAAAAAAAGATTGGTTTAGACGTTTTTCTACCTATGTTATTATAATTTTTTCTAGATTAATATTCCTATGCTTTTGTTGTATTGTTGTTGTGTACTGACATATTATCTTGCTTATTATAGTGATGTATTACCTGCTTATTGTAAATCGCTATGGATTAAAAGCGTCTGCTAAATGCCTAAACTGTAAACTGTAAAAGGTGAATTGATCCCAGTGCATGACGGAGGACGATATCACGATAAACTAAATCTCCATGATAACGATTATCGTGAGCATTTTTTTATCGCGATAAACGATGATATCGCGTATCGTCCCATCCCTAGCCTCAAAGCAAAGCAAAGCCAAGCAGTCAGACATTTTCTTTCCCCTTGTCCTTTTAGAGACCGTTTTTTAATGGAAGTCTATTAAGTGCTCTGTAGTTATTGCATTGATTTCCCCGTCACGTTGTTGCACCAAATAAATATTTTGATAGATTTCTCTGTGTGATTCCACTGGATGCCACCTGTCAGGGGAGAGACGGGGAGAGTTTTATATTTCCCACAAGTCAGCTGTATTGAAATGAAGTCCCTGGTAAAGTCGTTAGGCTTTGCAGGCTCCATGCCAACTAATGCATGAGGGTGCACGCTCGTGCACGTATGCACGCACACACGCATGTCGCATGCACGCTTGCATGCACTGTATATCGTTGTTGACGGGTGGAAACCTTGTATATCCAAAACCGTTGGTTTTCCATTTATCATTTAAAAAAAAAAGAAAACAGCCGATCTACAAGCATTGGCGCTTTGCTTGTATATCTGCTGTTTTCACTACTTTTGTGCGACGGCCTTGTGTGATGAAGCAGGGCTTTACTTTGTGAAAGAACGTACAAATTCGAAACTTGGAGATACGAGGTTTCCACCCGAAAACGACAATATTTATATAGGGCTACATCCACATGACACATGACATACACACCCATACTCTCTCTCTCTGTCTCTCTCTCTCTCTCTGTCTCTCTCTCTCTCTCTCTCTCTCTCTCTGTCTCTCTCCCCTTCAAACACGCTCAAACATGCACACACTGTTGCGTGTTGCAGCCAGCAGAGATTAGAGGGACAGGAACCAGAGAGCAGAGAGCGCGCGCGCATGGAGCCCGAGAGTCAAAACAAGGGTGCTAGACTTGACCCTTGACCCGCCTGCCCATTGGTCTGTTGATAATATCAGCCGGCGGCTCAGGGCTGTCAGTGTACAGACATGCACAGTAAAAGCCCTGTGCGTTACGGGTCAATTTGGCTCCATTTTGTAAACACTCTCAGAGTTACAAATGGACACTGAGGATTTTATTGTGTGCAGAGAGACTCGGTGTGACAGACAAAAAGCACCTACTGTACGTCTCCTGCTCGAGCCATATCCCTTCCATTTGTTTTAACCCTTTTAGGCCTGAGGTTGATTCTAAAAACGCCTTCTAAAACCATGTTCAAATATTTATTCAAGAAATAATAATAACAAATATATCTCTGCTTGCCGGGCCAAAACCTCCTAACTCCAAAATGTTCTTTTTCGGGAAAATGAGCTCAAGTGGAGTTAGGAGGTTTTGACCGAAGGGCTTTTTACTACTTTTCATTGTTTCAATATTATTTTAACCAACACACAGACAGGGTGTTCAATAGCACATGAAAAAAAGAGAGGGCCAATCGGGTGGAGTTAGCTGGTTTGGCAGAAAGTGCGAAGTTTTGTCCCAAGCACTTTTTACTACTTTCCATTGGTTCAATATTATTTTAACCAACACTCAGATGTAAAGGGTGTTCAATAGCCCTGATTTATGCCAAAAAAAAATCAAAAACCTAAAAAATTGAGTTAAGAGGTTTTGGCCAGACAGTGACGATATAGGTCTATGTTGCTATACTGTATGTACATCATTGGTTCCCAAACACTGGGTCGGGACCCATTTGAGGGTCGCGGACACATTTTTATGGGTCCCATTTTTTGTTTCCTACATTTAGTTTTTAATATTATTTTAAAACATTTTCAAAAAACATTTCCTAAAAAGCTAGGATTTTCATGAATAAAAGAAAAATGCAATAGTTTTTCTAAGTAATTTCATTAATAAATAAAATACAAATCTAAGACATTCCATAAATTAGAAAACAAATATTTAAGAAGTAGTGAAAATAGCAGATCTAACGTCTCATTTCTCTCTTTGACCTGAAAGGTGTGGGAACCGTCCTAAAGGGCTTAACTGTAGATAGTGATGACTGTAAAGTATATTGGGTGCAGGATAATTAATGGTTTCCATTAGCTGGAAAAGCCTTCCTCTGCACTTTTCCTGCTGGATGCAGCACTGAAGCAGCTTAGTGCTGTTTCACTCCTACCTGGGGCTACAGTCAAGTGCTATCCTGCATGTTAAATAAAGACTTCCCCCATCCATGTCTCTCCTATCCCTCACTCCTCCTTTCTCTGTACTCCGTCTCTTTGAATCTTTCTACCCCCGCCACACACACGCACGCACGCACGCACGCACGCACGCACACACGCACGCACACACGCACGCACACACACACACACACACACACACACTCCCTGGTTCTTCTCTTTCCTATACTCGTGTTAAATCAAGTCCTCCCTTTTTCACTTCCCCACCCCCCCGCCCATCTCTCTTCACCCAGGCGTTGTTAATGTAATCACTGTTCTAAATTTCAATATCCCCGTAATCTACAGCATATCACTTTTCCTTCTCGTTTGTTGACTAAGGAGATTGAACGAGAGCAATGAATATCGAGTTAGAACAGAAGACAGCGGAAGAGTGATTGTGGGTTTGTTGTGCGTGTGTGAATGAGTCTGTGCGCGTGTGCTTGCGTGCGTGCGTGCGTGCGTGTGTGCATGAATTAGTCTGCGTGTGTGCGTGCGTGCGTGCATGCGCGTGTGTAGAGGTTAATTAAGGGCATGGTTTATGACTTCATGTGGATCGTGCGTGCGTGCGTGCGTGCGTGCGTGCGTGCGTGCGTGCGTGCGTGTGTGCGTGCGTGCATGCGTGCATGCGTGCGTGTATGTAGAGGTTAATTAAAGGAGTAGTTCACCCCCAAAATGACTTTTTTTCTATTGATTACTCACACCATGGAGACATGAGTTCAATAATATCTTTTGTTTTTTGTCCCATTCCTAAGACAAAAAATTGATTACAAGAAATGTACCCCCCATTGATTCTGGATGGGGACCCAAATGCATTTGGGTCCCCATCCGGAATCAATGGCACTATAATGACATTTGTGTCTTAGGAATGCAACAAATACAAAAGAATGTTATTGAACACTCCATGGCATGAGTAATCAATAGAATAAAAGTCATTTTGGGGGTGAACTATTCCTTTAAAGGCATGGTGTTCATGTGGACGTCAGACTTCATGTGGACAGTCTATGACATCTATGCTGACAGAATGATGACCTCAGTACTAATGTTTCAGCTGTGTGTGTGTGTGTGTGTGTGTGTGTGTGTGTGTGTGTGTGTGTGTGTGTGTATGTGTGTGTGTGTGTGTGTGTGTGTGTGTGTGTGTGTGTGTGTGTGTGTGTGTGTGTGTGTGTGTGTGTGTGTGTGTGTGTGTGTGTGTGTGTGTCAGGAGCTTATATCTTGCGAATTGCAGGAATGATCAGCACATTTCTTGTACATAGATGAATCTTCCTGTGTTCTGGTGAATGTTGCTATTTTGATCATTTCATCATATCAGGCTTCCTTTACTCGCATTGGAAAATGATGGGTACAATTTCAGCCATTAAAACGCAAAAAGTAGGCGTACAGAAATTGATTTGATAACTGAAGCAATTTAAGACCCATCTGTAGATGGGGGTCTGGGGGTCCTCCCCCTGAAAATGTTGAACATAGTAGAATTTCCTGTGTTCTGGTGAATTCTGAGAGTTTTATACCAAATCCAGGAGAAAGCACAATCGTCATCACATCACACATGCACAGTTTAACTCGGACATTGATTGATTGATTGATTGATTGATTGATTGATTGATTGATTGAAGACTTTATTCGAAGTTTGCATAGGAAAAGGTACAGTTTCATGACGGTACAGTTCACTGGTACAAGGACTACAAAAAGGAGATCCTAGAAAAGACTAAGCTTATTTCCATACCAAATCCAGGAGAAAGCACAATCGTCATCACATCACACATGCACAGTTTAACTCGGACATTGATTGATTGATTGATTGATTGATTGATTGATTGATTGATTGAAGACTTTATTAGAAGTTTGCATAGGAAAAGGTACAGTTTCATGACGGTACAGTTCACTGGTACAAGGACTACAAAAAGGAGATCCTAGAAAAGACTAAGCTTATTTCCATAGGAAACCATTGAAGTATCTCATATAACATTGAATGACAGACGGATAGAACACAGTACTATGCAGTAGATATAGTCAGGAAAAAAGGGGGAAACAATAATTTAAAAAAAAAGAAAAAAACATCATACAGTAGGTAAATACAAAGAGGGGTCAGGGGAGGGTAGGGCTGGGCTTTGTTTGTCAGTGACAAGCAGGGGTGTAGTTGTCCCGATTTAAAATGAAGCAACACGGAACTGAAAGTTCCAATGATTGGCCGCTAGTTGCGCTGTTCTGGCACCAGAAACAACATCCATCCGTTTCCCCCGAACTTTTACATTTCATTTTCTTACCGTAATAAACATTGTCATAAATACTTTATGGTTCCTGTCGCTGGTTTAAAGCCTCGTTTCAATCACCATGATGTGCGTTTTGTGAAAATATGGTCCAATTTATTATAATTGATGTTGTAGCAGGGTATGCTGTAGGAGGGGCTTGTGATCATAGGCTTGTGATGGTTCTTCTTCGTGTGCTTTATTTTCGGCAAGCTCAAGACAATGTCCCATGTAACCCTGCGGTTGCACATGACCGTTGGCAGCCAATAGCATTCGAGATGGTACCATTTCTACCAATGAACGTTGATTTCTTCAATGATGGCCTCACCCATACAACGGCCAAAAAAGCTTCATTTGCACAGCATAGAAACCAATGGCTTTCCTCCGTCCATATTTTTTTACAGTCTATGATGACAAGTCAACAAGCCTCCTCCACAGCAATCATCTTTATATTCTTCCTCCCTTTCTGTCTCTGACATGCTTTATGGAGCGTTTCTCTCCTGTCCCAATCTGGAGTGGAAACTCATTCTGTAAAAAATTACATTTTGTTTTGGCCTCTGGGGGCACCCCCTACTTTTTTGTGTAGAAACAGGAACTCGTTTAGGCTCCTCCCCTTTCTTAGTCCACTGCCTCCCGGGTGCTTCTGTTTAGAGCACTACGTGTTTAGGGTAGTGCTTTCCTAAACACATCTTGAGAGAATCTGTCTTGAGAGATTACTCCTGTCCTACTCCTAACCCATGGGGGCGTCACAAGGGGGGAAAAAGTGGGACTGATTTACTAGGGCCCAAGGTGGAGGGGGCCTTAATTATTTATACTTTAGCTATTGAAAAATAGTAGATCTGCAAGCTTGCAGCGCGGCACTCGGTGCACACACACACAATTTTTTAGAAGTCGTGAAAATGTGTGCAAATCTTTTAATATACAGTATGTCTTTTTTAAGAGAACATTTGTAACTACAATTTTGTTTCTGGGGGGTCCCTGGAACTAAATATTTTGAGATGGGGGTCTGTGGCCAAATACATATTATTTTGGGGGTCCTTCACATGAAAAGGTTTGAGCACCACTGACATAGAAACATAGGTTTTTCAAAAAACCTTTGAAGGATTTAGAAGACATTTATAAATAAACTTATTTTTCAAAAATAGCAGATCTAAAAGCTCGCAGCGCGCTGTGAGCTTGTATATCTGCTATTTTTCAATAGTTAAAGCACAAAATAATGCCTAATAATGCGTTCCCATGCAGTCTAAATAGGTTCCCCCTATGAAGAACATTCGTGGGGGACCCACAGTGAATCCTTGTACCCAGGGCCCAGAACTTGTCCTAACCCATGTGCATTCCTTTCATCTCTGATATACAGCTTATGTTTGCATCTTGCTGGTGATGGAGCTGAATGGACTGACCTGTGGCTCTGTCTACTATACCGGACTGTTACACAACGCCATGCATTTTATGTGCATCCTGCTGGCCACGGCCGCTGTATCATCATCAACCACCACTACGGGTATACGGAGATGAGAAAACAGCTCACTTGAGAGCGGTTCTCCAAACAATTACCTACTTCATAGGCAGGGCCGTTTGTTGTCGGGTGAAAAGGCATTCCCTTCCCAGTGCCCTTTTTTCTCATTCTGCTAAGAGGCGAATGTTGCTGACTCGGTCTATTTCTCACATCACCATCAGCCGTGCCCTTGTTGCAAGCAGCGCTGAATAGGAGCCTTTGTGCCGGCCTGTCCTTGTTGTGGCAGCCAAATAGTGGGAACAACATGCATTGTGTCAGTGCCGTTTAGCGATGGGCTGGCAGAGTGGGATGGTGCAGGGCCTGCAGGACAGGGGAAGACAGGGGCTGCTAAGAAACAGATGGAGAGATGGATAATTAAAGCAGCATCTGATTCTTATGATACTACCGGTATATTCAGTCTATGAGAGTGTCACTAATTATGTTCTTGAGCCTGACTGTGTGAGTAACGTCGTTGGGAGCCGATTCGTCAAGTTGAATCGGGTCCAGACTGTCTTACTGCAATTTGTCAAATTTAAGCCAAGTCCGCTTGTTGAAATTTGTTGAAAATGTTATGTACCCACATAAGCTGGGCTCAGACACTCACACTAGAGGAGTTTTATAAATGTCAGCGATTTGGAAATCTGTCTGCGTCACACACTACAGCAGTGGTTCCAAAACGTTTTAGCTCGAGACCCAAAAGAGAAATTAGACATTTGTCTGTGACCCAAACTAGTGAAAATAGCAGATCTACAAGCTCACAATACACCGCTTCGCACTGCCTTGGACTGTCAATTGGACCACAATTGGGCCTCGACTCACTGTTTGGGAAATAGTGCACTGCAGGATAATATATACTAGTAAGACACCTCAGACCGTTTGTCAGCCTTCTGATTGGTCCCTGAGACTCCCTGACTGGCCAACCAGAAAAATCATTCACTTTTTGCTATCGGGGGTGGAGTTGTGCAGTGAGAGAATGTTGTGTTGTGCTTTCAGCACGGTGCGCACTGTGGAGCACGGCGAGCGTGCAGTACGGCCCCGCGCGACAATAGCGATTTTGATCATTATAATGAATAAGCTTCAACAGACTAGTTCACATGAACAATATCAATGTAACTAAGAGTTTCGATTGGGTACATATATTTTAAATGGGCAGAATTACGACAGCCAGCCTATTTTGCAGTGGATTTATAGGCTGGCTGACAGAATTCCTACCCAAGATGCACTGCGCTTTCTCTCTCTGTAACTCCTCCGATCTTTTCAGAGGATTAAACTAATTAAAACATGTATTTTTGGGGGCAAATCCCTGTTTTGCAATGTAAGTACTGTACTTTGGTCTTCCCTTTTTGTATTAATATCAAGTAGATGTTTCTCTTTTGGTACTTTAAATAGCAATAATGAGGCTATGAAAAATCTTTTCCCCCCATCCACTTCCACTATAAAAAAATCTGCCATGGTGATTCTGTCCCACTGGGATTAAACAAATTAAAACATATATTTTCGGGGGAAACCCCCTGTTTTGCAATGTAACTACTGTACCTTTGTCTTCCCTTTTTATTAATATCACCTAGATGTTTTTCCTTTGGTACTTTAAATAGCAATAATGAGGCTATGAAAAATCTTTTTCCCCCATCCACTTCCACTATAAAAGAATCTGCCATGGTAAATTTGTTCTACCTAGTAACAAGAGCAAAATGGGGCGGGATTGACATACGGTCTATTCTTGTCCATCTGGCCAGTGATGTATATCGGACCAGTTACCCATATATGGAGACCCCTGGTACCCATATATGGAGATCCATGTACTGTATATGGTACATCCCTTTTATGCCCACACATGGAGATCCCTGTCTGAACCAGCCACACAGATATTGGCTGTCTTTCCCATATGAAGTCCTGTTATCGGCTTAATATTGATGACATCAGGGATCTCCATATACTGTATGGGCATAAAAGGGATTCTGTTAGAGTGGTCCCATGACATCACAACATACAATCCCTTTTATAGGTGATGTCACCTGTGATATCACCTGTGATGTCAGGAGAACCACAGTGTCAGGCGTGACCTTCAGAGATACACAGATATGTGGATAAGATGTGCCGGTTTTCATAGTAAACCTGCAGTCGCAATTATTTTAAACATACCACAGTATTGTATCACGATTATTTGGCTTGCTGGAGCACCTTGACATGCTGAGATAACAGATGTAAATAACAGAGCTAAACCTGCAGTGGCAGTGGACAAACGGTTCTGATAATGTCTGGGAGGACTAGACATGTTAGATGTTGTGTTCTTGCAACATAACAACAAGGCTCAAGTGAGATGCATGCTGTACAAAAGACCACTGGGAAAACGCCACGAGCGCAGGGGTAGAGAGATTTCTGGCAGCTGTCCAGTGCACCACAGGTTCTTTCGACCAGTCACTGTGTCAAGTGTCCTCTCTTTCACTGAACACATATCCCGCCATCACACTTGGACAGCAGTGATGTGATCATCCAGATAAATATCAAACAAAGTATCAGGCTAGCCCGATCTTCTTTTTGTAAATCGGGAGGCTTAAAGCTATACTATGTAACTTCTTTAATAAAACAAAATCTTAAAATTGTCCTAACTATTAAATCGCTAAAGTTTTAGAACACCCACTCTGTTAATTTCAGCCCCAAAAGCCTTTTCTTAAGTGTTCTACTGCGCCCGTGTGGCCGTGATAGGGGCTGTATTTCCCAGTAGGAGCGAGATCATTTAGCGACCTACAACCGGGTCGCGACGTGGTCGGTAGTTTTCAGCGACCGGGTCGCTAAATCGAGCGACCGGGTCGCTAAATCACCGACCGCGCCGCTAAATCGACCGACCCGGTCGCTAAATCTACCGACCTGCCTGCAGTTTTAGGTCGGTAGATTTAGCGACCCGGTCGGAAGATTTTGCGCCCCAGTCGGTCGATTTAGCGACCCGGTCGCTCGCTTTAGCGACGCGGTCGGTGATTTAGCGACGCGGTCGGTGATTTAGCGACCCGGTCGGGAGGTTGCGTGGCAGGTTAGCCTAACTGAGGTAACGGTCGGGAGGTTGCGTGGCAGGTTAGCCTAACTGAGGTAAGGTTACTGAGGTTAGGTTTAGGGTTAGGGTTAGGGTTAGGATTAGTAGGTCGGTGGAAGCGACCACCGGTCGGTGGATTTACCTACCCGGTCGCTGGATTAGCGTCCCAGTCGGTGGAATTAGCGTCCCGGTCGATGGAATTAGCGTCCCAGTCGGTCGATTTAGCGACCCGGTCGCTCGCTTTAGTGCCGTGGTCGGTGATTTAGCGACCCGGTCGCTCCATTTAGCGACCCGGTCACTCGCTTTAGTGCCGCGGTCGGTGATTTAACGACCCGGTCGCTCCATTTAGCGACCCGGTCGCTCGATTTTGCGACCCGGTCGCTGAAAACTACCGACCACGTCGCGACCCGGTTGTAGGTCGCTAAATGATCTCGCCCTCTCTCGTATTTCCGGCAAAATTAGTCATCTGCATCATCCATATACGTTGTGGCCAATCACAGCGCGGATCATACACTACCGGCCAATCACGCATCTTGCCGTCTCTTCAGGAAGTAGCTTCCGTCAGCAACAGTGTTTACGTTGGTGAAGGAATCTTGCCTGATACTCCCCCAATTCTGGTCTAAAAATTACGGGAGACAGCTCTACGGATTCGTATCGGCTAGGCGGAGGCGGTCGCAGTGGTTTGCGGCCCCGTTCTGGCGACTCCGGGCGAAAAACGTCCGAAAAAAGCAATACAGCTACTGACCAGTAGTTGAGCAACTTACATAGTATAGCTTTAAGATTGGATCTTTGAACCACTCACACTAGAGGGTAATCGCTCCTGATCTAGGCTGGGGTAGGGAACGCCCACCCGATTGTCGAGAGGGACGCCCCCGACCCCAAATGTCCCCGAGTGCCCTGTAGACTGAGCAGGGCATCAAACCCTATGCTTAGTTGACGGTATTCCCATTTGATCGTATTCCCATGGGCTACACTAAATATCTTCTTGGAAATAGCTGATCTACAAGATGAACATTCCCCCCAGAATAATAATGAATTGAAAATTGTAAGAACTCAAAGTGCTTTACAATGGTTCATTCATTGGGAGGTGAAGCAGCGAACAGTCGACGCCAACGTCCTCACTCACTTCCCACATCAATGATGGTAAGCTAACGTCGACAAACTCATTGAAGGCAATGTCCCCACAGTGTCTTGCCCAAGGACACTTCGACATGTGAACAGGGGGAGCCGGGATTCGAACCGCCGACCCACGGATTACCCCATTGGATAACCTGCGCCTCCTGAGCCACAGCTGCCCTGGGTTCAAGGGGTTAAGTAGAATGGATAAGGGATGGAAGTACCACAGAAATCAAATAGACTGAGTTCTACAGGTACAAAACCATAACATATATAAAAGGCCTCCATCAAAATGGAAATGCATGGCCTATATGCACAAGAACTTCACTGTAGCATGAAATTACAGGCTTCCAAGAGAATACTCTGTAGTTAAGAGTTCAAAAAAGCTTTCGCGCTACAACAAACTAGAAGGAGACAGGAGGGGTGCTTAACCACAGTGACAAACGTATATTATCTGTAGCTCTTGGGTTCTTCATTATCTCATCTGAAACTTGCGACTTTGTAGGAGAGTTGCCGGCAGTTGACAGTCCAATGTCACACATTATGGGATTCGCTGGTTCACCTGACAGGCTTATGACAAACTGCAACATTCTTGTTTCCAGTGGTGTAGTCATTTAAGTTTAGTGCGTTTTCCTGAAGTCTGTGTGCCACACGACAACAACCTCAAACAACCAATTCCATAAATAGGAACTCATGTATGCACTGAAACATAAACGACCTCACACAAGCATGCACGATGCACACATTCTCTCTCTCTCTCTCTCTCTCTCACACACACACACACACACACACACACACACACACACACACACACACACACACACACACACACACACACACACACACACACATGGGATCATTGTTGTCAATCTGAAAATGACCGGGCCAATCAGTTCGTTTGAATCCATGTTATCAGTCTAATGCCAGGCTACTTGTCTGGGGAGAAATCTCGCTCTTTCGAATGACCGTCATTTCGACAAAGGAGCGTCGGGAGGGTTAGCGACTCACCCCACAGAGGTTAGGTTTGGGGTAAGGGTTAGAGTTGGGTGTCGAAAAGATGACATGTAGTAACAGCGAAACGCTCCCCTTCTCTGGTGTCTGCTGCTGACCATCATGTAGGGGAATGTGGGCCTTATTAAGATAGATAGCTCAGCCTGTCTGTCTTGGTCGCAAGCAACACATCTCAAAAACTGCTGGGTTCATTGCCATGGAATATGTTGTGTGCTTTCATGGACCCCAGATGTCTCCCAGGACCCTAGGCTACTGATTTTGATGACTCCATCTGGAATTTCTTCACCACCCTTACGCCAACGTTTCCAACTGCAGACACAATATTCCAAAACGTAAAGGTTTAGTCTACTGCCGCTCTTAGGCCAAACCTTCCACGTTGATTGATTGATTGAAGACGTTATTAGACGTTTGCATAGGAAAAGGTACAGTTTCATGACAGTACAGTTCACTGGTACAAGGTCAACTAAAAGGATACACCCAAGAATGCCTATGGCTTGTTTCAATTGAGATCCTTTTTTTTTAAAACTCATACAACATTGAATGACAGACAGATACACAGTACTATGCAGAAGTAAAACACAATGCAATATAAATGGTATGTATGATAGGCTTTGTTTTCAATTACCAGTTTGGAGTAGCAGCCGCCTCTAAGTGGCTTTACAGTGCCGTTTTAAAGGAAGGAAGGAAGGGATTCACACTCCTTTATGGATTCAATGTATTTTCTCCAACCAGCGGGGCGATCCTCTGAAAAAAATATAGTTTGTTGGTTGATTTTTTTTATTACCTTAGTCATTTTTCACGAGAAAGATTAGCCTCTAGGATGCAACCTAAGTAAGTAATTTCGTCAACATTGTCTCCCACTTTGATTGTGACGTTATCGACCTTGCTGAGGTTAGGAATCGTTTTTTGAGATAACTTTACTATCAATACACCTGGGGTGTGTATTGATAGTAAAGTATCTCACAAATCTAATGGTCAAATTGCCATAAATCTCCCTGGAAGATCAACCCTACCTTTGAAAGACCACATAACCACCCTCAGGCCAAAATGTGGAATTTTCACATACTATGATATCTCGTGTTATATCATGATCTAAGGGAGATTCTTGGATGAACCGTACAGATTTTCATGACCCTATGGCTTTTCCTCTAACACCAGCCAATTTCCAGTTGAGTGCAAGGAGCAACACAGACTCCAGAGGATGCTTGTGGGGCTTTGCTGTACTGCCAATTACTCCTTTGCCCCTTTTTGGAGCTGTGTGAAGCACAGGCTCCCTATACGTGGCCGTGTGGGTCTGTCTGTCTGTCTGTCTGTGTGTGTGTGTGTCTGTGTGTATGTAGCCTGAACTTCCTAAACTTCGGCACGCTACTAGTCCCACAGTTTTGCCACCACACACTCGCGCCATATGTCAAATCGACAGGCTTACTCGGGAATCGTGGGCTAGTAACTTGCTAAGAGAAAGGTTCAATAGTTTAATTGATATAAATTTATTAGTGAATTAATTTTCCCCATTGACTTATAATGGGAATCGCAAAAACTCACATTCAATTATTTGTCTCTCGCAAACCATAGGGGCTAGAGTTTCAAGACTTGGAGAGGAGGTTCATAATGATTTCAAGGATTAAATAAAAAATAATTGTGTCATTTGGCCGCATGGTGGCGCCATAACACCCCACTTTACGTTTTGGCCTGTAACTCTTGAACCGTAGGTCGGAAAATTAAAAATATTTTTTCCCTGGATTCCTTGGGTCATGACGCATCTCCCCATATAGGCCACGCCCATTTGCGCCATGATAGATTTTCCGCCATCTTGAATTTTCTCCAAAACACACTTTTTGCTCCTTTTCCTACATATTTTCTTCAAATGTCACAAAAATCGGTACACATGATCCACACACACACACACACACACACACACACACACACACACACACACACACACACACACACACACACACACACACACACACACACAGCTCCACTTCACACGGGTGTGATTTTTGACTGCAGCTTCAGTACCACACTACACAACACTACACCGCACCACATACAAATATCTACATTTTACATTACACAAGAGTATCCCGAAACAAATTGTCCCTTTTAACTGTGATTATAATACAATATAAATTTGTATTACAAATTATCCTAATTATAATACACTATAATGGATTATAACTGTGATTATAATACACTATAAAGTATTACTATGATAACTATTAATACACTACAATATATTATAATAGTGGTTTTAACACAATAGAATCTATTATCATGTATTACACCTATATCCTGCTGGTCTAAATGAAAAGTCAGTGAGTGATCAGTCATTATGAAGTGTTTTTGTCCCTGTTTGGCCTAGCTCAGACCTACCACGTTTAGTACCACTTTCACACCATTCTACCCAGGTCCTTGTAGTGGAAAACCTGGCACAAGTGGGCAGTGTAGAGTGGTGTGGTGTTGGGGCATGTTAGTGGAAAAAGGGGCTTAAGGCATGTTTTCATTGCAGTCCCGGAATCTTTCCTGCAAAATAATTAGCATAATGATTTGCAACTTGCCGGGAGTTTTGTTTTTTGGGTGTTTTCACGCCCTCATTGGCAGCAAAAATGCTGGTAAGCTGTAAAATACATCGTTTTCACTAAACCATTGTGGCGGCATGAAAGACCAGTTACCAGACTTTTTGAGAAAAATAAGCAACCAGGTGTACGAAAATAAGCCCAAAAACTGACATTATCTAGGCCACACAAGTTTAAAACTATATGCATCGCCACATCAGCTACTTGAAAATTACCGATCTACAAGCTCACAACAAATAAAATGCAACCATTGCAAACCAGCAACTATCAATGTATAGAAGCAACTTTACGGAAATCAAGCCCAGAGTCGCTTATAATTAGCAGACATGGCAACGGCACCACACTGACCGCTTGCTGCTCGTCGCTTCGATTCGTTGTCAGCCTCTTTACTCTCTCTCACCCTGAAGCCTGAACCCTACAAATGGATTTAACAAGTTACAAGACTTATTCTTCATGCAGCAACACATAAGGTTCAGAAAGGATGTTGTTGTAGCTGTTTTTGGAGCTGTGTGAAGCACAGGCTCCCTATACGTGGCTGTGTGGGTCTGTCTGTGTGTCTGTGTGTCTGTCTGTGTGTCTGTATGTAGCCTGAACTTCCTAAACTTCGGCACGCTACTAGTCCCACAGTTTTGCCACCACACACTCGCGCCATATGTCAAATCGACCGGCTTACTCGGGAATAGTGGGCTAGTAACTTGCTAAGAGAAAGGTTCAATAGTTTAATTGATATTAATTTATTAGTGAATTAATTTTCCCCATTGACTTATAATGGGAATCGCAAAAACTCACATTCAATTATTTGTCTCTCGCAAACCATAGGGGCTAGAGTTTCAAGACTTGGAGAGGAGGTTCATAATGATTTCAAGGATTAAATAAAAAATAATTGTGTCATTTGGCCGCATGGTGGCGCCATAACACCCCACTTTACGTTTTGGCCTGTAACTCTTGAACCATAGGTCGGAAAATTAAAAATATTTTTTCCCTGGATTCCTTGGGTCATGACGCATCTCCCCATATAGGCCACGCCCATTTGCGCCATGATAGATTTTCCGCCATCTTGAATTTTCTCCAAAACACACTTTTTGCTCCTTTTCCTACATATTTTCTTCAAATGTCACAAAAATCGGTACACATGATCCACACACACACACACACACACACACACACACACACACACACACACACACACACACACACACACACACACACACACACACACACACACACACAGCTCCACTTCACACGGGTGTGATTTTTTTTCACGCGGCACCGTGAACGATATGACCAGACTCAACGCTCGCTGCTCTGACTGTAACACTTTTAATCATCACACAACGATGAGGAGAAACTATTAACTATTATGAAGCTTCCAGCTTTCATCACAGGCTCAGCATTATGAGCGCATCGTCCCAGACTCCAGTCAGACAGGACTGGAGGATCAAACCCACACAGCTTAATTAAAAATAGGGTATAGAATACAATAAGTTTGAACCATGAATTAATTGATCTAGCAAGAGATTGCATTTCTCAGCACCGCGGTCCGCGGCCGTATAGGCTGGAGATTGTAGAAAGAAATAGACTTCTGTCTTCTGTGTTTGCTAGGCTTACATAACATTTGAATGCAATATGGATTCTGAAGCTTTCAATCCCAAATAATGCTTTAACTGTTTATATTGGCTCCTTGCATGCACCTGCTTGTCCAAAAAAAGTCAAAAATCTCGGTATGCCGTTTTCACTGCAGGGAAATTTGTAGTCTTTGAGCAAAAATTACTATGTATTTTGCCGTAACATTTCGGACGCCAAAACTTCCGGCACACTAAATAATAAGTGGCCGTTTTCACATGGTGTGAATTTCAAAATAGCCGTAATTTCTGAAAAAACTTCCAGAAGTTTGACTGTGAAAACAGGGCATTAGATACAGTAGTGCAGACTCAACTCTACCAGATTTCCTGGTTTGACTGGAATTGTCCCAGTTTCAAATTGGGTGTCCCGAGTCCTGTCAAATATTTCTCAAGCGCAAAAATGCAGGTCTTCATCATGCAATACCACATTATCCCTGTTTTCACAACAATTCAAATTAAACTGTTTATCATGTTCTGCTGAAAGGGGCAGCCGAAATAATTCTCCAGACCCCCCCCCCCATAATTAAAAAGCACGTACAGTACATGTGCGTGTGCATGAACATTCGCATAAGGATGCTGTTTTGGTTTTTAAAATGTTGTCCCCTCTCCCTATGCTAAACACAATTCGATTACCATTTGAAAACGCGTACATTTTAGGATTTCCAGTGCGAGCAGCTTGCCAGCAGCATTGTAGTTGGATATTTTATCCTGCACCCATATATACGTATAATATTTCATATTTTTTAATATTGTATTTTTATGGATGGAGCCCTGGTTCCACCTGCAAAGTCCTGATAAAGTTAGTCAGCATGTCACATGGATTCATGTACACCCTGTGTGTGCAATGTCCTCTCTATAATGAGTGTCTATATGTGTGCACATGCACATTCCTGTGTGTGTGTGTGTGTGTGTGTGTGTGTGTGTGTGTGTGTGTGTGTGTGTGTGTGTGTGTGTGTGTGTGTGTGTGTGTGTGTGTGTGTGTGTGAGAGAGAGAGAGACCTACCAGTCTGAGCCTGCGCCTCCACGCAGAGCCACAGCTGATGCATGGCCAATCCCTGCGACTTGAGGAGATATATCTGGGTGAAAAGTGAACCGGGTAATGAGCACCCGGCCCCTGAGTGTGAGTGTGTGTGTGCCTGTGCGTGCGTGCGTGCGTGTGTGTGTGTGTTAGAGAAAGAGTCTGACTCTCATGTTGTGTGACTCACACTCTCGCCTGCGGGGGTCTGGGCTGTGGTTTCAAGCCTTAAAACAGAAGGAGTGATTAGGCAGGAGAGGTAGACTGAGCAGTGTGTGAGTGAGCATCTGCGGTGCCTGGAGTTTCCCTCGGTGAAGGATGCTCTTTTTTTCCTTTCTTCTTCAGATAACAGTTTTTTTTGGGGCTACAGCTGTCAGCCTCTGCTCCTGATGTGGGAGACGATGATGGAGAGAAAGGAGGGACAGGACTCATAAAACACGGCGATCAAAGCGGAGAAACGGAATATGACAAAGCAACGGGACCGAACTTCAAAGCATTCCAGCAGCGAGACCTTTTGATTAGACCGGGGAATAAGCAACAACTCTGAGCGCTGCGGTACCCTATAGGCAGCGACATGCGCTGACACACACCTGTCTGAGTCAGGGAATACACCCAGTATACAGTATGGTATTAGCATACTCAACGTGATGATTCTGGCTGGGTTGTCTGAGCTCCGACGGTTCCCTCTGCCTTCCTAGCTCTGTGGAAAGAAATGAAATCTGGGTATCCAGTGGCCTCCATCCTATCCTGACACTACTTACAACTGGCCAGCTACGGACAGCCGAGGCTACACACTGCTAATTGTGGGGGTCACTGGAGGTGTTGCGCTCATGGGGTGTCGCACCAAATTCTGGACCCTGGGTAGTGGGTACAAGGATTCACTGCGGGCCCCCCATGAATGTTCTTCATAGGGGGAGCGGGTTTAACCCATTTAGATTGGGAACGCATTATTATTGCGCATTATTTTGTGCTTTAACTATTGAAAAATTGCAGATATACAAACTCACAGCGTGGCACCGGTCGACCAAAGGTCGCAGTTTACTATGAGAAACGTCACAGCTTATCCGTGTCCGTCCGTCTGTGTAGACGTGTACACATTTTTACGGTCTATGGGTTTGCCGCTCTGACATCATGCTCTGATGTCACTGTGATTTCAGGGGAACCACTGTGATGTCACATTAACAGCATGAGCCTTTTATGCCCATATATAGAGTTCCCTGATGTCATCAATATTAATGATGCCCTGTTAGAGAGATCCCTGTGATAAGGGGGAACAAATCCCTTTTATGCCCATATATGGAGATATGGAGATCCCTGTGATGCCAGGGGAACAAATCCCTTTTATGCCCATATATGGAGAACCCTGATGTCCACAAAACCTGATATCCATGCAGCCCTGATGTCCACATCACTCTGGCGCAACCTCACCCTTTAGGGCGAGGTCGCTTGTCGCCCTGAGGCGTCAATTACTAGTAAAATAGTTACATCAATGTGTTGCTTAGCATGATGGCAAAATAAACGTCGGTGAATCGAAACTGGAAATGCATTTATGGTTAATTACTTGCGCCAGCAGAGCATGCCGCCGTTTTCCGCCGACAGTACAAAGGCAGGGCCTTTAGCCAATGAGGAAGCAGCGTTCTTGATGACGTCACCAAAGCGCAAGTTGCCACCTCGACAGAGTGCCAACCTGCCCACACACATACAGACAGCACTCACGCAGTACTGCGATCGGTGCTGCCTGTATCCGGCTGACAGTACAAAGGCAGGGCCTTTAGCCAATGAGGAAGCAGCGTTCTTGATGACGTCACCAAAGCGCATGTTGCCACCTCGACAGAGTGCCAACCTGCCCACACACATACAGACAGCACTCACGCAGTACTGCGATCGGTGCTGCCTGTATCCGGCTGACAGTACAAAGGCAGGGCCTTTAGCCAATGAGGGAGCAGCGTCTCGGTGACGTCACCACCAACCAACAAGTGTCGTTACCAGGACTGGATTAGGCATTGGGCCGGTGGGGCTGGGGCCAGGCGCCCTTGGCTCTCAGGGGCCCTTGGGGGGACTGGGCCGTGTGGTAATCGACAATTTTCTAAAATGAAATGTATAAGTTAATCAAATATCAAATGTTTGGGCCCCTCCTCTGTTGTCTACAGGTGCTTTATTCGCCCACAGATGATCATCAATGTCATCATGGCTTAAAATCCAAGCTGGGTATAGTGCACATCGGTCGGGAGGGAGGGGAGGGTTATGGTGGGGGGTGTGGGGGCCCTCACAGAGGTTAATCCATCCCACTTGTCACATACCCAGCACCGATCGCAGTACTTGCGCGCTCTGCTGGCGCACAAGCAGGCCATATATGGCCACGAGTGCACAAGCTGCAAGTTGGCGACTCGACAGAGTGCAATCTAGTTCAGTTTGCATGGCTACTTGCATATGGCCCAAGTTGACCCTTTTTACACTGTCAGAGTTTAAGCTACCATTTTGCTGCGTATGTTATCTCCCTCCCCCAAGAACCACAGTGCTCAAGCAGAAGTTGTTTCCCGTTGTTTTTTTGTGTACGTTAATTGAGTTTAGGGATCCTTTTCCGTTCAGAGTGCAGCCTCTGCTCATCTAGAATCGTTTAGCGCGTGTTTTGTTTCCTGCCTCCCCCCCCCCCCCCCCCCCCACACACACACACCGCGTGCGTTGTAGGAAATGTAGGAGATGTTTGTCTTTTCAGGCGCGTTCCCTTGTCTTTTGTGTGTCTTGTCTGAAACAGCATGTCAGCCAGGCGGGGCAACTCTGGTAGGATGTGTGCGTGTGAGAAGAGTGTCTGTGCGCACGTTGAATGAAATGCAAAAAAGCAGTACGCCTGCCTGCACACACACACACACACACACACACACACACACACACACACACACACACACACACACACACACACACACACACACACACACACACACACACACACACACACACACACACACCGCCTTTGGCCTAATGGGAGCTGACACTCTGACAGGCACTCTGAGCTCTTTATCTGGGCCTCTCTTTCTGTGTGTGTGTGTGGGTTTGTGTGTGTGTGTGTGTGTGTGTGTGTGTGTGTGTGTGTGTGTGTGTGTGTGTGTGTGTGTGTGTGTGTGTGTGTGTGTGTGTGTGTGTGTGTGTGTGTGTGCCCATGTGTGTGCATGTGTGACCCAAGCGGCGCTGGCCCGCCAGGCCCCTAGAGAGTTCTTTAACCCCCTAACAGAGTCAGACTCATTTACATTGAAATAGAAGAGTAGCAGGGCCCCTTTATGGACTGTTTGCTCTCGCTCTATAGAAACAGCCTGAACTCCACCTCTCTCACACATGCATGTATGTGTGTGTATGTGCGTGCGTTTGTGTGCACACAACACATGCAGAGGCGCATTCAGTGCATGGGAATCTGCTCTGTTGCAGCAGCATACGCACTGTTGTTTTTGTGAGGTGTTGAGGGGTTCCGTCCTGTTTGAGTTACGTGTGCATGCGTTGTGTACATACGTACATATGAAAGCCATGTTGAACTTGGGTTGTGTAGAAATCGGACCGTGGTATAACCCCAAATATTGTCAGTCGTCTTTATCTGTTGCTTCTGTGCCCTCTAAAGGAGGAACTGGAAGTAACAATTCCAAATCATACCTTTAGGCCTTGAAACAAATGAAGACAAAGCAGAATCTGCCAATAAATTAACAAGTCATTGTAGTTCATTTTTAACCGCCTGTTTAACCTGTGTTCATGTTACATTGATATGGTAACCGGAACGGTCGGTACGACAACCTAGTTAGACCCTTTTTTTTCTCTTCGCGGAACACTTGACCTCAGTGGTTGTATTCGTTTTTCTGAGGTTATGCTTGTGAATAAGTTTAGCTTTAGGCGTATTTTGACTGAGGTTAGGAATAGCCGTGTTGAATACTCCGAGGTCGCCGGATTTGACCGTGCTTGTACCGACTGTTCTTGTATTCATTGATATTGATGACCTCTCAATCTTTGTTGCGCAAGTGCATAATAATAATGTTTATTGTCTCTGAAGGGATGTTTGTCTTCACAATATTCAAAAACAACACATAACCATATACTATAACACAAAACAACAAACCATCCTATTGACGGGGCAGTTTGTTTAGTGCTGCATGGATTTTCAGAGAAGGAAATGTAACATGAAAATACCACTTCACTTTCCCTAAATTAAGGCCATAATAATCTTACAATAAATGCGAAAGGTCTCTGTGAGTGTGCGTGCGTGTCTGCTGCATGTGTGTATGTAATCTGCTGACGGTTCAAGTGGTTAAATATCTGGAAACACTGAATCCAAAATACACAGATTATTGTGCTGTCTCAACTAAGGGGTCCTTGGCCTGAAAACGTTGAAGACCCCTGTGTTAGAATTCATCTGGAGAGCAGAATCCTGAGCATTAATTAAAGTGAGAATGTTATGTTGGAGGTCACAACAAAGAGGGAGGGAGATACACGCCAAACGTATCATTAACAAACCTTTTTATTTTATCACAGAATACAGAATGCAAGTATAAAGGTTAAATAAATGTTGCATGAATAAAAATAAGAAAACATTGGATAAAAATAAGATACATGCACAAACAACATTACAAACACAACTCAAAAATCGACACAGATAAAACAAGAAAAGAAAATAAGCAAAACCACCCACCCCTCTTTCCCCGGACCAACAATGGAATTAAAAATAACACATACCTGTGCCAAGTTATTACCACTATGTAATGACATCTTGAATTCATATCTTTAAGCTTATCTGCAATGCCAGACAATACAATAACATTTTACTCGCTCGTTCCATGTAATCTTGCCGCTGACTGCTCTGGATATACTATATTTAAAAAGGTTAGAGCCCACTGGCAAAATGTTAGAGTATGAGATTGAGGAGGTTTCTACCGCATAGCAACCATCTTCTTAGCTGCTGTTAAACCAGCAAAGAAGATGCACTCATGTGTGCTATCAGTAACACACTTAAATGTATGAAAATAACAAGCAGAAACAGATAGATAACTAGGAAATGCGCTTACAAAGTTTGAAACTGATCGGTGGAGTTATAGGTAAAACCACAAATCGCCCTGTTATAGCGCCACCATGAGGCTGATTTAAAAAAAATTAAGTGGCATTTCTTCCTCAACCTAGTGGGAACGTGTGTGCGCGATTTCATGATAATTGCACGTTGCGTTGGGGATTTGAGGCATTATTTTCAAAACGGCCAAATCCTGCAAACTTTGGAAGCCAATCTTAGCCAATCAGGATGGAATATGCTAAATCGGACAGATCCGTGTCGATCACAAGACTGTCGAGATACTGTCTACCGATTTGTAGGATTTTTGGACAAAATCTGTAAGAGTAGTGCACAGAAATGTGTTTTGCGAACATCGGCCACTAGGTGGCGCTAGAAAAGGCCCATTTGAAAATGTTAGGGCAGAGGTTCTAGATTGCCATCCAGGGAGTGTGTGTGCTCACTTTGGCAGCGTCCGGGCCAACGGCGACTGAGATTAGGTGCTGCGAGGACGCACGCACGGACGCACGCACGGACGCACGGACGGACGGACGGACACACGGACGGACGGAGGGGAAAACATACTCTCCCTCAGCCTTCGGCTGGTGTAGACAATGAAGTGTTTTGTATGAAAGGACATGGATGCAGTGTCTAGCGTGAGGTGCATTTACGGTATGTGTAAAACACAAAAGAAAAATCACACCCATGTGAACTGAGCGGTGGTTTACCCACCAACCCCCCCCCCCCCCCCCCCCCCCCCCCCTCCCCCCCCCCCCCCGTGTGTGTGTGTGTGTGTGTGTGTGTGTGTGTGTGTGTGTGTGTGTGTGTGTGTGTGTGTGAACAACAGCGCCCCTCCCTTAACATGTGTGGTCAGAAAAGGTACCGCCAGGCTACATACACGGCCGGACGGACGCATACATACCCACACACACGGCCACGTATAGGAGACGGTGTGACCACCGCTCAAAAAGCAATCAAAAGACAAACTGAGATTGGTGAGTGCTGGAGGGACAGACACACCGAAGTCGGGAATGATTGGAAATGCATCCCCCACCCAGTTATGCAAACTTGTTCTACTCGTTGTCAGAGTACCCGTTGTACCTGTCTGTCTGTCTGTCAGTCTGTCTGTCAGTCTGTCTGTCTATCTGATTGTCTTGTCTGTCTGTCTTCTTCTTTTTCTTTCGTATATCATTGTCCTTGATGATTGGTTGACGACATCTTATTTCACAAGATTTCTTGTTACTTAGGGGAGGCCATGGGGCTGGCTGTGGTCTTCTCCCCCTTGTCTGTGTGCCTTTTATGACCCTACAACAGTATATGGAGTTCTGTGTCACGCATGCCAAAATATGGTGTCAATGACATCACATTGATGACATCAGCATATATGCGTTTTTATGTCTGGGAGATCCGCTGATCCGACTGACTTCCCCCTCTACACATTGTGCGATTGGTCAGCCCCATATACAGGCATGAACATGGGCATAAAGGGCAACAGGATCTCATTCTATGCCCGTATATGTGCGCATAACAGTCAGATCTGAGTTTCTGAACAACCGCCTATCTGATTGACTCGACACTGGGCACGGCACTCCGCAGATGGACAGATTTTGCTCATTTATTGTACGATTATTAATTTATTATTATACTTTATCACTACAATTAATTATTTGTCTGGCCAGTAGCTTGTGAACACTAGCCAAGTGCTCATAGGCCTGCCTCAAAGGCACCTCTGCTCCACCCAGCCAAGGACCTACAGTACAAGACACACACAAACACACATAATACACAACTAGTCAGACGCCTCAGGGCCATGTCTTGGCCATGTCTTGCAGCCGTCTGGCCAGTGATGTAATATCGGACCAGTTCCCCATATATGGATATGAAGTCCTGTTAGAATAGGAATAAGAATAAACTAAAATGCAATCATGTTAAAGCAGGGGTCTTCAACAGGGGGTCCA
This sequence comes from Nannobrachium achirus, assembly GCF_963921795.1. Lineage (NCBI taxonomy): Eukaryota > Metazoa > Chordata > Actinopteri > Myctophiformes > Myctophidae > Nannobrachium > Nannobrachium achirus. The sequence goes on along the minus strand of NC_137816.1, from coordinate 45,069,112 downwards.
GGGCCCCTAGGGGGTCCTCAGAGTTACTACAGGGGGGCCGCCAAATCCTTGTGTGATAGGGTAATTATTTTAAATGAACAACTTTAACCCTCACATTCCTATATACTCTGAGTCTGAGGAGAACTTTAGCCAAAAATAGCAGATCTACAAGCTCTCAGTCCCAACGCCTCACGTTGCGAGACGTTGAGAGCTTGTAGATCAGCTAATTTTGGCAAATAGGTTTGGTGTACAGTTAAAAGAGAGCAGACCATGTACAGAGTGAAAGGTCAAGTTTACTACGTATCGACTTAATTTAAAATTCTAAGTGGTTAAGTGAATCTATGAAATCGATGAGAATCTCACAACATTTACACAATATGTAGAGGGGGGTCCCTGCTTCATCTCCCTCTCAGCTAAGGGGTCCTTGGCCTGAAAACGTTGAAGACCCCTGTGTTAAAGTATACAATGCCCAAAAGTAATGATCAAAAACACTGTACTGCTGCTTACATCCCAGCCCCCACTGACTCTCTCTCCATCTCCTAGAAGAGAAAGAGACGGGACGATTGGAACAAAGCAGAAAGAAAATCAATACACACTGAAGGACATTACTGATAAGTGATAACCCATACTAAAAGACATTATAAACAGGACATTACTGATAACATTACAAACAGGGAACCCCAGACAATGAAACCACCACTAGATTGCTGCACCCCTTGATGCAGAAACCCATTACACCTACGACAGGCAGTGTCTGTGGATAGCTTTAATGCACAGCTCAAAACCTATTTCTTCACTCTTGCTTTTAGCTGAGTTTAAATCTCTGTGCTGTTTATTCATGTCGGCACTGTCTTGAAAATTGTTTGTCTTTATGGTGAAGTTTTAAATGTTTTTTAAAGTTGTTTTTATGTTTTTACTTTTCTGCTTTATTGTTAATCGTTTGTATCACTTTCTTTTGAGCACTTGTGCTCCACTTTTGCTCTGTAAAGCACTTTCATGTCATGAAAGGTGCGTACAAATAAGGTATATTATTATTATTAGTGGCCAAGGCCACGAAGTGGCAAAAGCCTTGGCCACTCATTGTTATTGGACTTCAGCACTATTATTAGTGGCCAAGGCCACGAAGTGGCAAAAGCCTTGGCCACTCATTGTTATTGGACTTCAGCACTATTATTAGTGGCCAAGGCCACGAAGTGGCAAAAGCCTTGGCCACTCATTGTTATTGGACTTCAGCACTATTATTAGTGGCCAAGGCCACGAAGTGGCAATGCCTTGGCCACTCATTGTTATTGGACTTCATCACTATTATTATTATTAGTGGCCAAGGCCACGAAGTGGCAAAAGCCTTGGCCACTCATTGTTATTGGACTTCATCACTATTATTATTATTAGTGGCCAAGGCCACGAAGTGGCAATGCCTTGGCCACTCATTGTTATTGGACTTCATCACTATTATTATTATTATTATTATTATTCCGCCACTTTTGCTCTAGCGGCTAGACCGTGCAGTCGCTTTTTACGAAACTCGGCAGTATGGCAGAGGACTATGCCAAACGGCTAAAACGCGAAGCTCGCAACAATCGGCCAAAGGGTGGCGCTGTAGGAAGCCTTCGAAAGTGCAAACTTTGAACTGGTGTAGCTCATGCCCTGTTTCAGGTACAGCAATGAAACCTGTATACACTTATGCGTCTCCTCATGCCGAACAACTTTTACGCTCTGACTTTTGACCTCTGACCTTTACCTCTCCCACAATTTTGAATTCTATGAAAAACAGTAAAAATGTATCTCCTCCTGGGATTTTCGCGTAACGTGCGCGAAACTTTTTTTACATGAACTTTGGACCAATACGGTCTGAAAAGTTAGCCGGATTTTCTTTAAAGCGAAACATTATTTTTTAATAATTAACCGTATAATGCAGTTTCATGCAAATTATTCTTCTGCCTCTAAATCATACTGCAAAGTGACACGTTCATGGCAGTATGGCAGAGGACCATGCCAAACGGCTAAAACGCGAAGCTCGCAACAATCGGCCAAAGGGTGGCGCTGTAGGAAGCCTTCGAAAGTGCAAACTTTGAACTGGTGTAGCTCATGCCCTGTTTCAGGTACAGCAATGGAACCTGTATACACTTATGCGTCTCCTCATGCCGAACAACTTTTACGCTCTGACTTTTGACCTCTGACCTTTACTTCTCCCACAATTTTGAATTATATGAAAAACAGTAAAAATGTATCTCCTCCTGGGATTTTCGCGTAATGTGCGCGAAACTTTTTTTACATGAACTTTGGACCAATACGGTCTGAAAACTCAGGCGGATTTTCTTTAAAGCGAAACATTATTTTTTAATAATTCACTCAATGTTGCAGTTATATGCAAATTATTCTTCTGCCTCTAAATCATACATGCAAAGTGACACGTTCATGGCATTTGGCAAATATGTAGAGAGTTAGTCCAAATATCACTGAAAGCAATCTTACTCCAATTGGCCAAAGGGGGGCGCTATACGAAGCGTTTGAAAACTCAAACTTTAAAGGGGCATAAGTCATGCCTCGTTTCGTTTAAAGACATGCAACTTGGTTACACACGTGCCTTGACTCAAGCGGAAGCCATCCTTGTCTTTGTTAAGTAAGCTTCGTCCATAGATTTTCCGCCATTTTGAGCAGTTTGTAAAACACTTAAACCCGCTTTTATTCCGGAACTTTCGCGTCACGTGCACAGAACTTTTTTTACATGAACTTTGGACCAACATCTAAAGATCTGTCAGATCGGATTTTTTAAAAATTGAAACATGCATTTTTAATAATTTAATCAATATTGCAAGTTGTATGCAAATTATTCTTCTGCCTCTAAAACAAACATTTAAAGTAATATTTTCTCACTGTGCAGAGCTGTGCATAGCTCACCTGGTAAGGCCTTTGTCTATCATTCCAGAAGTCCCCTGTTCAAGCCTTACCTCATGCATTTAAAATACATTTTACAACATTTTGCCGTGAAAACCCTGGTACTGCAACTGAACATGGCAACCCGACCAAACATGGCAACCTTCTTAAGCAAGGGTATAAATAGTGGTTGAGTTGAGGCCACTCCCCCCCTCTCAGATTGTTGGAAGCCGCATGGTGCTGGTGGTTGCTGCTACTCACTGCTACATTATGCAGCAGCTGCAGGTCTGTACACTGTTCATTATTCCAACAACTATTCCAATTTCTAACAGTTTCATTCATTATACTTACCCATACTATAATTTGGCTTTTAGATTTACCTCACCTGACCATACCTACCTGATCCACTCGATACACTGGCTGTGTGTGATGGAGGAACAATGTGACTTGGTAAGCTAACCATGTGCTCTGAAATGTTATGTTGTTTTTGGTTTTGGGATCTAAATGTTAAACGATTTCTTTTGGAATGTAATGCTTGTATGTTAGCTGCAACGTTGATTATTGAATTGATGTATTTTGAGTTTAATGCCAATGCCTAGTTGGGCAGATTAATGGAATTATTTTGTTTCAAGCCTGTAGTGCAGCAGATTATTTGAATTTGTTGTTTTTCTATTCATTTGGCCTTTTTCTTTGATCCAGGCCAGGTTTATTGCCTAGAACTGAATCTGAAAGATGGCGAGCCTGCAGAAAGACTGACACAATCCTGTCTGACCTATGGTTATGGGTAGGAAAAAGCAGCCGCAGTGACACTCATTCCTAGTTTGATTTGATTTTGAAGTAATGACTTTGAGTTTCTTTATAAAGTAATGATGTTTGAGTGCATTCATTTATTCATTTATTGTTTCAAACCATGCAGGGGAAGCTCAGCCTCACACCTGAAGCCCATCTGACAATCAGCTGACAATCAGTACCAGCTCCCAGATTGCTTCATTGAAGCCAAAGAAAGGCAGTGTAAGTGGGTTCATTATTCTGAACTGTGTGGAACGGGCAGATTGAACACCTCTTCTCTACCTTGTGGCTCAACTGTAATTATTCTGAAGCTCACCTCATTTCTCTCTCCCTCCCCCACCTAGGCTGGCTGGGTTCCAACACCCCCCAATTGGAATCCATAGTCTGCTCTGCCCACAGGACAGCAGCCCCATGTGAGCCCCTAAAGTTCCAAGTTTTGACCCCCAGCCGCCTTCCCCTCAACGTTTTTCAATAAAAACAATTTAAGTTTAGTTAAGTCTGACTCTGCTAGCCACTTACAGAAAATAATGCTGCTACAATATTTTGCAATTGCAAATCCTTTGTGTAAATAAACTCAAATTCATACTATTGCATGACTATTTCTTTATCATGTTTCACAAGCATCTGGGTCTACAATGCCAGTGGTGTAAAAGTAACTGAGTACATTTACTCAAATACTATCCTTAGTATAATTTTGAGGTATTTTATACTTCACTTGTATACTCTTACTTCTAGGCTACTCCAGTAAATGCTCATGCGTTGCATTGCATTGTGAGCTTGTAGATCTGCTATTTTAAAAAAATGTCAAGTTGATGCCAATACCTTTGTACTTTCATTCAGTATTATCTCTATATATTCATGTTATTCCTGGCACCGCCCCTGTTATCCTGTTCATATCCTGAAAGAGGCGGAGGCTGAAAAAGACGTACTGAAAAACATAATTTGGTTTCCTGTTGTCCTTGCATTAAACTGTCAGTAGTTGGCGTTCTAGGCTCTGGGCTCTGAATGTACCTGGGTTGCCATGTATGCTTATAAGCAATTTGTGTCTATAAAAATACTATAGTTGCTTATTGGGCATTCTAATATTTTTAAACCAGTGTGTGAAGTTGGCTGATGGCCTAGGCTCTAAAGAACGGCTTAAGAGAGGTGTTTTAAGATTTTCATTTATCCAGCCGCCTCCATGCAATTTTGTAGCCTACAATGAAACCCAAAATTCAAAAATAGCAAAAATAAACTTTGACAAAAATAGAACTCAGGAACAAAAGGCAAAACTCAAGATAAAGGAAAAATAATAAACGCAGCCCATGGATAGGGCCTTGCAGCTCTCTCGCTGTGTGGCGTGCGTGCATGCGTGTGCGTGCAATATCTTTAAGCAGGGTGCATATGTCTATAGGGCACAGGCGGCTAGACCGAGCCTCCAATATGGCCTCCAATATGGGGTCACGTGCACAAGAAAATATGATCACTCGAAAATTTCAGAAATACTCAGATTACATTTACTCAGATTGATTTCACCCCAAGCCTCCAAAATATGAAGAAAAAGAAAATCAATAAAATCAAGGCACTCAGCCTACATAGAACTTTTTTTTTTCTTTTTTTTTTAAAACAAACATGGTTAACAGATGCTGTGGCCGTCTAGTGTAGTGGTCAGGGCATGTGCCTTTCATGCAGAAGGACGTTGGATAGAATCCCGCTTGGGGTTGATATAAGCTTAAAATCATGACATTTGGTAGACTTTACAGTTATGGTCTTCATGGCTTGGCAAGGCTTACTATGTACATTAGCAAACTGGGTGAATAGTATCACAGTATTTTATGTCTGTTGCATATAGTATTTTGCATACATGTTGTGTAAAGGTCAATTTGTGCTTTTACCTATAACTCCCCCGATTAGTGTAAAACTTTGTATGCACACTTCCCAGAGGCCAAGGAAAAACCTGTGCCCTGCATTTTTCACATCTGCCACCAGAAGGCCGAAAACACATTCTTCGATATTACTCCTTCAGATTGTATCAGAAAATCCCACAAATCAGTACACACAGTATCTCTACAGTGATGTAATCATGACGGATTTGTCCGATATCATCTAATTGGCTAACATTGAATTCCAAGGTTTGCAGGATTGCTCCTTTTTGAACAAAATGTCTCAAATCATGAACGTAGCCTGCTATGCGTGTGAGATTTTGCACACACATTCCCACTAGGCCAAGGAACAGATGCCACCCTTCTCACATTGGCCTGTTATAGCGCCACCAGCGGGTCAACTTTAGCAAAACACATTTTTGGAACAAAATGCCTCCTGCATGCAACGTACGATTGCCGTGAAAGGCCCAAGAACGCATGGCACCCTTTTCACTTTGGCCTATTATAGAGTCACCACTAGGCCAAAAAAACCTACCTGACCTGCCGAAGTCCTGTTCGGAAGAACACTGCTTCTAGTTTTTCTTTGATGTCTTCTTTGCTTTCCCTTGATGCCTTTTTGCTTTCCTGCTATTTATGCCTTGGCCACTTTATCGCTGCTTGCAGCTATATTTATTATTATTATTCCGCCACTTTTTCTCTAGCGGCTAGACCGTGCAGTCGCTTTTTACGAAACTCGGCAGTATGGCAGAGGACTATGCCAAACGGCTAAAACGCGAAGCTCGCAACAATCTGCCAAAGGGTGGCGCTGTAGGAAGCCTTTGAAAAATGCCAACTTTGAACTGGTGTAGCTCATGCCCTGTTTCAGGTACAGCAATGAAACCTGTATACAATTATGCGTCTCCTCATGCCGAACAACTTTTACGCTCTGACTTTTGACCTCTGACCTTTACCTCTCCCACAATTTTGAATTATATGAAAAACAGTCAAAATGTATCTCCTCCTGGGATTTTCGCGTAACGTGCGCGAAACTTTTTTTACATGAACTTTGGACCAATACGGTCTGAGAACTTAGGCGGATTTTCTTTAAAGCGAAACATTATTTTTTAATAATTCACTCAATGTTGCAGTTATATGCAAATTATTCTTCTGCCTCTAAATCATACATGCAAAGTGACACGTTCATGGCATTTGGCAAATATGTAGAGGGTTATTCCAAATATCACTGAAAGCAATCTTACTCCAATTGGCCAAAGGGGGGCGCTATACGAAGCGTTTGAAAACTCAAACTTTAAAGGGGCATAAGTCATGCCTCGTTTCGTTTGAAGACATGCAACTTGCTTACACGCGTGCCTTGACTCAAGCGGAAGACATCTGTGTCTTTGTTAAGTAAGCTCCACCCTTAGATTTTCCGCCATTTTGAGCAGTTTGTAAAACACTTAAACCCGCTTTTATTCCGGAACTTTCGCGTCACGTGCACGGAACTTTTTTTACATGAACTTTGGACCAATATCTAAAGATCTGTCAGATCGGATTTTTTTTAAATTGAAACATGCTTTTTTAATAATTCAATCAACATTGCAAGTTTTATGCAAATTATTCTTCTGCCTCTAAAACATAGATGCAAAGTCACATTTTCATGATGAAATACTGTAGAGGGTAAGTCCAAATATCACTGAAACCAAAAAGAATCATATTTGAACTGGGGACCCCCCACCCTGACGTGAGTAGGGGTTTCCCATGATCTGGGCCTTAGGCTAGATGCAGAATAGAGCTGGGACGTTCGCGAACGAATCGAATCTTTTGAACGGCTCTTTGAAGTGAACGATGGGATCCGGTTTGCGCAGTAGAGAGCCGTTCATTTGGGGGGAGACCCCCTCCCCCCAATTCAACATCTCCTTGCTACTCCACTGAGTACTGACTGAGTACAGTGAGTGAGTGAGAGAGAGAGAACAAGTGGAGGAGCGAGTTCATTGTTGCCTGCTTGTTTTTTTTAGGTGTTTTATGAATAACAAAAGTCAAGGTAGCTTAATTTACACACACATTTTATGAAAAGGGTAAATACTAAATTGTGATCTCAACTGTCAGCAGAGGAATGTGGTGCCACCTTGTGGATTCATGTTTAAACAAATTCTTCTTAAAAATATATAAATATACAAGGAGCCAAATGAGCCAGTCTTTTGAACGGCTCTTTTTAGTGAGCCAGATCGATGGTACTGTCTCACTTCAAAGAGCCATAAATCCCACCTCTAATGCAGAATAGACCCAAACACAGCTGCCCAGCAATTTGCAATCAAACCACACCCAGTATAAAGCCAGACTTTCTGCAGTAACTTGCTCAGTGTGGTCCACAACACTGGAGGTGTTACAGGCAGCAGGTATGTACTCTTTATTTATTTCAACAACTATTCCAATTTCTGACAGTTTAATTCATTAATTATTTATACTTACCCATGCAATAATTTGACTTTTAGATACCATACCTACCTGATCCACTCGCTACACTGGCTGTGTGAATGAGGAACATTGTGACTTGGTGAGTGACCATGTGCTCTGTAATGTTATGTTGTTTTTGGTTTTGGGATCTAAATGTTAAACAATTTCTTTTGGAATGTAATGCTTGTATGTTAGCTGCAATGTTGATTATTGAATTGATGTATTTTGAGTTTAATGCCAATGCCTAGTTGGGCAGATTAATGGAATTATTTTGTTTCAAGCCTGTAGTGCAGCAGATTATTTGAATTTGTTGTTTTTCTATTCATTTGGCCTTTTTCTTTGATCCAGGCCAGGTTTATTCCCTAGAACTGAATCTGAAAGATGGCGAGCCTGCAGAAAGACTGACACAATCCTGTCTGACCTATGGGTAGGAAAAAGCAGCCGCAGTGACACTCATTCCTATTTTGATTTTGAAGTAATGACTTTGAGTTTCTTTATAAAGTAATGATGTTTGAGTGCATTCATTTATTCATTGTTTCAAACCATGCAGGGGAAGCTCAGCCTCACACCTGAAGCCCATCTGACAATCAGCTGACAATCAGTACCAGCTCCCAGATTGCTTCATTGGAGCCAAAGAAAGGCAGTGTAAGTGGGTTCATTATTCTGAACTGTGTGGAACGGGCAGATTGAACACCTCTTCTCTACCTTGTGGCTCAACTGTAATTATTCTGAAGTTCACCTCATTTCTCTCTCCCTCCCCCACCTAGGCTGGCTGGGTTCCAACACCCCCCAATTGGAATCCATAGTCTGCTCTGCCCACAGGACAGCAGCCCCATGTGAGCCCCTAAAGTTCCAAGTTTTGACCCCCAGCCGCCTTCCCCTCAACGTTTTTCAATAAAAACAATTTAACTTTTAAGTCTGACTCTGCTAGCCACTTACAGAAAATAATGCTGCTATAATATTTTGCAATTGCAAATCCTTTGTGTAAATAAACTGAAATTCATACTATTGCATGACTATTTCTTTATCATGTTTCACAAGCATCTGGGTCTACAATGCCAGTGGTGTAAAAGTAACTGATTACATTTACTCAAATACTATCCTTAGTATAATTTTGAGGTATTTTATACTTCACTTGTATAGTCTTACTTCTAGGCTACTCCAGTAAATGCTCATGCATTGCATTGTGAGCTTGTAGATCTGCTATTTTCAAAAAATGTCAAGTTGATGCCAATACCTTTGTACTTTTATTCAGTATTTACACTGAACAGAGGCCACCCTTCTCACATTGGCCTGTTATAGCGCCACCAGCGGGTCAATTTTTGCAAAACACATTTTTGGAACAAAATGCTTCAAATCCTGCATGCAGCGTCCGATTGCCGTGAAAGGCCCAAGAACACGTGGCACCCTTTTCACTTTGGCCTATTATAGAGTCACCACTAGGCCAAAAAAAAAACCTGCCAGAGTCCTGTTCGGTCCTGTTTTTATTTGATATTCTTCTTTGCTTTCCCTTGATGCCTTATTGCTTTCCTGCTTTTTATGCCTTGGACACTTTATCGCTGCTTGCAGCTATATTTTTAAATTATTTTTGATAAATACAAAGCACGGTTTTGGATATACTAATTATATATATATATATATATATATATATATATATATATATATATATATATATATATATATATATATATATATATATATATATATATATATATATATATATATATGCTATTGTGTGTGTTGTATTGTGGAACAACGTCATAACAGTGTCATTATTCCAT